>NC_091785.1:19512053-19818894 GCF_029378745.1 Bos indicus
CATAGCCTTGACTAGATGGACCTTTGTTGGCAAAGTAATGTCTCTGCTAATTAATATGCTGTCTAGGTTGGTCATAACTTTTCTTCCAAGGAGTAAGTGTCTTTTAATTTCATGGCTGCAGTCACCATCTGTAGTGATTTTGGAACCCCAAAAAATAAACTCCTTGTATAACTCGGGTAAATAACTGGATCTTCTGGGGGTTTAGTTTTCCCATACATGAAATGAAGAATTTGGAGAGAGTATATCTAAAGGTCCCCTGAGTTCTATGATTCTAGAACTTTAACTGGGCATTTCAGAGTGACTATACTGATTCACCTGGAATGTTGTTCTTCATTATCACATAGCTAAACCTTCATCCAATAGGTCTCTTTTTAAATATCATTTCTTTAAGTAAATTTCCCCTGAATCCTAGGTTGGCATCCCTTATATTAATAGTACCTAGTTATACTCTCCCCTTTTAGGCCACTTATCAGACTGTAATTTTTTGTTCAATATCTGTTGATTCTATTGGACTGTTAGCTCCCTGAAGGCAGGAACTGTGTCTGCCTCTTCACCAAACGCATGGAACAGAGCAGGTGCCCGAAAGATATTCACAGAGATCTCACTCTATGTAAAATTTCACTTTTCTCACTAATACTTTCTAACCATCTCTCTTACTATTTTTAAGAAATTATTCTCATTTATCTTTATGTTACATGCTATATATCTTACTTAGTTATCATGTTTATTATATATTGTGAGGGTGGGGGCTATAAAAATTCCATGAGAACTAGAGTAGTTTCTTTTGTTTCCTGTATATCCAGTAGCTAAAAGAGTACATGGAGTATAGGAAGAAGTTAATAACTTTTGTTGAATAAATGAATAACTTTGTTGCTTGAATAAGCCATCAATGGTAGAGCACATAATTGAATCATTTTTAAGCCATGGGTTGGATTCAGATTTATTCATACATATGTTTTACTCTAGTTTCTCTTGTGCTTAAAAACATACATTTGTGTGAATTTTGAACAAGGTCATGAGCAAGGACTGTGATCTGTAAATGGTGTGACATAAACTGGCCCATGTGGTAAAGGGTGTGTGACCTTGACCATTGCTGGACCATGAAGAAGATGGAGTGGGCCAAAAGCAACTATGGTTGGCTTGACCATTCCCTAAAACCATTTATAAGTGTGTCTTAAACACATTTTTGAGGAAATCAAGAGCATATGAAGAAAGCAAAAGAATCTTTCTAGACTACATGCATAGAGAAGAGAGTCCAAAGGATCTTGTAGCAGTAAACCAATGATATAAAACAAACTCCCTCAAAAGCATGTAAATAACTTAAATGGATAATGTTTGCTCTCTGAAAATATAGTTTGCAAGATGAAGCAAAAGTTAAACAGTAAGAAAATTAAGTAAACAAAAGCAACTAAACCATAGCACATTAAGACTTATAATCCAGTTAGGAAACAGCAAGTTTAAAGTGCGTAGTTTCAAGTGTATCCACCATGATATAATTGGATTCTAGATTTAGAAAGGAAATATCAGGATAATTAAATTTAAGATTGTATAGACTTAAGGACTGTCATATAAACTGTATCAAATTATAAAGGCAAAGCAAGAACAATGTGAAGAAGAATAATAGCTATTCTTTAGAAATAATCCTTATTTAGTATCAGATGAATACTTAAAGAACTTTTTATTAATTCTCTTCATATAATTTAAAAAATGGGGTTTCAGTGTGATAATTTAGTGTGGCATAAATGTTTATAGTCACTACAGTTGGAAAATGGTTTTCTACTTTTCATAATTTTAAAGACTTTAACACTAGAATATCCTTCTACTGCTGAAGTGTTGAAAGTTAAAGTGTTAATCTCTCAGTCATGTCGGACTCTTTGTGACCCCACAGATGATAGCCCATCAGGCTCCTTTGTCCATGGAATTCTCCAGATACGAGTACTTGGTGGGTAGCCATTTCCTTCTTTAGGAGATCTTCCTGACCCAGGGGTTGAACCCAAGCCTCCTGCATTGCAGGCAGATGTTTTACCACTGAGTCACCAGGGAAGTCCTAAACTGCTAAGTCAGGGTTTAATTGCTAAAATTTAATTTTTCAAAGTTGAACTTTACTCCCCTGAAATATGCTGCATATGTCAAGTTCGGAACCATAGAGAAGCATATTTATTGAAACATTGCAACTGTCTCTGCAGATTACTTAAATAATATCTAAAGTGACAGTATTGAAACTGACATGTCCATGTCCAAGAATTCATTTAAGTTCAGGATTATTTGAACTAGACATAATTTCCAAGAAGTAGGGTAAGAAGTCTTTCTCCTCTATAGTAACTCAATTTAAAGACTTACTATGCACTTATGAGAATCTAGGCATTGGAAATACAGATATGGACACTACATAACCCCTGCTTTCCAAAGCAGATGGTCTCATAGGGGGACAAAAAATTCCCACAAAAAGCATAATATAATGAAAGTTATATATTCCATAAAAGGCCAAAGCACTAAGGCCACAGAGAAGGATATATTCAGTTGAGTTCAGTTCAGTCACTCAGTCGTGTCCGACTCTTTGTGACCCCATGAATTGCAGCACGCCAGCCTCCCTGTCCATCACCAACTCCCGGAGTTCACCCAGACTCATGTCCATCGAGTCAGTGATGCCATCCAGCTATCTCATCCTCTGTCGTCCCCTTCTCCTCCTGCCCCCAATCCCTCCCAGCATCAGAGTCTTTTCCAATGAGTCAACTCTTCGCATGAGGTGGCCAAAGTACTGGAGTTTCAGCTTTAGCATCATTCCTTCCAAAGGACACCCAGGACTGATCTCCTTCAGAATGGACTGATTGGATCTCCTTGCAGTCCAAGGGATTCTCAAGAGTCTTCTCCAACACCACAGTTCAAAAGCATCAATTCTTCGGCGCTCAGCCTTCTTCACAGTCCAACTCTCACATCCATACATGACCACTGGAAAAACCATAGCCTTGACTAGACGAACTTTTGTTGGCAAAGTAATGTCTCTGCTTTTGAATATGCTATCTAGGTTGGTCATAACTTTCCTTCCAAGGAGTAAGAGTCTTTTAATTTCATGGCTGCAGTCACTATCTGCAGTGATTTTGGAGCCCCCCCCAAAAAATCTGACACTGTTTCCACTGTTTCCCGATCTATTTCCCATGAAGTGATGGGATCGGATGCCATGATCTTCGTTTTCTCAATGTTGAGCTTTAAGCCAACTTTTTCACTCTCCTCTTTCACTTTCATCAAGAGGCTTTTGAGTTCCTCTTCACTTTCTGCCATATGGGTGGTGTCATCTGCATATCTGAGGTTATTGATATTTCTCCCAGCAATCTTGATTCCAGCCTGTGTTTCTTCCAGTCCAGCGTTTCTCATGATGTACTCTGCATATAAATTAAATAAACAGGGTGACAATATACAGCCTTGACGTACTCCTTTTCCTATTTGGAACCAGTCTGTTGTTCCATGTCCAGTTCTAACTGTTGCTTCCTGACCTGCATACAGATTTCTCAAGAGGCAGATCAGGTGGTCTGGTATTCCCATCTCTTGAAGAATTTTCCACAGTTTATTGTGATCCACACAGTCAAAGGCTTTGGCATAGTCAATAAAGCAGAAATAGATGTTTTTCTGGAACTCTCTTGCTTTTTCGATGATCCAGCGGATGTTGGCAATTTGATCTCTGGTTCCTCTGCCTTTTCTAAAACCAGCTTGAACATCAGGAAGTTCACAGTTCACATATTGCTGAAGCCTGGCTTGGAGAATTTTGAGCATTCCTTTACTAGCGTGTGAGATGAGTGCAGTTGTGCAGTAGTTTGAGCATTCTTTGGCATTGCCTTTCTTTGGGATTGGAATGAAAACTGACCTTTTCCAGTGCTGTGGCCACTGCTGAGTTTTCCAAATTTGCTGGCATATTGAGTGCAGCACTTTCACAGCATCATCTTTCAGGATTTGAAACAGCTCAACTGGAATTCTATCACCTCCACTAGCTTTGTTCGTAGTGATGCTTTCTAAGGCCCACTTGACTTCACATTCCAGGATGTCTGGCTCTAGGTCAGTGATCACAGCATCGTAATTATCTGGGTCATGAAGATCTTTTTTGTACAGTTCTTCTGTGTATTCTTGCCATCTCTTCTTAATATCTTCTGCTTCTGTTAGGTCCATACCATTTCTGTCCTTTATCGAGCCCATCTTTGCATAAAATGTTCCCTTGGTATCTCTAATTTTCTTGAAGAGATCTCTAGTCTTTCCCATTCTGTTGTTTTCCTCTATTTCTTTGCATTGATCGCTGAAGAAGGCTTTCTTATCTCTCCTTGCTATTCTTTGGAACTCTGCATTCATATGTTTATATCTTTCCTTTTCTCCTTTGCTTTTTGCTTCTCTTCTTTTCACAGCTATTTGTAAGGCCTCCCCAGACAGCCATTTTGCTTTTTTGCATTTCTTTTCCATGGGGATGGTTTTGATCCCTGTCTCCTGTACAATGTCATGAACCTCAGTCCATAGTTCATCAGGCACTCTATCTATCAGATCTAGACCCTTAAATCTATTTCTCACTTCCATTGTATAATCATAAGGGATTTGATTTAGGTCATACCTGAATGGTCTAGTGGTTTTCCCTACTTTCTTCAATTTAAGTCTGAATTTGGCAATAAGGAGTTCATGATCTGAGCCACAGTCAGCTTCTGGTCTTGTTTTTGCTGACTGTATAGAGGAGCTTCTCCATCTTTGGCTGCAAAGAATATAATCAATCTGATTTCGGTGTTGACCATCTGGTGATGTCCATGTGTAGAGTCTTCTCTTGTGTTGTTGGAAGAGGGTGTTTGTTATGACCAGTGCATTTTCTTGGCAAAACTCTATTAGTCTTGCCCTGCTTAATTCCATACTCCAAGGCCAAATTTGCCTGTTACTCTAGGTATTTCTTGACGTCCTACTTTTGCATTCCAGTCCCCTATAATGAAAAGGACATCTTTTTTGGGTGTTAGTTCCAAAAGGTCTCGTAGGTCTTCATAGAACCGTTCAACTTCAGCTTCTTCAGCGTTACTGGTTGGGGCATATACTTGGATTACTGTGATATTGAATGGTTTGCCTTGGAAACAGATCATTCTGTTGTTTTTGAGATTGCATCCAAGTACTGCATTTCGGACTCTTTTGTTGACCATGATGGCTACTACATTTCTTCTGAGGGATTCCTGCCTGCAGTAGTAGATATAATGGTCATGTCTAATAGCTCTTATAAAACTTTTGCCATCATCTTGATTTTCTGACTTAGTGAAGAATGTCAGTAAACAATATACTATTAACATTGGGTGGGCAAACTCCTTTCCCCTCTATCTTCCTGCAGAAATACAGAGATGGATACAATTTTTAACCTTTAAGTAAAGAGGTGCAAGAGCTCCTTTGCACACTGATATGGGCCTACCATGGTCAGAATCCTATTTAGCCCATTGAGAAGCTGAGACAACAGGCCCATTCCCCCACCCTTAATTCTACAATCAAGTATTCTAGCATCTGGATACATCTTAGAAGTATCAAGAAAAACAAACACATTAATTGTCCTTTAACAATCATTTTTCTCACTATGGTAGGTAAGAAGGACATGACTCTTTTGATTCACCCCGTGACAGCTCTCTATTGAGTTCCTTACAGTAGAGTCCCTATTTTCCCTGTTCCCACAGAGGCCTCCAATCTTACCTTCGCCTATGTGCCACAGATGGCCTCAAATTCTATTTTACTGCATATGTGTATGCTAAATTGTTTCAGTTGGACTGTTCACGACCCTATAGCCCAGCAGGGTCCTCTGTCTATGGGATTCTCCAGGCAAGAATACTGGAGTGGGTTGCCATGCCCTCCTCCAGGGGATATTCCTGACCCAGAGATCGAACACACGTCTCTTATGTCTCCTGCATTGGCTGGCGGGTCCTTTACCACTAGCACCACCTGGGAAGCCCCATTTTACTGCATAGTTTTAGGCTATCTGACACACGTATCCTAAACTTCCATTCTGAAAGTGAAAGTCACTCAGTTGTGTCCAACTCTGTGACCCCATGGACTACATAGTCCATACAATTCTCCAGGCCAGAATAATAGAATACTGGAGAGGGTTGCCATTTCCTTCTCTGGGGGATCTTCCCAATCCAGGGTTCAAACCCAGGTCTCCTGTATTCCAGGCAGATTCTTTACCAGCTGAGCCACCAGGGAAGCCCAAGAATACTAGAGTGGGTAACCGATCCCTTCTCCAGCAGACCTTCCCGATCCAGGAATCAAACCAGGGTCTCCTGCATTGCAGACAGATTCTTTACCAGATGAGCCACCAGGGAAACCCCCCAAAAGCCATGTCAAAATCTTTATTATCTTACAGTGTGCTGGTCTAGACTGGAGATTCTGGAATCAAGTGACTGAGAATGAAATCTTGTGTATAATACTTGAAACCTCAGAAAAGTTGTTTAAAACTCTAAGCCTCAAATTTTTCATCTGTAAGGCTGATCTATACACCAGTGTCTCTTCTGCTGGGAGAGGGAGAGGGTGGGGAGATTTGGGAGAATGGCATTGAAACATGTATAATATCATGTGTGAAATGAGTCGCCAATCCAGGTTCGATGCACGATACTGGATGCTTGGGGCTGGTGCACTGGGACGACCCAGAGGGAGGGTATGGGGAGGGAGGAGGGAGGAGGGTTCAGGATGGGGAACACAGGTATACCTGTGGCGGATTCATTTCGATATTTGGCAAAACTAATACAATATTGTAAAGTTTAAAAATAAAATAAAAATAAAAAAAATTTTTCATCTGTAAAATGAGGAAAACGATAGTGTTTACTCCATAGGATTTTAGATAAGATTACACACATAAACTACTTAGAATAATTCTTGATACTTAGCAAAAGTTGAAAATAATAATACTGTTGTTATTATCCCTCCATTGCAGAGAATGAAGTTTCCTACTTGTTAAGATGCCCCTTTATTCCAGCGTCCTTCAGAAGTCAGCTCCTCTGATTATCTGCATCTTATATTTTGACATTTCCATTAAGCCAGTTCCCTCACCACATCAAAATTCCATTTTAAGAACCTGTTTCCTCACTCGTACTATAGTACTACCCTCTGGTCCCCATCGAATCAGTCTGATGCAAGAGTTCTTTCTCATCACCAGTGAGATTCTCATCACCTTACGTTAGGGTTTTACTGAGTCATTCTTCTCCACCTCTGCATTTAACGTTGGTCAAACTGCCTCCTTCTTCAAACTCTCTTCTTTGCCTTCTGAAACCTTCCACGGTTCCTACTTCAGACTGAGCCTCTCTTCTATCTCTCTTAGATGTAGAGTTTCCTCAAGTTGTCCTTAGCTCGTTTCTACCAGCCGTATCATCTGTTCCCAAAAAGTTCAGCTCTGCATCTGACTCCCAAATCAATGTCCCAGCCCAGTATCTACCAAAATCTACACACTTGTGTTTCCACCTGAGTAGAGGATATTTGCACCTGCACTTCTTGTAGCACTAAGAACTGGACTTGTCCAGTTTAAATCTTTTCCTTCCAAAGGAAATTTTCTTATTTTACCTCCTTATCCCTATTGATGATTGCTGTGAACTGAATGTTTATGTCCTACTTGGATGAATATGTTGAAGTCCTAACCCCGCTGTGTGATGGTCTTTGGAGATAGGGCCAATGGAAGGTAATTAGATTTAGATGAAGTCATGGGTGTGTGGCCCCATGATGAAATTAATGTCCTTAAAAGAAGAGGAAGAGAGAGCAGAGCTTGTTCTCTCTCCATCCTGTGAGAACACAGCGAGAGGGCAGCCATCTACAGGTCAAGAAAAGGGCTCTCACCAGGAACTGACTCTACTGGTATCTTGGTATTGGACTTCTCAGGCTCTGGATCCCTGAGAGACAAATTCAGGTTGTTTAAGCCACCTAGTGTATGGCATTTTGTTACAGCAGCTTGAATTGACTAAAGCCATGATTTTTCCTGTTAACTGTCCTTTCTCAGCTTCCATCCCCACTCAGTTGACAAGTATTTTAGATTTGAATCCTGTGGATTTGCAATGTCTCTCAGATCCATTTTTTTTTTCTAGTTCTGCCACTTACTAGCTGTACAACTTTGGGCAAGTTACTTAATCTCTATAATGGGAATAATAATAACTCTTATTCAGAGGCTTTTATGACACAATATAAAACAGAATGCTGCTTGGTGCATGATAGGCACTACTACATGAGTGCTAAATGAAAGAAATGAAATTAGATATAAGGATATGCATTTAAGGGGAGAAATTCTGGCAGGAAATGAAGATTTGTGAGTTACGATCCTAGAGGGAGTGATTGAAGTCATGTGAATGATCAAAGAAAGTATGTAGTATATAAAAAACAGAAGAGCCCCTGCTTGGTGGGCCTTCTCTCTTATTTCAAACTGCCAAAATTCTTCAATTACCACATTTCATCAATTCTAAAGTGATTTAACATCTCCTGAAAAGGAATGCCTCTTAAACTCAATGATATGTCATAATTTAATTATCAGAATTCTTTTTTTTCTGAGTGGGGAATAAAATAGTGGTGTATCTCTCAATTGACAGTAGCTAGATTTTAGGAGCTATAGAAGTGTGATCTCTCTTCTTTGAACCTTCAAGACACACTAGATGAGCTTCCCCATCACGTTTATTCCAGTCTTCCTATATTAGAGATGTCTGTCAACTACAAGACTGTGAGGCCCCCAAGGATCATGAAAGCCCCTGATTTTCCTTTTAGTTTCTCCAAGGACACATTAAATGACTCTGCCTGTAGAAGGAAAACAATAAAAATTGCTTGAATTAAATTGGATTAAAAAGCAGGATACCAATTATTTGTAGAATTTCTGATATTTTGCAATTAGCCTCATCACTATTCCCACCCCTTAGTTAATCTGACATGTATAAACACACTTATTTGCAGATTACTAACATTATACATGATTCAAAGCATCTGTCACATGAATTCCACAGATAGCTGATTATCTGAACTACTTCAAGAAAACATATTCCTGTCATTCCTAGGAATTTAAAAGATAGGACCAGAAATCTTACCATAAAGTTATACTGAGAACAGAGAACAATGTTCACACATATATTAATGATTAATTATGCAAATTGTGGTAGATGCTTATTCTTCCTGAGTGATCTCAATTTGCATTGTCTGTTCTTTCTGCCTGTTTTGGAAGCTGTATTCCTTTCTTTTTGACATGTGTGACTTTGGGTGGTTTATCTGTGTTTTCAGTCTTCCAGGATCCCCAGGGGTCAATTACATTCCCAGGCATGCTTCCTTAAGTGAAATAAAGGGCTTATCTCTCCCTTAAGCCTACTCTTTGCACAGAACAAACTTCAAATTTGGCAATGGCTGGGTGAATTCTCATGGTCTATTCCAGCTCACTTTTCTTACCAGCCTCCTCTCTACCAGTTCAAGCCCTGCCATCCCACTGGACAAGCCCTGATTTCACCTCTTTCCTTTTGGATCCTCAGATCACACGCAGTCATTACCCTTCCTTCTTTTCCGAGGCCTTAGGCTGCTGAGGCCTCTCTAGTGTCACAACAGAAAAGAGAATGTACTTGTCCTCACAATGACTGCTATTGTGTTTTTCTCTGTGGCTCTTCCTGTGCTGGTTGAAGAGTTGCTTTTCCATCCCTCTGGAACTCTTTTTGTCCAGGTGGACAGCCAACCGTGTCTCTGCCTGATCAGTCCTCTAGCCCCTGTTTCTTTTTATATGATCTGGCTTCATGACCTTGTTCATTAGTACTCTGTCCTCCTCAAAACTCACCAAAGATTCACACCAAAGAGTACTTCAGGTACTCTTGGTGTTAAGTAAGTGGGGATATAGGCATGTAATTGTCACTATGTGACTCCTCAGTCCCATTTACATTGTTTTATCATCTACAGAGTAGAATTCAAATTTCTTGGCACTGCATCCATTGGCCACCAAAACTCAGACTCATCCTGTCCTTCAATTCTTATATCTCAGAACATTATGCACTGACTCCTCTACATAGGCCTCCAGCTGATCAGACTAATCACTATTTCACAAACTCACCATATACTCAGGCACCTCTCAATCTTTGTTCCTGTTGTTTATTTAAGTCTGGGGTTTTCTTCCTTCCTTCCTTTTTTACCTCTAATTCTTTTTTTTTTGTTGTGGTAATATGCATATAACATAAAACTTACTATCTTAACTACTTTCAAATGTGTAATTCAGTGGTACTACTACTACTACTAAGTCACTTCAGTCGTGTCCGACTCTGTGCGACCCCATAGACGGCAGCCCACCAGGCTCCCCAGTCCCTGGGATTCTCCAGGCAAGAACACTGGAGTGGGTTGCCATTTCCTTCTCCAATGCATGAAAGTGAAAAGGGAAAGTGAAGGCGCTCAGTCGTGTCCAACTCTTAGCGACCCCACGGACTGCAGCCTACCAGGCTCCTCCGTCCATGGGATTTTCCAGGCAAGAGTACTGGAGTGGGGTGCCATCGCCTTCTCCATCAGTGGTACTACGTACATTCAAATGGGGCAGTCATTACCACTGTCTATCTGTAGAATACTTTTTATTTTGTAAAATGGAAATATTATACCCTTACACCCAACTCCCCATTTGCCTCCTATCCCAGCTCCTGGCAACCACCATCTACTTTCTACCTCTATGATTTTGACTTCTTAAAGTACTTCTTCATGAGTGGATTAATACAGTGTTTGTCTTTTTTGTGACTGGCTTATTTCACTTAGAATCATATCCTCAACATCAATGATGTAGTATGTGTCAGAATTTCCTTCCTTTTGAAGGCTGAAACATAATCCATAGCATGCATATACCACATTTTGTTTATCCATTCATTTGTCAGTGCACACTTGGGTTGCCTCCACATTTTAGCTGTTACAAACAATGTGGCTATGAACATGAATGGCTGTACAAACATCTATTTAAATCCTCTCCCTCCTTTTTGCCCACTGAAATCCTATTCATTCACCCAAGCCTAATTTAAGCAGCACCTACTTCATGAAGTCTCTCAGTTTCCACCTGGAAAGAACTGCCTCTTCCTCTGTCCTTCTACTCTTGTATTGCTATATCTACATTTATTTTACTGTGTCCTGAATAATTATTTTCACTTAACCATCTAATGCCCCATAAAATTACATTCTTTGTGATCAGGAACTCCATGATCTTACCTTACTATTCCTTATATTTCTCCCTACAATGCTTTGTAATGTTTATTCAATGAATGACTACACAAAGGCAGAGAGTTTGTTTATAGCTAAACAAGTATTACAAGGCTAAATCAACAGAAGGGTAAGTTGAATATCTAGAAACTCTTCCAATTTTGATTTATCTTACATTAACTAGGAAATCTGCTGCTGCTGCTGCTAAGTCGCTTCAGTCGTGTCCGACTCTGTGTGACCCCAGAGACGGCAGCCCACCAGGCTCCCCCGTCCCTGGGATTCTCCAGGCAAGAACACTGGAGTGGGTTGCCATTTCCTTCTCCAATGCATGAAAGTGAAAAGGGAAAGTGAAGTCGCTCAGTCGTGTCCGACTCCTAGCGACCCCATGGACTGCAGCCCACCAGGCTCCTCCGTCCATGGGATTTTCCAGGCAAGAGTACTGGAGTGGGGTGCCATTGCCTTCTCCGACTAGGAAATCTAGTCAGTTACAAAAGAAAGCACACTGGTTTGGGAATTAAGAAACATGAGTGTTTGTCTTGGTTCTGCTTTGTCTCTTCTCTGGCTTAGTTTCCTCATAGCTGGATGACGGGTTGCTCTAGTTCAGTATTTCCCAAAGCGTCTTGATTTTTGCAATGTTTGCACAATACCTGTGCTTTATTTGCTTAAGTTTTTTTTTTTTTAATTTTTCAATCAACCCAGGCCTAACATGACTAACAACTTCAGCCTCATCCTAAATAAGGCTATCTGTGAAACTGTGGTTTCATTGTGTTAGCTATAATTTTTTTCCAACATAAACTAAAATAAATATAACTGTGAAAGTAAAAAAAAAAAAAATCCGTGTACCATTAAAATAACTCCTTATGCCAGCAGTGGCACATGGACCATTATTTACAAGGTTTTGGCCTAGGTCCTTCTTGAGGTCCCTCCCAGCAAAAACAGTTCTGTCTTCTCTGGGGACATCATGCCCCCCTTAAGCCATTTAGCAAAGTGCGTTAAATGCTTCTTTGGAAAGAAGTGAGCGTTAGCCCCAGGGAACGGAATGTAACTTAATAAGCCTTCCAGCACCTCTAACGCCTGGGATTCCACCCTCTTTATGCCTCCCCTCTGAGCGGGGCTGTTTGCACCTTCTGCCTTTTCTGCAACCTCCCCTTTCCTGCAGGGCCCTCTGTGTTTGCCTGCCCAGATTTCCCCTTTGAGGGCTGTTTATGTTTGCACACCCAGCTTGTCCTGTGGACTCGTCTAACTAAACTCCCCTTTGAGGGCTGTATATTTTGGCACTGTCTGGCTCTCTAAGGGATTCTTTTGTCCATTAACACCTCTTGTCTTGTAGTTAAACCGAAGTCTTTGCTGCTCTCTCCTCAGGCAAATAAGTCCTTATTATTCCATTCTTAACGATTCTTCTGTGCATCTCCATTTATTTTCTATACTTTCTACAATGAGTTTGTATAAAGCTTATAATAAAAAACTATAAATTTTATTTTTCAGAAATGTGAACAGGGAAAAAGTGAAGGGGACATCTGGTTACAGATGATGTAATAAAGGAATTTAAACTTTATTCCCCTCCTTCAAAACCCACTGACAAAAACAGAAAGAGTGAAAAACAGCATTAAGAAGAAGGGCCATAATCCACGAAACCAGGAAACAACCACAGTATGCCATCATTAGCACCATACACCATAATTACCATCTTTACAAGCATTAAGCTGGTTCACCTGAGGTAGAATAAAGCCAGTCTTGAAACTATATTCTTGTTAGCACTAAGAAACCTAAGGGCACAGGTAGGCCACCAGAGAAGTGGAGACTGTCCCTACCAGAGACTTAGCTCCCTATCCAGAAAAGACTGAGTGAATAATAAATCATGCTGACTTCTCACTTTTATTGTTTACCACATGTGCCTCTAGCCAAAAGAGACTGGTGATAATAATGCAGAGGGTGAGCTTATTAGATTTTAAAAGAGTCTAGATCTAAAGGGATTTACTGTGAGCTACACTGACCCCTGGGATACAGAGAACAGAGGAAGGAGCATACTTTCAGAGCAAAGGAAATATGAATTTGGTGGAAGGAGGTATGAACAAAGACTCTCAATAGCAATTATAGATCACCCCCATAAGCATATTTCTTCAGCAAAGAGAAGGCCCTGATCAAAGATGAGTAATAATCAGAAAAGGAAAAATAAAACTCTCATTATTTGCTGATAATATTATCATGTATGTAGAAAATCCAAAAGAATCTACAAACTATTAGAATTAAGTGAATTTAGCAAGATCACTAGATATAAGGCCACCATATAAAAATCAATTTGATTGCTATATATTAGCAACAGCTACATAGAAAATAAAACAATAAAAGCTATAACATAAACAAATATCAAATACCTAGGAATATATCTAATGAAAAGTGGGTATGCCCTCTACCCTGAAAAGCTATAAAATATTATTGAGAGAAACTAAGAAATCTAGATAAATGAAGAGATTTATCAGAGTGATGGTATGGAAGACATACCATGAGAAAATGCTAATTCTCCCTAAATTAAACTACAGTCATAAAGCGACTTCCATCAAAACTTCAGCAGGTATAACTGCATCACTTTGCTGTACACCTGAAACCAGCACAACACTGCTGATCAGCTCTGTTGCTCAGTCGCTTCAGTCGTATCTGACTCTTTGTAACCCTATGGACGGTAGCCCAGCAGGCTCCTCTGTCTATGGGATTTTCCAGGCAAGAATACTGGAGTGGGTTGCCATTCCCTCCTCCAGAGAATCTAAGTCCTTAAGTTCAGCATTGCTCTCTGCATTTCTGAGCACGTGCAGTATAAATTGAGCACTCTTTCTGGGCTACCTATCCTGCGTCCAGTCCCAGGGTTTGGCCTGTGCTCAGCTACCAACTTGATCACTGCAATGACAGAATGGCACGCATCGTTTCTTTAGGTGACATCCTTCAGATCCTTGATGGCTTTTTGGATATGCATATCCCTAAAGGCCTGGGTGGTTTCACTAGTGTTCTTAAAGTGAACATGAAGATTCGAACCTCTTGATTTGCATGATTTTGTGGGGGTTTTCTGGGTCTAGTGAATAGCGCCTCATTTTTAGAGGTCATTGCAGGCTGCTTACTGGAAAAGGAAAGCAACAAGTTGGTTTTAAAGTTCACATGCAGAAGTCAAATGCCAAGGGCCAAAAATATCCAAAGCAACCTTGAAGAAGAAAAACAAGGCTGGAAGAGACTTACCATTAGCTATGAAGGCTTACTATAAAGTTATAGTAATTAAGACACTGAGGTCTGGGGGCAAGAATAGACCAAGTAACGAATGAAAGGCGATTCAGAGTCCAGAAACAGATCCTCACATAAACAATAACCTGATTTACTACAAAGGCAACGTTGTAGAGTATTGGGGAAAGGATGATTTTTCTCAGTAAATGGTGTTGAGACAATCCAACATCCATCTGGAAAAATATTCACTGACCCTACCTTATATCATACAATAAAACAATTCCAGATGGATTGCAGAGCTAAATATGAAGGGTAGAACAATAAAGCTTTTAGAGGAAACATAGGATAACATCTTTGCGACAGTGAAGTTTGCAAATATTTCTTAAACAAGACACAAATAATTCTGATCATAAAAAGGAAGTTGACAAATTGGATGATGTTAAAGTTAAGAGCTTGTGTTTATCAAAAGGTACACTCAAGGAGTGAAAAGGCATGTGACTGAGTGGGAGAAGATACACAGAGTACATTTATCTCTCAAAGGAATTCACATCCAGAATATAGAAAACAAAGGATAGACAATTTGGTAGAAAAATGAGAGAAAAACTTGAACCTCGTAAAATAGGCTAAATGGCCAATGAATATAGGAAAAGGTTTTCAACTTCAATATTCATCAGGGTGATATACATCAAAACCATAATGTTAATACCACTACACATCCATGAGAATGGCTAAAATGAAAAATAAAAATCATGGTTGACAAGGTTGTGGAGAAACTGGAATATTCATACATTGCTGGTGGGAATATAAATCTGTACACTCTAGAAGTTTCTATTAAAGCTGAGCATATACCTATTTTATGACTGCTACTTCATTCCTAGATATATACTCAGTAGAAAGTGTGCACATATGTTCACAAAAGACATCTACTAGATGTTCCTAGTAGTACTATATGTGTAACAGTTAAAAAACTGAAACTAAATATCTTAACGCAGTAGAACAGACATAAATTGTGCTACATTCACATAGTGGGATATTATACAGCTGAGAAGGAGCAATCCACAACCACATCCTCAAACATAATGTTGAATGAAAGAACCTAGACACACACAAAACAAAATACTACATGACTCCATGTATATAGTGTACAGAAGTGGCAAAATTATTCTGTGATATTGGAAGTCAAGATAGTGGTTACTGCTGAGACAGTAAGGACTGGAAGGGAGCATTTGAGTAATGCTCCTGAATTGCTGATAATATTCTGATACTTGATCAGAGTACTACTAGTTACATGGATGTGTTTGGTTTGTGAAAATTAATTGAAAATTTGCTTAGATATATGTACATTTTTGTATATATGTTTCAATAAAATGCTTTTAAAGAATCCTACTCAGTTTCTAATATTTCACGAATGGGAGATTTCACTAAAATATATATTTCTGATTTCTCTTGAAAACATTTTAAGATCTATCCATGGTGGTTCACCTGAGGAACCCTCTGTGGCTGTGCAGAGGCGGTGCCCATCAGAGAAGGCTCACATTGTTACCCTCACCTTACTCATCCATGTTCCCTGTTCAGTCTCTGTAGGCATCTGAATTCATCCCTGAGATGAAAGCCGTTCTGTCAATTGGTTCTTTAGCTGAGGTCTGAGTCCCAGGATAGATCCCCGTCTTGTCCTGAATGCTCCTTTCTCCTCTGTCCAATTGTGCACCCCACTACCAATCTCCACTCCCAGGTGACTAAAGTTCAGCATGCCTCCATGTCTCACACCTTGAAGCCTCCTCTCATGGCCTGCACTGGCATTTATCTGCTTACGTTCAACCTCCCATTCCCCAACCCTCTTCTCACTCCCCTTATCCATATCTCTATTCACTGTCATCCATCCACTGATTCAACAAACATTTACTGAATAGCTATTACATGCCAGACTCTTATCAGGGACAGGTGAATTAAGGGACAGTCTTTGCCCCTGAGAGACCTACACTCTGATAAGAAATAAAGACAACCTGTGAGTATCACTATTCAGAGAAAGCGTTATATGTTTCCTGGAAAGTTTGAGACTAATTTGAGACAAAGCCTAGATTCTGTCCTTATTTGGGAGAGAGTAAATACTTCAGTGTGGCTGGAGGTACTAAAGGGGAGCAAGGGGAAGTAAGGCTGGAAAATAAAGTTGGGGTCAGATCTTGAAGGGTCATCGTGCCACTAAGGACTTATTTTGTTTTATAGGTAGTACAGACTATTGGAAGGTTTTGAAAAGAGTGCAGAGCTGGGGCTATAAAGATTCTGTTTCATCCATGATCTCTTTTCTCACTCTCTAAATCCCGAGGTCACCTCGGAAGCTCTACCTATCACTACTACTGATTGCATCCCTAAATCTCCTTGAAAGTCTTCTCCCCCAGACAGACAGCAGTCCTAGGAACTGGGAATGATGGTCACAACTTGCTTCTTTCTCCCTAGTCCTTTGTTAATAAAATTGCAATCTCCTGAAGTATCAGGCGATGTGTGCCTTCTTCTCCCAACCAGTTTTTAGTGGGATAAAGAGCAGGCAGGCAGGCAGGGGAAGGGATGAAGCCACACAGGCCTGTCTCTGCCCTGAGATGCACTTCATGGGTGGTCCTGGGCTTGGATCCTTTCTTTGGGGCCTCCTGATAATCCCTGAGCAGCCTGAGACCAAAGCCTAGTCCTGTTCCCATGTAGGGCCCATCTTCTCTTTGCCTCTCAAGCCTTTTCTTCTCCATTGAGTGTATTTTCTTCTTCTACCTCAGGAAAATGTCACCTTCCTGAGAACACTCCTACTATAACCCCTTCACAGCTGAACAGCCATTTATAGTATACTAAGCATTCAGTCTTCCCGGAGCCTCACAGACACCTTTCAAGAGGCCCCAGAAAGGCAACGATTAGATCTTTTGACTTCAAATCCATTGGTCTTTTCTGGTATATAATAGATACCAAAAATATTTGTAACATGAACAGACAAATGATTTGATGTACATTTCAATCTCTGTTGAGGATGAGTTTCTTATTTTTTATTTATTTTTCTCTTTTCTTTATTTGATTTTATATGAGGCTTGACATGGAACATCTGATTTTAAGATGATCTTCTGTGCTCCAAATATCATATAAGTGGCTCTGAGGGTCCTGGCTTTTTTTTAAATATTGCTTTCAAAAGGATACATGTGATCCTCAAAAATTTACATAGAGAATTACCATATGGCCCAATGATTCCAATTCCTACCTATATGGCTAAGAGAAACATAAAAACATAGGTGGATACAAAAACTTGTACATAAATGTTCATAACAGGCAAAAATTGGACATAAACATTCAACTGATGAGTAGATGAGTAAAATGTGATACCTCCATTTAATGCATGATTATTTAGCAATAAAAAGATCTAAACGTTAAGATCAGAAACTATAAAACTCCTAGAGGAGAACATAGGTGAATTGTACATTTTAAATGAGTGAAGTATATGGCATGTAAATTGTCAAGCTATTATATAAAATACATGTTCATTAAGCAAAACTTAGAAAATACATGCAGAAGAAACAAATTACCCATCATTCTACTAGCCACAGATAAACCACCATGGACATTATTGTTGTACTTTCTTCTTACCTCTTTTATGTGTGTACACACACACACACCCAAACACACACACACATGGTTAGGGTAACTTTCTAAGTTCAAGTTTGCAGGCTGTGTGTTTGGAGTGATAGTGGTCAAAGGCACTTTCTACAGATGCTAAGAGCAGGGGCTCTGGACTCAGGTAGGCTTCCTGAGTCAAGAATCTTGCTTCTGTCTCTAACTTGCTAAGGGGCCTGGGAAAACTCCTTAACCTCTTCAAGCCCTCACTTTCCTTAACTGTGACATGTAAATGCTGATACCTACTTTCCATGGATGTCATGAGAATTAAATGCCATGAGGATTAAATAGAATTTTTCTTCAATTATACCTCAGTGAAGACCAATTTGTTTCCCTCGGTTGCAAGGCAGTCTGCTGTCACCAGTAACCAGTTCAGATACACTAGAAGCTAACTGGTACTACTGTCCCTACTTCATTTAAACAGAACAGTTCTGTCTCCAGGAAACTTGCCGTAAGTATAGTGGTGAAGGGCACAAGCTCTAGATCCCAACCTCCTGGGACAAATTGTGCCTCTGTTGTTAACTTGAGCAACTTACTTCTCTCTCTGTGCCTCAATTTTCTTATCTATAACTATGCATAATAGTAGGACTAAATTTATGGGTTTTTTGAGCATGAAGGAGAAGGCAATGGCATCCCACTCCAGTACTCTTGCCTGGGAAATCCCATGGATAGAGGAGCCTGGTGGGCTGCAGTCCATGGGGTCGCACAGAGTTGGACAGGACTGAGTGACTTCACTTTCACTTTTCACTTTCATGCATTGGAGGAGGAAATGGCAACCCACTCCAGTGTTCCTGCCTGGAGAATCCCAGGGACGGGGGAGCCTGGTGGGCTGCCGTCTATGGGGTCGCACAGAGTTGGACACGACTGAAGCGACTTAGCAGCAGCAGCACTTTGAACACGAAATGTATTAATATCTATACAGTACCTGGCCCATTGTTAATTATCCTTACAATATTCTTACCCAAGTAGTTGTCTGCCTTCTTATTTCAAATGTTTAGTTGTCTAAGAATTTGTTAAAACCTACAGCATTTCTTTTCCACAATCTGGGGCAGAGTGTCATTGGCTCTACACTCAAAATGGTTGCTCCTTCACATCCACTAGCCCACAGCACAAAGCAATTTTTGTTTGGCAAATTGAGTAGTTAAGAATGTTGTTTCCATTAATTTTACTACCTACATACCTCCTGGAGGCAGGGCAAGGCAGTTTAGTTAAACCAAACCAAACAAAGCATTTTAGGGGTTTATAAATGAGTACTTATTTGCAGTTATTCTAAATCATCCCAGCCAGATGGTCATGTTTTAAATATTTCCAAGGAAGAGATTCCACAAGCTTTCTTAGTAACCTGTCTTAATGTTTCCAATCCACACTGAATGTCTTTTGAAAATCTAATGTCTGGGGTGACTTGACAATTATCATCTAAACTGGGACATTTTAAAGGTATTAATAGTTACAACAGGAACAAAGTGAGGCAATTCTGGGCAAACTGCTGGGACATCCAGTCACCGCACTAATGGTAGTCCCTCCTGTGATGAGTGCTGCCCATGTCATTTTACTTGATACTCACTGGAGAAGAACAACTCGTTCTCATGATCCATGTAACAACCTTTTATTCTTAAGCTTTTCCTTTTTTGTCAATTTGTGGAATTGGAAAATAGCAAGCAGAAAGCCTAAGTAGGCAAAGCTTGAAGAATTTTTTTCCTTGTCTACACACTCAATGATGACGATGATGATGATACCTATAGAGCACTTAATATATACCACACATTCTCGTGAGAGCTTTATAAGTATTATTTTGTTTAGTCTTCACAAAATGTATAATATCATTATCATCATCATCCTTGTTCTTGCAGGTGAAGAAACGGGTCACAGAGAGTGGGAACATCTTACCTAAGGGTATGCATACAGGATCTGCCAGTAACAGAAGTCCAGAGAGTGGGCTTTAAACAAAGACACTCAGCTCCAGGCCTCTGCAAGACCCCAGATGGTCAGAGTTTTTGCTTCAGTGCTGTGCCCTGACTGGCTATACCAGTCTTGTGAGTGAATTCAGTTCTCTCTTTCTTGAGTTGAGACTCAGAAGGGTCTAAGCTAGATGCTCTCCAATGGAAGTGAGGTGACAGTCCCTCTGGCTCCAGAGGGAAGAGGAAACATAGGAGTAAAAGCCCAGTGAAAGAGGTCTTTCCCCTCATTACAATTATCTTAGACTAGACAGCAGCCCAAGGAAGTAGTGACAGTGCACACTGAAACAGGGGTGGATGTGTGTGGAGTCACAAAGGAAGAAAGCTTGTGAAACACAGCTTCCTAGGCCACGCCCCCAGAATGCTGATTCCCAGGAATCTGCATCTTTAACAAGTTTCCTCGCTGATTCTGACACAAGTAACCAAGCAACATTACTGTAAAGGGGTTCCTGTTTGGAGTGTGAGAGGAGATGAGGTGGAAGGCAGGGGTGAGGGGAGAGAGTAGGGCTGACGCACATCCCTTCTGAGCTGCACCATATGGTTTGGGTGAACTTTACTCTTTTAGTCTCTCTAATATTAATCTTCTTTTTGGATGTTTATTCCTTGGTTTCCTGACAGAGAATGCTTGAGTGACATATGAGGTGAGAGATCTGGGGTGTAATAATACCATGTCATGGAAACACTCATAAAGCCATGACCCTATGGCATATGAATTCTATGTGGGGTTTGCACAGGTATTAAATGTTCTGTGGTTGGCTTTTGGAAGGCTGCTCTATCCTGACACCAGGATTTCTAAGCTGGCCTGGAGGGAAGCAGGCCTGCAGCTTCCTGGTGTTTGGAGCAGATGGGGAAAGAGTCTGAAATATTCCTTGTCATCACCTCCAGCTGACAGACCACAGGCAAAGGAGGCAACAGGGAGAAGTCAGACCAGTTGATCTGGGAGAAAAGAGAAATCAATGGTGATGCCTTGTGAATGTTTTCTTCTTCATGTTCCTCTCCAAATGGATGGAGTGTGTGTGTGTGTGAGTGTGTGTGGGTTGGTGTATGAGCATGCACACATGTGTGTGTGTGTACAAAATCATGTAGCACTTGTCTCTGGTTGGAGACAGTAATAAATCAGGGGCTACAAAACCACCACTAGCCACCTCCTGCAGGCCCTGTCAAAGAAACAGGCCTTCTTGAGCACAGCTGAACCGGCAGGATCCCCAGTGCTGTGGCCCCACCACATGGGATGAAAATCACACATCTGGGACCTAGCATGCCAGATGTGCAAAGGGCTAACAGAAAAGACACTGCTGGGAAGATCACATCGCTCTCAAAAGCATTAATGAGGGGTTCAAAGATTTTTCTAACCTTAGTCACCACACTGCTTTTATCAGGCTTGGGTAGTAGACTTTTTCTTATGCCTTGGTTCTCTGTCCTGGGGAGTCAAGAGGGTTGCATAAGGACACCGACCCCCATGGAAGTAGTGACAGTAAACACCCAGAAGCTAGTTGAGTCCTTGTTGGAGTCCTGGGTTTGAAATACATGCTGGCACTTATCTAGTGTATGATTCTGAGCAAATTTCTTTAACTCTATGAGCTTTAGTTTGTTAATCTCTCCAAAAGTGGGATAGCCATCTTAGCTTCATAAGGTTGTTGTAGGGATTAATTACCTCTGGGCGATAACTCAGAGACAGTTCCTGGCTCAGGCCTGGCACCAAGGCAGAAAGGGAGAGATGAGCATGCCCAACTGCTCCAGGATGGAGGTGCAGAAATAGGGAAACGACTTCCTGTTCAGGAGAGCCCCGGAAGGTCTGTGGGGCAAGAGCGGTTGTGCGATTGTCCTGTAAGATCCCTGCATTACTGGGGCTGCTGTGGAAGTGCTGCCTTGCTCTCTGCTCCACAACTTTAACCACAGTTGGCTTCTCCTTCTCCCTCCCTCAGGGTCCACGAAGCTTTCTCACCTGTCCCTCCTTTCCAGGCTCCAGTGTTCCAGGCCCTTTCCTCTCCGTGCTTGCAATCTGCTCACATCAGAATGTTTCTCCCTAGAGAAGCAGTGACATGGACTCAAAGATTAAGGAGAGTCATTCAAAGTTTCTATCCGTCTAAGGAAGACAGACGCTGAAGCTGAAGCTCCAAGAAGAAGTGGCAAGAGTACACAGAACTATACAAAAAATCTTAATGACCCACATGACCATGATGGTGTGATCACTCTCCTAGAGCCAGAGCTCCTGGAGTGTGAAGTCAAGTGGGCCTTAGGAAGCATCACAACAAAAAAGCTAGTGGAAGTGATGGAATTCCAGATGAGCTATTTCAAATCCTAAAAGATGATGCTGTGAAAGTGCTGGACTCAATATGCCAACAAATTTGGAAAACTAGACAGTGGCCATGGGACTGGAAAAGGTCAGTTTTCATTCCAATCCCAAAGAAAGGCAATGCCAAACAATGCTCAAACTACTGCACAATTGTACTCATCTTACATGCTAGCAAAGTAATGCTCAAAATTCTCCAAGCGAGGCTTCAGCAGTACTTGAACCGTGAACTTCCAGATGTTCAAGTTGGATTTAGAAAAGGCAGAGGAACCAGAGATCAAATTGCCAAAATCTGTTGGATCATAGAAAAAGCAAGAGAATTCCAGAAAAGCATCTACTTCTGCTTCATTGACTATGCTAAAGCCTTTGACTGTGTGGATCACAATAAACTGTGGAAAATTCTTAAGGAGATGGGAATACCAGACCACCTTACCTGCCTCCTGAGAAATCTGTTTACAGGTCATGAAGCAACAGTTAGACTGGACATGGAACAACAGACTAGTTGCAAATCGGGAAAGGAGTATGTCAAACCTGTATATTGTCACCTTGCTTATTTAACATCTATACAGAGTACATCATGCAAAATGCCGGGCTGGATGAAGCACAAGCTGGAATAAAGATTGCCCAGAGAAATATTAATAATCTCAGATATGCATATGACATCACCCTTATGGCAGAAAGCAAAGAGGAACTTAAGAGTCTCTTGATGAAAGTGAAAGAGGAGAGTGAAAAAGCTGGCTTAACACTCAACATTCAAAAAACGAAGATCATGGCATTCAGTCCCATCACTTCATGGCAAATAGATGGGGAAACAATGGAAACAGTGAGAGACTTTATTTTGGGGGGCTCCAAAATCACTGCAGATGGTGACTGCAGCCATGAAATTAAAAGACACTTGCTCCTTGGAAGAAAAGTTATGACCAACCTAGATAGAATATTAAAAAACAGAGACATTACTTTGCCAACAAAGGTCCATCTAGTCAGGGCTATGATTTTTCCAGTAGTCATGTATGGATGTGAGATTTGGACCATAAAGAAAGCTGAGCACCGAAGAATTGATGCTTTTGAACTGTGGTGTTGGAGAAGACTCTTGAGAGACCCTTGGACTGCAAGGAGATCCAACCAGTCTATCCTAAAGGAGATCAGTTCTGAGTGTTCATTGGAAGGACTGATGCTAAAGCTGAAACTCCAGTCCTTTGGCCACCTGATGTGAAGAACTGACTCACTGGAAAAAAAAACCCTGTTGCTGGGAAAGACTGAAGGCAGGAGGAAAAGGGGATGACAGAAGATGAGATGATTGGTTGGCGTCACTGACTCAAAGGACATGAGTTTGAGCAAGCTCTGGGAGTTGGTGATGGACAGGGAAGCCTAGTGTGCTACAATCAATGGGGAAGCAGAGTCGGACTCAACTTAGTGATTGAACAACAACGATAAAGGAAGACAGAGAATTCCTGGCAATTGAAGCCTCTACTCTCATTGTTTGTGAGTTAAAATAAAATAGTTCAGTTTACTGCTCATAGGTGTGGGGTTTCTTTTTAGGGTAATGAAATGTCCTACAACTGGAGAGTTGCACGGTTGCACAACTCTATGGATATACTAAAAACCACTGAACTGTACACTTTAAAGTGAATTTCATGTTATATGAGTTATATCTCAATAAAGCTGTTATAAAATAGTTGAGATTATCAAGTTAGCTTTCCATTCTTCTTTCTCTAATTTTAATTGAAATATAAATTATAATCTAATTATAAAATTAAATTAAAAATTTAAATGATAAAATATAAATTTAATTAAATTATAAAGGGCCATAACATACCATATAGCATTTTGAACCAAGATTAAATATCATCTCTATCTTGAAAATCTATATCCCTTCTCACTCTCTCTCTCCTCCTCATCAAGTATCATTGTACCTGTCAAAATTCAATTCATCTTTCCAGATTTATCTCACAAAGCCTTTCCTGGTCTCCACCAGCAAATATCCTCTCTCTAATCATGTATAAAACCAGTGCTTAGTTACTTCTATTCTGCATGGGACCAGGCTTCAGGGTGTAGAGAAGAGGAGGTGAAGGAGGATATTAATAGGATACTACTGGGGACTCCTCCACCCAGAAGTCTCTCCCATTCACTTCTTCCAGGAAAGCTCCAGTCTCAGAATTAGACCACGGCTGATGCCCAAAAGACTGTCCTGCCTCCTGGACTCTCCTACCCCACTGACTCCCAGACCCTGGAGAGTCCCTGTAACCATTTCTCAATGTGCAAAATAAGCTTTGTCAAACACCACTTCCATTGACGTTCCTCTCGGAATTGAGAATCCAACATAGTCCCACTTGCTAACTGAGTCCATCTAAGAGAACTTCCCTGGACCAGCTGTTTTATATCTCACTGGCATCTCTGGCCACTTCCCAATATACCCACTTGTTGTCTCAAAGGGTTTTTCCTGGCAGCTGGAATCCTCTCTCCAAGCTGCCCCTTCCTTGACCCTCACTTCTTTCCAGAGCCAGGTCTGAAAGTTCTTTCTCCTTGCAGGAAGTCTTCCCCTAAGGAGCCTTCTTCCACACTTACCTGATCTGTCTTCATTCGTCATGGTGCCTTATGTTGCCCTCACTGATAATATGTGGCACAGCTTCCTTTGCTTTTGCGCCCTCACCACATAGTATGATATGCTGTACCCAGTAGGTGTTCAAATGAATGTTTGCTGACTTGACTTTTCTTCTTTAAGAAATATGCCCTGGTTACTTCAGAGCTCTCCCTCTGAACTATGAGAAAGCTTGTTTTTCTTTTTAAAACAAGCTGTTAATTAACTGTCCATGTGCTAAGAACTGGAAACCAGCAGTTAGTGGTAGCCTTGTAGTTAAATTCACTGTTTTGTCTGCTCAGCCCCAATCTACCCATTCCCTTAATTTTTTCATTAAACAGAGCCATTTGATGGTCACCACAGAAGCGGCCCTTTGTATAATGTGACCCTGTGGCCAGAGACGAGGGGCTCAGGGGCAAGACAACTAACAAGTATAGGTCAACTGGATGGTGACCAAACTGCACCTTGGATTTTCTGACTCGAAGTTTGAGGCTCAAAATAATCCATCCTGCACAATTTTTAAAATACTATTCCTTTGCAGATTCTGTTTCCAATTGTATAGTGTTAATTACTGAATGTTTAAAGTTCTTGGTACTGTACAGTGTAAAATCTAAGTGTATAAATCTAATGAAATATGCTTACTGTGGCCTCATTGAGGGCAGCAGGACTATATAACTCTTTTTAGAATATAATTCAGGCAAATAAAGGTATTAAGTTATCCTAGTGCAATGGAAGATTTATTATCTAAACTTGGAAAACTCAGGAAATACCAGAGGCGGATTCCAGGAGAGATATTTCTAGAACAGAAAGTAGAAGAGACCTAATGCATGTCAGTGCTTGGTCCACTTGCTGCCTGGTACAATAATCCTGTGGATTAAGCTGGGATCATGTTGCAGAGACTCTAGCCCTATACCTTGCACAAAGGAGACCCATATTTAATGAATCATTGTTGAATGGGTTTCAAAGGAGTAAAATAATTTTACATTTTTCAAAGCATTTATCCTGAGGTCACTGACCAATAAAACTACATTATCTCTGTTACAAAAGGAGACGTTGAGAAAAAATTGAGGAACTGACTAGTGTCTCATAATGTGTCCATAGCAGATCTAGGACTGAATTCAAGATTTACTTACTCCAGAGATCAGTCTCCAATTTTGAAGTCACAATGTTCATGGACCACTGGCTTATTTCATGAGATGAAGAAATTACAAGCAGAACAGAGGGCATCCAAAAATCCCTTTTTAAAAAAGTCACATTGAAAAAAAAAAAACTCACACAAAATAATTGGCAGGCCAGGAAGGGTCCTCAAGTCCAGCCCTATTCATTTCTGGCCCTGACAGTTAGGCCAGGCTCATTTTCAAAGCTGTCTCTCTCAGGAGGACTTTTATCTATTCTGGGCTCCAAGACCTGACGTTCTAATCCAGAGGAAGAGGATTCCTTTAATCCTTTTCTGTTCTTATCTGGCCTTACTTCTAATTTCAGAACAAAACTACTTTCCAAATAGAGTAGTCTCTACCTTCCATCAAGGCAAGATGCTATAGTTGATGATTTGGTTTTTGTCTGGATATAGAATCTGTGTGTTTCAGAGGTCAGTTTTATTGGTTTCTATGAACATGTAACCATTTTTCAATGTGCATCATTCTGCTTTGGCCATCCTTTAATTTTCTCTCCTTCCTAATCTGATACACACACGCTCATGTGCACTAGGGATGACTGTGGTTGGTTTTCTTCCTTCTGAAGATTCTTTGTTATCTCCTATACCTGTCATTTGCATCCTAGCAAACAGCATATTAAAAAGCAGAGACATCACTTTGCCAACAAAGGTCCATCTAGTCAAGGCTATGGTTTTTCCAGTAGTCATGTATGTATGTGAGAGTTGGACCATAAAGAAAGCACCAAAGAATTGATGCTTTTGAACTGTGGTGTTGGAGAAGACTCTTGAGAGTCCCTTGGACTGCAGGAGACCAA
This sequence comes from Bos indicus, assembly GCF_029378745.1. NCBI lineage: Eukaryota > Metazoa > Chordata > Mammalia > Artiodactyla > Bovidae > Bos > Bos indicus. The sequence goes on from NC_091785.1 coordinate 19,538,848, forward strand.
ATCAGTCAATCCTAAAGGAAAGCACTCCTGAATATTCATTGGAAGGACTGATGCTGAAGCTGAAACTCAAATCCTTTGGTCACCTGATGCAAAGAACTGACTCATTTGAAAAGACCCTGATGCTGGGAAAGATTGAACGTAGGAGGAGAAGGGGACGACTGAGGATGAAATGGTTGGACAGCATCACCAACTCAACGGACGTGAATTTGGGTAAACTCCAGTTGTTGGTGATGGACAAGGAGGACTGACATGCTGCAGTCCATGGGGTCACAAAGAGTCGGACATGACTGAGCGACTGAACTGACTGAACTGAATTGAATCCTCCCCATCTCTCCACTTTTCTGCTTTCTTCAGAGTGAATTTACCTTCCATGACTAATGCAATCCATAAGCAGCCTTCATGCTGATTCCACAGATTTTAATTTTCTAACATTTCCTTTTAGACTCTTCTTAACATACTCTTTTTAAAAAGAAAATCCCTTTCTCGGAGTTAGTCAAAGGCTCCACCTGGCCTCCTGTATGAGCCCAATAGGGAACTCGTGCCTCAAGTAGTACATGGCCATGCTCAGACGTGGCCTGCACAGATGAAGTAAGGCAGGAGATTCTAAGAGTACATTTCCACTGACATGTACCAGGAACAACTGTGTGCTGAGCAGCTTGCAAGAGGTGGTGAATGAGACAGGGATTAGTTGCGTAAGGCCTCTGACCTCTTGTCCTCAAGTCCTTAGCATGATTTTCAAGGCTAAAATACACGGAAGACAGCATAATGTAGCCAAAGGGGTGTAGGCTTTGGGGCACTAGATATATAAGACTTCAGATCAGCTACTTAACCTCATTTTTTCCCAGTTGTGAAAGGAGATGATACCTTTGTCATAGGGGTTCTTATGAGAATTTACTAGTATGAGTGGTATATACTAGGCATTCAACATATGGTGATTGATTATTTATTGTTTCCTAATATAATAGCAGTGTTTACTATTAGGGCCTCAGAGTCAGCAATACAAAATCTGAAACCACTTCTGTTGTAGAAAAGCCTTCACAGAGAGGCCTCTAGTTCAAAGGAGACAGAAACTGCTCCAGCCTCTTTGGTAAGCCTGACTTCTGGGCCAGGCATATAGAACATCTTTGTACTCCTAAGGAAAGGGCCCATTTTTACCAGGAGGTGATGAAGAACTCTTTGGAGACCCACTCTGGGAAGTGTAGTCTGTTGTTCAGGCCCACAGGGATAAAAGGGGGACGTTGAGTTTGCTGCCTTCCATTCTAGAGTCACAAGTGAAGTGGGGTGAGAGCAAGTTTCCCGCTTGACTCCAGCTCTTAGGATAGATGATGGAAACCACAAGGGGTCTACACCGCTCAGCCCCTGTCTATCCCTTTCCTCACTTCTTTACAAAGGTTATGGTCACATAGCTCATGGCCTAAACTTAAAATAACTTTAACTGCTAAAGAGACTAGGCTTATCACAGAACATGCTGCCTGTATAGATGAGGAGCTGAGGGTAAAACCCACCAGCACCAGTAGACAGACCTTGGAGATAGTCTCTGATTTAACCAGCCCTGAAGAAGCATATCTAATGAGATTATTAATATATTTCTTTTTCTTTTATACAGCATTATAGAGATATAATGGAGAAGGCAATGGCACCTCACTCCAGTACTCTTGCCTGGAAAATCCCATGGACTGAGGAGCCTGGTGGGCTGCAGGCCATGGGGTCGCTAAGAGTCAGACACGACTGAGCGACTTCACTTTCACTTTTCACTTTCATGCATTGGAGAAGGAAATGGCAACCCACTCCAGTGTTCTTGCCTGGAGAATCCCAGGGACGGGGGAGCCTGGTGGGCTGCCGTCTATGGGGTCACACAGAGTCGGACACGACTGAAGCGACTTAGCAGCAGCAGCAGCATAGAGATATAATGCACATACCATACAAGTCATTGATAATGTGTACAATTCAATGGCTTTTAGTATATTCACAGAATCATCTGTCCATCAACACCATCAATTTTAGAATATTTTCACTACCCTAAAAAGAAATCTTGTATCCCTCACTCCCAACACTGTTCTCCCTCTCACCCCAGCCCAGGAAACCACTAATCTACTTTCTGTCTCTAGATTTGCCTATTCTGGATATTTCATATAAACAGAGTCATACAATATACGGTCCTTTGTGATTGGCTTCTTTCACTGAGCACTACTTTATTTCTTGAAGTCAGAGATACTGCCAAAGTTTGTCAAAAGGGAAATTGCTAAATAAAGCAGAGTGCAGCCATACTGTAGATGACTGCAGTGCTTTAAAGCATTAGACAGGTCTATCATATTAATGTTTTGTGCTTGTGTTCTCAGTTGTCTCTCGCTCTTTGTGACCGCATGGTCCCCACAGACTGTAGCCCACCAGGTTCTTTTGTCCATGGGACTTTTCAGACAAGAATACCGGAATGGGTTGCCATTTCCTTTTCCAGGGGATCTTCCTGACCCAGGAATCGAACCTGCGTCTCCTGTGTCTCTTGCATTGCAGGTGGATTCTTTACCATCTGAGCCATTGAGGAAGCCCTCCATTATATTATAAAGGTCTCCAAATATGAACATACATATGAAATTTGTAAAAATATACAACCAAATGGTAAAAGTGGAAACCTCTAAGGAGAAGGAGATGGGAATAAGACTGGGGATGCAATAAAAAGAAAGCTTCTCTTATCTGGAATATATATTTTTTTCAAGAATAGCTTATTCATGTATTACTTTCATAATTAAGAGTTAATTAAAAAAGAGAACATTAGATTTTTAGTTTCTGGTTCCACATGTAAGAAGCTGGGAAATTGCCATCCCATCCTAACAATAAGTAAAAAGCTGAGCAGGCTGAGAAATCAACAATTCTTCTTGGGTCTATAAGGGAGGGAAGGACACAGGGCACACTGCTGCTTCCAAGACTAGAGAGTCAGATGGTAAATACATGTCATTAACCAGAGAGGAGACCTGGGAGTGGAAACCATCTTGGGAACCAGAGGCCAAGCAGGGAAACCAGAACTGTCACTGACTCTGAGTTAAAAACTCCAGAGGGACCCAGTCATGCCCACTGGCTCCAATACTGAGATATACCACCAGGATCTCAACCAGGTTCCCACAGTAAATGCTAGAGAAAAATCCCTCAGGTTTTCAGCAGGAAGTGGAGAAAAGGAAGCATATTGAAATACAGCAGAGTACTCTTGTTCTTAACAAGGTCTACCCTCAGGGGAAACTAGTTAACCAGAGCCTTATCTACTGAGGTATTATCAGAGCCTAAATGACCTAAAGGTTGGGAAGGGAAATACCCAACGTCAAAACATTCTGGACATCCTGTCCCACCTAAGGGGAGGGGAAAAAAAAATTGAGAAATACCTTGAAGTTTGCAGTCCAGAAGCACATACTCACTGAAAGGGTGAGACCTAATCATGAGACTATAGAACATTTCCCCTCCCCGACATCTCCCACCACATTGCTAAAGGCCTATATATAGCAGTTCCTTTCACTCGGTACACCATGCCCAGCTATCAGTAAAAATTACAAGGCATACCAAAAAGCAAAAAACACAATTTGAAGAGACTGAGTAAGCATCAGAATAAGACCTGGCAGGGATGCTAGAAATTATTAGACCAGGAATTTCAAACAACTATGATCAATAGATAAAGTAAGGAGGGCTCTAATGGATAAAGAAGACCGCATGCAAGAATAGACAGCAATGTAAGTAGAGAGATTTTCCAAGAAGTCCTAAAAAAGAACCAGAAAGAAATGATAAGGATCAAAAATACTGTAACAAAAAATGAAGAATGCCACTGATGGGCTTGCTGATAGACTGGACCCAGCCGAGGAAAGAATCTCTGAGCTAGAGGATATGTCAATAGAATCCTCAAAAATAGAAAAGCAAAGAGAATAGAAACTGAAAAAGAGAATGTTAGAAATGAGAGAGAGAGAGACAGAAAGATAAGTGGAAGTTTTCCTTGGACAGACCTGGAAGGAATCTGAACAGAAAGTCATAGGTGCCCTGATGCATCCTGAAGAACTTGGAACCATTCTGACATCACAGACCTGCTCAATTGACCCAATGTGTGGATAAGATTCAGACCCAGAGGAAAGCCCAGAAAGAGATGCTCTCCTCTGAGCATGGGAGTAAGGAACAAGATCTACTTCAACTTCAGGACATTCCCAAGTTGTCCTCAGTTTTCTATAATTTAAATGGAAGTGGTAGTCTGGGGCCTGTGAGCATTGAGAGAAATTACCAGGAAATGAAAGGGCGGCAGGAACTCATTGCCCAGGGTGATTACACAGAAACCAGGATCCAATTTCTAGAACCTTGGGAACTACCTCAACCTCAGAAGTCTCCAGAGATTAGTGGAATAACTCTCAAAACCAAAAGAGAAAAGGAACTTTTTTCTTTTAAACTATTTTCTGGGATAGGGAAGAAAGAATCTGGGTGAGTTAGATCTGCAGCTAGTTGTAGGGGAGGACCCCTAAGAAAACAGGCTGAGCAGCCTTGACAAGGAAAAGACATCAGATAGAACCCTGGGCTTAGGCAAATAATTATAGATCATGAAAAGGATTCAGGTTCATTGTCAATAAACTCTCCTGTTGCTTAAGGCCTAAGTATCACTGAATTTGCTTATGTAATAACCTTAGAAGGAAAAGAATGTCCGCTATCGCCATATGTGTGGACAGAACACAGACCACTACCTAACTGGGGTGGTCCACGGTAAGTCTTAAGCAAAAGAGAGCCGAGTTGGAGTATCACATTAAAACAGAGATGCGAGAACTCATATCCTAACTGACACCCAAATAGGTAAAATCATTTACCTGAAGCGAAATGGTGAATTTGCAGCAGCAGCAGTCATAGTAACATTGATGGCAAATTATTAATTATCCTTATAGAACAATTTTAATATTTCAATAAAATATTATAGTCTATTAAATATAGTATACAATCAGTTGACCTCTGAACAATGCAGGGGTTGGGGCACCAACCCTTCATGCAGTCAAAAATGCATGTCTAACAACATGGCTGGCCTGCCTTATATGCCGTTTGTCCATGTGTGATTCTGCATCCGCAGATTTAACCAACTTTGTATCATGCGTGTAGTACTGTTGTACTTGGGCTTCCCTGATGGCTCAGTGGAAAAGAATCCACCTGCCAATGTAGGAGATGTAGGTTCGATCCTTGGGTCAGGTCGGGAAGATACCCTGGAGAAGGAGATGGCAACCCCACTCCAGTGCTGCTTGGGAAATTCTATGGACAGAGGAGCCTGGCGGGCTACAGTCCATGGGTTCACAAAACAGACATGACTTAGTGACTAAACAACAGCTGTCGTACTTATCATTGAAAAACCATATATAAGTGGATCCACATGGTTCAAACCTATGTTGCTCAAAGGTTGTTATGTATATATAATATATATATTACACATAACAAGTCATAAATATTATAAATATATAATATATAAATGAAAGTTAATATTTATTAAATATTTACTATGCGCCAAGCGCTATGTCAAGCATTTCATACTCATTATTTCAATTAGTTCTCACAATTGCTTTATGATATAGAGGCTATTATTATCCCCATTTCATGGATAAAGAAATAGATTCTCAGAGAGATTAAGTAATTTGATAGCTAGTAAGGTCGCAGAGCTAGTAAGAGGCTAGAACTATACCTCATGTCTTCTGATTCCAGTCTAATATTCCTGCCATGCTATGGCCATGATGCCAATTCTTGACTTTTCTTGCCCTAGGCTTCCTACACTGGAGCCTTTAACTCCTAATAAGTTTTCAAACTGAATACAGGTAACTTAATCTTTTATTATAATTTCTAACTGTATATTTGAGCTAAATTTATATGATAAAGACAAAAGGTTATTTTAATAAATAATATTCTGCTAGAATTCTGCTCAAACTTTGTAAACTTCCTGTTGGTATTTTTATATGCTGACACTTATAATTTAGGTGTTTGTTTTCAGTATTTAACTAAAACTTGAAATTTACTCTTGATTTACTAAGTGGAATAAAACTCCTGCTTCACTTTTCTACTGGAAAAATATAGGTAAAGGTGAAAAATGAGTTTAGAAATAATTTGAATATTATATCCTAAGCTACAAAGTGACCAACTTATGACCTCATAGATAAACTTAGAGTTGGTTAAAATAATGAAAAGTGTCATAAAAGAGCACAAATCACCTGGGAAACAATAAAATCCTGGCATATGAGAAGGCAGATTACATTTACCAAAAGAAATAGTGTAGGTTGGGGGGTGGGGGGGTTAAGTCTTTGAAGACGACTCACCCACAGAAGGAAGTCAACTGAAGACCACAGAGAAATAAAAAGCAACTCAATTTAGTTTAGTATTTTTTGTGTGTGAGAAACAGAAAACGTTTAACTCATCTGCTTTTTCAATTATGAACAGGAAACATAAAACTATAGTCAATAAGTACACCAAAAATTGTAATAAAATCTATTTCAGGCCCATGGTACAGCCAGTGAAAGAGGAAAAGGAGAAGCAAAGAGGGAGGGAATGCAGGGGCAGAAAAGCGGACTCTCGGTTGGCCCTGCCACCCCTGCGTCTGTCACCAGCAGACCTTCCCCCGAGTGCCCTCCTCAGACTGTCCTAGTGCTCTGTTTCCTTGCTGCCTAACTGCTCACGCTCTCACTTTGCTTCCCCTTCTTCCCTTTCCCCATGCTCTCCTTAACCCTCCCCCTCACTAAACTTGGAGAAGATATTCAACGACTCTTTGTCTAACCAAAGCCCTCACTGTCTAGAGTCTTTCTACTGAACAATCAATCGCTAATTCAGTTCAGTTCAGTTCAGTCGCTCAGTTGTGTCTGACTCTTTGTGACCCCATGAACCGCAGCATGCCAGGCCTCCCTGTCCATCACCAACTCCCAGAGTTTACCCAAACTCCTGTCCATCAAGTCAGTGATACCATGCAACCGTCTCATCCTCTGTCGTCCTCTTCTCCTCCCACCTTCAATCTTTCCCAGCTTCAGGGTCTTTTCAAATGAGTCAACTCTTCACATCAGGTAGCCAAAATATTGGAGTTTCAGCTTCAACACCAGACCTTCCAATGAACACCTAGAACCGATCTCCTTTAGGATGGACTGGTTGGATCTCCTTGCAGTCCAAGGGACTCTCAAGAGTCTTCTCTAACACCACAGTCCAAAAGCATCAATTCTTCGGCACTCAGCTTTCTTTATAGTCCAACTCTCACATACATACATGACTACTGGAAAAACCATAGCCTTGACTAGACGGACCTTTCTTGACAAAGTAATGTCTCTGCTTTTTAATATTCTGTCTAGGTTGGTCATAACTTTCCTTCCAAGGAGTAAGTGTCTTTTAATTTCATGGCTGCAATCACCATCTGCAGTGATTAGCCCTTCCTTTATTATTATTGTGGCTTCTCTGGTGGCTCAGATGGTAAAGAATCTGCCTGCAATGCAGGAGACCTGGGTTCAATCTCCAGGTCAGGAAGCTCTCCTGGAGAAGGGATTGGCTACTCACTCTAGTATTCTTGCCTGGAGAATCCCATGGACATAAGAGCCTGGCAAACTATGGTTCATAGGGTCCCAAAGAGTCAGACATGACCAAGCAACTAAACTTATTATTATTTTTTAATTATTAGAGTAACATACACTCACAAAGTTATATAAAAAAAACAAATGTTCATAATGAAGAGTACTGTCTCTCTTGCCAAATATACTACCATTTTTAAATTATCAAATTTGAAAATTATCCCTGATTTTCTTGTATAAGTGTTTAGTTCTTTAAAGCCCCACCCTCTTTTCCCTTCTTCCGATAGGGTTAAATTGTGTTTTCACTTCCTCTACTGTTCATCTCTGTAATTTTCAACAGGACATTTAAACAGATAAATTCTTTAGTTAGCAGCCATGCACCGAAGAATTGATGCTTTCAAACTGTGGTGTTGGAGAAGACTCTTGAGTGTCCCTTGGAGTGCAAGGAGATCAAACCAGTCAATCCGAAAGGAAATCAGTCCTGAATATTCATTGGAAGGACTGATGCTGAAGCTGAAGCTCCAATACTTTGGCCACATGATTCGAAGAGCTGACTCATTGGAAAAGATCCTGATGCTGGGAAAGATTAGGGCAGGAGGAAAAGAGTGGACAGCAGCTGAGCAAGAACAGCAACAATGCTTCCCAGGTGGGCTAGAGGGAAAGAAACTGCCTGCCAGTGCCTGAGAAATAAGAGACACGGTTCGATCCCTGGGTGGGGAAAATCCTCTGGAGGAGGGCATGGCAACTCACTCCAGTATTTTTGCCTGGAGAATCCCATGGATAGAGGAGCCTGGTGGGCTATAGTCCATAGGGTCACAAAGAGTTGGACATGACTGAACTGACTTACCATGCACACACACACAGTTACCTGTTGATACCCCACTGTCTTCATTATTTCACTGTATTCATCAACATGACTTTACTATTTCAAGCTCTTGCCCAGGAAGATACAACTTGAAAATAAGTTTATTGTTTGTTTCAGTATCTATGAAAACCATTTAAAGGAACATCAGACTGCTCAAAATTTCAATGTGTGCATATTCAGTTGTGTCTCACTCTTTGCGACCCCATGGACTGTAGCCCACCAGGCTCCTCCATCCTTGGGATTATCCTGGAAAGAATACTGGAGTGGGTTGCCATTTCCTCCTCCAGGGGATCTTCCTGACCCAGAGATCCTACAAGTGTCTCCTGTGGCTCCTGCTTTGGCAGGTGGATTATTTACCACTGGGCCACCCAGGAAATTATCAATTGGTTGTTTACTCTCCAAGACACTATGAAACACTCCCCTCAAAACCCTTGCTTTGCTGTATCCACTAGTGCTAAACTATTATGTCAAGATACTTACCCAAACCTCAGCGAGCCCACACATCAAAAGACCTATTTTAAATCAGACTTCAACATCTTCATAAACATCCTGACTTTGTTCTCACCCCCTGAGATGGTGCTGAGACTTTGTAAAGGTATTTCTCTCATCACAATAAACTCAGTTTTGCCTTACCAATAGGTTGGTTGGTATTTTGGAGTCAGCATTCATTAATTTTGGTACTCCCACTGAAATCCAATTGAGAATTCTTCACCATTAGGACTCAAGGCTCTCAATTCAAAAACAGCGCTTCTCAGACACCCTCAGCCTCCTGCTGGGGTCTCTTTGATACTAACACTTAAGTTTAAAAGTCCTGCATTTGGCCCGATTCTGATTGCTTTTTTATTTCACTTCTTTGAGCCCCTCAAATGTTGAGTTTACTTTGTGTCCTAAGAATATGAAAGCCATTTTAAGAATCCTTTGATTATCTGATCAGATTGGAAAAACTTTTATCCTTGATGAAAATTTGCCTTATTAGTAAAAACACTACTATTTGCTTCTGAATGCCCTTCTCATTTTTTTACTGTGCATCTTTAAGATGAAAGTTCAAAGAGAACAGGACAAAGACTCAGAGTCTGTTCCTCAAACTGGCCCCAAGGACTAAGAAGTTCAGGAGGTTTTGTTAGGAAAAATTTTCAGCCCTCTTAGGGTCCCTGGCTGAGTCTGAAAGTTAAACTGACAAATACAGAATAATAGGAAAAAAGCAAATGAATATATTAATGTAAGTTTTTGCATGACACAGGAGCCTTCATAAAGAAATGAAGACCCAAGGAAATGTTTAAAACATGAGTATTTTTATGTGAGGTTTGATGACGAGTGGATAATCACTGAGAAATGTGATTGGTCAAAGAGTATGAGATAAGTGCAATAAAGAAGGGAAGTTTAGCAAGGCTTGTTGAATTTTTCTTGGCTTCCCTGCCAAGGAGAGTGGGAGAGAGGTCAGCGTGACCTTTATGCTTCTGCTGTTGTCTCCAACTCCTTCACCTTATAATATTCAACATACCTAGGGGCCATATTTGGGGATACTGTATTCTGAACCCTAACTATTTCTTCTTGACCAGTATGCTTTGGGTAAACTATGCTTCCTGTAAGTTTTCAAAACCTTGTAAGAAAATTTCTCACTCTTGCTATTTTGTCTGTGAGACTTTGATTCAGGGAGAGATCTTGTCTTCAAACTTTCTGTTCCATGGGAACTGGAAATCCATCAAGTTTTCCAATGGCAATGGCCCAGCCATTTGGATGGGGACGCAGGTCATGAGGAGCATGATGACACTTAACAACCGTTTCCAACCTCTCATGAGTTTGTCTCAGTCTAAATGTAATGGTTCAACCTTCCGGGCTATATTCCTGCTTCTTGAGCTTATTTTGTAAATGGCATAATTTCACCAGAATTTCTTCCATTTTACTCTGCTTCTGTCTCTTCTTCACCCACTCTACTACTCTCCTGGCCAGCCAGAAATCCTCAAAGCTCCTTAACATTAAACCCCTTTCAGAACAGAGAAAATCCCTAGCTTTTAGTTTCTGCTAAAAGAAACTTTTAGTTTCCCTAGCTGAGCACCCAGTGAAATAACACTTTTCAAAGTCTAGACAAGATCTAGTGAAATTTGCAGAGGAATTTATAGAGTAGTTTTGGTTGTACATAATACAGAGTTCCCAAATCCACACCCACTATTTAATTCATCAGTGGAGACCTCAGTTGCAAACAATCAGATGGAGAAGGCAGAATGGGAAGACCCTGAGGGTGACTGAAAAGATCTAGAACTGCACTAGAAGCTCAGATTCAGTCCTGTAAGTAAAGAAAGGATGAGTCCATCTGAAACTTCCAGGATAAACTTTCCCACACCTTTACACAACATTCAGGAGTTGATCCCGAAGCAGAGGGTGACTCTAGCTCTCTTTTCACTTTTTGTGAATGGCCTTAAGCCAGAAATAGGGGATTTAATATATACACAAGCAAAATCTAGAATGGGAAAGAGTCCTGTTGCCAGATCATTAATACTTCACTGTGTATTAAAAGAGTCTGAGAACAAAAATAGAGTAAGATTTGCCAAGGTAATATACTCTATTATCTCCATTACTACAGTAAGCAATTCACTCATCTTTGCCACATTAACAGGTTATTTCGGTGGTATTTGCAGGACACTCAACTCTACTTTGTATTGAAGAAGGAAATGGCAACCCACTCCAGTGTTCTTGCCTGGAGAATCCCAGGGACGGGGAGCCTGGATGGGCTGCCGTCTATGGGGTCACACAGAGTCGGACACGACTGAAGTGACTTAGCAGCAGCAGCAACTCTACTTTGTAAGAGAAGGTCATTAGTTCTCTCATCTTTCTCTCCATCTCTCCTCTCACCTTCCACTTTCCAACTTTTATCGGTCATGCCTTGGTTTTACACATTTTCCCAAGGCTGACGATATTAATGGTCTTTTCTATAACCATGAATATCTTTTTATATTACTAAAAATTAGAAAATCACCTGCTGAAAGTTATATCAACTTTTAGTTTGCTCATATTTGAATATGGCTTTCTCATATGGTTTTCTCCTTATTCTCACTCTTCCTCTCTAACTCAGAGTTTCTAAAAGGCCTTTCTTCAGTTTTTCCAAAAATCTCCAACATACTGCCTGTTTCGTCAAATTGCCATTTTCTCCCCCGAAACCCTCCTCTTGGAGTCTTCATCTTCCAATGGCTCCAATCTGGACCATCTGCTCTGTAAATTTGCTACACAGCTGGTGCTTTTTGGATTTTCTTGTCTGAAAAAGCCTTTGACAAAAGTCAACATCAAAACTTCAACAAACTGAGTATAGAAGGAACATACCTCAGCATAATAAAGGCTGTAGGTATATGACAAAACAGAGAAGGCAATGGCACCCCATTCCAGTACTCTTGCCTGGAAAATCCCATGGACGGAGGAGCCTGGTGGGCTGCAGTCCATGGGGTCGCTAAGAGTCGGACACGACTGAGCGACTTCACTTTCCCTTTTCACTTTCATGCATTGGAGAAGGAAATGGCAACCCACTCAAGTGTTCTTGCCTGGAGAATCCCAGGGACGGGGGAGCCTGGTGGGCTGCCATCTATGGGGTCGCACAGAGTCGGACACGACTGAAGTGACTTAGCAGCAGCAGCATATGACAAACCCAAGCTAACGTCATGCTCAACAGTGAAAACCTGAAAGCTTTTCCTCTAAAATCAAGAATAAGATAAGGATGCCCACTCTGACCACTTTTATTCATCATTGTACTGAAAGTCCTAGCCACAGCAATCAGACAAAAGAAATAAAAGGCATCCAAATCAGATGGGAAAAAGTAAAACCATCGCTATTGGCAGATGACAAGATACTATATACAGAGTCCTAAAGATATCACTAAAAAAACCTCATTCATGATTAGAACTAATAAATCCAGTAAAGTTTCAGGTACAAAATTAATATACAGATTCTGTTGCATTTCTATATACTAATAAACTATCAGAAAGAAAAATGAAGATAATAATCACATTTACAATTACATCAAAAAGAATAAATTATCTCAGAATAAATTTAACTAAGGAGGCAAAAGACTTGCACTGAAAAAACTATAAGACACTGAAGAAAGAAAATGAAGATGACACAATTAAATGCTTCATAAACAGGAAGAACTAATATTGTCAAACTGTTCATACTACCCAAAGCAATCTACAGATATAGTGCAATCCCTATCAAAATACCCATAGCATGTTTCACTGAAGTATAACAAATAATCCTAAATTTTGTATGAAGTTATGAGAGTCCCTTGGACTGAAAGGAGATCCAACCAGTCCATTCTAAAGGAGATCAGCCCTGGGTGTTCTTTGGAAGGAATGATGCTAAAGCTGAAACTCCAGTACTTTGGCCACCTCATGCAAAGAGTTGACTCATTGGAAAAGACTCTGATGCTGGGAGGAATTGGGGGCAGGAGGAGAAGGGGACGACAGAGGATGAGATGGCTGGATGGCATCACCAACTCAATGGACATGAGTTTGAGTGAACTCCGGGAGTTGGTGATGGACAGGGAGGCCTGGCATGCTGTGATTCATGGGGTCGCAAAGAGTCGGACATGACTGAACGACTAAACTGAACTGAACTGATACACATTTTGGATTAGCAGTTTTATATTCTTTTTTCAGCTGTATAAATACTGAAACTACAAAAATGATAAAAAAAAAAAAAAATGTACCTTGACCTGCCATTCTGCAGACAGAAACCTCCAAATATCTTGAGACTTTCAATTTTTTAGGCCCTGAAGCTCCAAATATTGTATAGGTTTTTAAAAAAGATCTTGAACTCAAGCTTAGCACTCAAATAGATAATTCATGCTTTTTTGGTTATATAACATTTCCAGTCATACAAATAAGGGATTAATTTTACAGAGATACAAATGGCTATTTCATAAAATGATACACTATCTAATAAATTCAGATAGTTAAAACTTTCTATTGAATACAACATGAAAAGTTCACCTAATTTAGCATTTGTGAAGAACAGAAACCTTAAGCTTCTGATCCTCAGAGCTGAGCTAAGCTAAGCTAAGCTACTAAAACCTGAATGAAAGAACACTGGAACTGGAATCAGAGACCCAGTTCCAGAATCATCTTAGCCATGTGGCTTTAGGAAAGTCAAAACCTTTCTGAGACTCAGTTTCTTCATTTTTAAACAGAGATAAAGATCAAATCCCTACATGTCTGAAAGGATTTTAAGAGAGTGAGACAAAAACCGAGTTCAAATAACTGAGTTCAAACTCAGTTCAAATTTATTTTGAAATTATCAGAAAGTAAAGAGGAACTAAAAAGCCTCTTGATGAGGATGAAAGAAAAGAGTGAAAAAACTGGCTTAAACTCAATATTCATAAAACTGAGATCATGGCATCCAGTCCTATCACTTCATGGCAAATAGATGGGGAAACAGTGGAAACAGTGACAGAGTTTATTTACTTAGGCTCCACAATCACTGCAGATGGTGATTGCAGCCATGAAATTAACAGATGCTTGCTCCTTGGAAGAAAAGCTATGACAAACCTAGACAGCATATTAAAAAGCAGAGACATCACTTTACTAACGAAGGTTTGTATAGTCAAAGCTATGGTTTTCCAGTAGTGGTGTATGGATGTGAGACTTGGACCATAAAGAAGGCTCAGTACGAGGGTGTGGAGAAAAGGGAACCCTCTTACACTGTTGGTGGGAATGCAAACTAGTACAGCCACTATGGAGAACAGTGTGGAGATTCCTTAAAAAACTGGAAATAGAACTGCCTTATGATCCAGCAATCCCACTGCTGGGCATACACACTGAGGAAACCAAAAGGGAAAGAGACATGTGTACTCCAATGTTCATCGCAGCACTGTTTATAATAGCCAGGACATGGAAGCAACCTAGATGTCCATCAGTAGATGAATGGATAAGAAAGCTATGGTACATATACACAATGGAGTATTACTCAGCCATTAAAAAGAATACATTTGAATCAGTTCTAATGAGGTGGATGAAACTGGAGCCTATTATACAGAGTGAAGTAAGCCAGAAGGAAAAACATAAATACAGTATACTAACGCATATATATGGAATTTAGAAAGATGGTAACAATAACCCTGTGTACAAGACAGCAAAAGAGACACTGATGTATAGAACAGTCTTATGGACTCTGTGGGAGAGGGAGAGGGTGGGAAGATTTGGGAGAATGGCATTGAAACATGTAAAATATCATGTAAGAAACGAGATGCCAGTCCAGGTTCGATGCATGATACTGGATGCTTGGGGCTAGTGCACTGGGACGACCCAGAGGGATGGTATGGGGAGGGAGGAGGGAGGAGGGTTCAGGATGGGGAACACATGTATACCTGTGGCGGATTCATTTTGATATTTGGCAAAACTAATACAATTATGTAAAGTTTAAAAATAAAATAAAATTAAAAAAAAAAAAAAGAAGAAGGCTCAGTACAGAAGAATTGATGCTTTTGAACTGTGGTGCTGGAGAAGACTTTGGAGAGTCCCTTGGACTGCAAGGAGATCAAACCAGTTAATCCTGAAGGAAATTAACCCTGAATATTCGTAGAAGGACAGATGGTAAAGCTGAAGCTCCAATACTTTGGCCACCTGATGTGAAGAACTGACTCATTGGAAAAGACCCTGGTGCTGGGAAAGATTGAGGACAGGAGAAGAAGAGGGTGACAGAGAATGAGATGGTTGGATGGCATCACTGACTCAATGGACATGAGCTTTGGCAACTCCAAAATATAGTGAAGGACAGGGAAGCCTGGAGTGCTGCAGTCCATGGGATTGCAAAGAGTTGGACATGACTTAGTGACTGAACAAAGATCTTAGGAAGTTGCAGAGATAGTATGCAGACTGGTCTCACATTGTTGTTGCTGTTGATTCGCCTACTTATTTCTGACTCTTTGCAACCCCATGGATTGTAGCAGGCCAGGCTTCCCTCTTCACTATTTCTTGGAGTTTTTGGAGTTTGCTAGGTCTCATGTTGCTGTTGTTCAGTCTCATGTAACCTGCACCAAATTTCCCTTAATGGTTACATCTTAATGTAATGATAATACAACATCAAAACCAAGAATTTGACATAATGTAAAGTGTATGGCTATATGTCATTCTATCCCAGTGTACACTAGTGCAACCACTATCAAGAGATAGAATTATTCCACCATAAAGATCTCCCTCACGCCACCCCTTCCTTTCACACACACTCCACAACCCCCACCATCTCTGATCTCCAGCAGCTATGAAACTCTTCTTCATCTCTATAATTTTGTTATTTTAAGAATGTTATATAAACAGAATTACAAATAAGGGACTAGATCTGACAGACAGAGTGCCTGATGAACTATGGATGGATGTTTGTGACACTGTACAGGATACAGGAATCAAGACCATCCCCAAGAAAAATAAACGCAAAAAAGCAAAATGGCTGTCTGAGGAGGCCTTACAAATAGCTGTGAAAAGAAGGGAAGCGAGAAGCAAAGGAGAAAAGGAAAGATATACCCATTTGAATGCAGAGTTCCAAAGAATAGCAAGGAGAGATAAGAAAGCCTTCCTCAGTGATCAATGCAAAGAAATGGAGGAAAACAATAGAAAGGGAAAGACTAGAGATCTCTTTAAGAAAATTAGAGATACCAAGGGAATATTTCATGCAAATGGGCTCAATAAAGGACAGAAATGGTATGGACCTAACAGAAGCAGAAAATATTAAGAAGAGGTGCCAAGAATACACAGAAGAACTGTACAAAAAAGATCTTTACGACCCAGATAATCACGATGGTGTGATCACTCACCTAGAGCCAGACATCCTGGAATGTGAAGTCAAGTGGCCTTAGGAAGCATCACTATGAACAAAGCTAGTGGAGGTGATGAACAAAGCTAGCTATGAACAATAGCTAGTGAACAAAACTATTTAAAATCCTGAAAGACGATGCTGTGAAAGTGCTGCACTCAATATGCCAGCAAATTTGGAAAACTCAGCAGTGGCCACAGAACTGGAAAAGGTCAGTTTTCATTCCAATCCCAAAGAAAGGCAATGCCAAAGAATGCTCAAACTACTGCACAATTGCATTCATCTCACACGCTAGTAAAGTAATGCTCAAAATTCTCCAAGCTGGGCTTCAGCAATACATGAACCGTGAACTTCTAGATGTTCAAGCTGGTTTTAGAAAAGGCAGAGGAACAAGAGATCAAATTGCCAACATTTGCTGGATCATGGAAAAAGCAAAAGAGTTCCAGAAAAACATCTATTTCTGCTTTATTGACTATGCCAAAGCCTTTGACTGTGTGGATCACAATAAACTGTGGAAAATTCTGAAAGAAATGGGAATACCAGACCACCTGACCTGCCTCTTGAGAAATCTGTATGCAGGTCAGGAAGCAACAGTTAGAACTGGACATGGAACAACAAACTGGTTCCAAATAGGAAAAGGAGTACATCAAGGCTGTATATTGTCACCCTGGCTTATTTAACTTATATTCAGAATACATCATGAGAAACACTGGCTGGAGGAAGCACAAACTGGAATCAAGATTGCCGGGAGAAGTATCAATAACCTCAGATATGCAGATGACACCACCCTTATAGCAGAAAGTGAAGAATTTAAAAGCCTCTTGATGAAGGTGAAAGAGGAGAGTGAAAAACTTGGCTTAAAGCTCAACATTCATAAACTAAGATCATGGCATCCGGTCCCATCACTTCATGGCAAATAGATGGGAAACACTGGAAACAGTGGCTGACTTTAGTTTTCTGGGCTCCAAAATCACTGCAGATGGTGACTGCAGCCATGAAATTAAAAGACACTCCTTGGAAGGAAAGTTATGACCAACCTAAATAGCATATTCAAAAGCAGAGATATCCCTGGTGGCTCAGATGGTAAAGCATCTGCCTGTAGTGCGGGAGACCTGGGTTCCATCCCTGGGTTGGGAAGATCCCCTGGAGAAGGAAATGGCAACCCGCTCCAGTACTCTTGCCTGGAAAATTTCGTGGAATAAGGAGCCTGGTAGGCTACAGTCCATGGGGTCCCAAAGAGTCAGACACAACTGAGCGACTTCACTTCACTTCAGATAGCATATTCAACAGTAGAGATATTACTTTGCTAACAAAGGTCTGTCTAGTCAAGGCTATGGTTTTTCCAGTAGTCATGTATGGATGTGAGAGTTGAACTGTGAAGAAAGCTGAGTGCCAACGAATTGATGCTTTTGAAATGTGGTGTTGGAGAAGACTTTTGAGAGTCCCTTGGACTGCAAGGAGATCCAACCAGTCCATTCTAAAGGAATTCAATCCTGAATATTCATTGGAAGGACTGATACTGAAGCTGAAACTGCAGTACTTTGGCCACCTCATGCGAAGAGTTGACTCATTGGAAAAGACTCTGATGCTGGGAGGGATTGGGGGCAGGAGGAAAAGGGGACGACAGAGGATGAGATGGCTGGATGGCATCACCGACTTTATGGACGTGAGTTTGAGTGAACTCCAGGAGTTGGTGATGGACAGGGAGTCCTGGCATGCTGCAATTCATGGGGTCACAAAGAGTTGGACACGACTGAGTGACCAAACTGAACTGAACCCTGTTCTCAAAGGAATTAAGCAGTGTAAAAAGTTTTGTGTGTCAAGTTATAGACAATTAGAATTAATAGGACCCCTTAAACCTGAAAGATGGAGATGGGAAAAATTATAAAGTACCACTTACCCCAAATCATTCTTGTGTATAGAGCTGAGCAGAAAGAAAATGTTTGAGTAAGAATTCAAGTTTATGAAGGTCCTATTTAAGCGAGCTTGACAACCTGTTCTACAAAATCTTGGGGGACACATGTACACCCATGGCTGATTCATGTGAATGTATGGCAAAAACCACTATAATATTGTAAAGTAATTAGCCTCCAATTAAAATAAATAAATTAATTTACAAAAAAAATACAAAATCAATTAATGTAAGCTGTCAATAATCCAGGGATTTCCCATTAACTGAATGTTGCCCATTTGAGGTACTCAGTAAAACACTGAAGATAAATTAGTTTTAAAATTACTTCCATACCAAATTGAAGAACATAAGAAGAAAGCAAAACAGGTCTTGAACTGTCATGGGAGAATATCTTCTTTCTGCTCATCTACCACCTCCCACCCCACCGTACTTAGCCACCTGTGAAGTTCCCAACCAGTGTGATGTCACCTCCTATCGAGTTCCTCTCTGCCCATAAAAGGCTAGTCACCCCTTCCCTGATGCTCCTGCAGCTCTCTGTACATTCTTACATTGCAGCACTAACCATACTGAATTATAATAAGTTGTCTGTGTGTCTGTCTTTGCCATCAGACTGAGAGATTTTTGTGGGAAGAAATGATAACATTCATCTTTGTGATCTACTACTTAGCATAGTGCTTGGAATATAAGGGGAACTGAATGAATGAAGAATTTTTTAAACAAGAAAAGTAGAAAGGGCAGAAAGGTAGGCAGGTAAGAAAGAGAATGGATGGGTGAGTTGATGGGATATTTTAGTTGTTCAAACAAACTTTAGATCTCTAACATATGAGTACATTATAAGACATCTCTAGAATTCTTAATGTTCAGGGTCTTGGGTCAATTGGTTTTGCTTTTCCTTGTATATATTTATCTTATATTTCATACACCTTTCCAATGAAAAATAGGTAAACCCAGACAATATGCCTTTACTATGTCAAATGCTGTTATACAGAATTGTTACAATTGTTTGTTTATTATTTTCTCCTTTCATGTTCTAGCTATTTTTTATACTAAAATATTTTCAACATTTAAAAATAAAATGTGTGTCAGGTGCCCAAAGAGCCCAACATCTGTTTCTAAGTAGTTTGTGAGAGTTTGTCTCTTGTCACACAGACGGCCAGTAGGCATATGAAAAGATATTCAACATCACTAATTATTGTGGTGGTGGTGATTTAGTCACTAAGCAGTGTCCAACTCTTGTGACCTCATGGACTGTAGCCTGCCAGACTCCTCTGTCCATGGGATTTCCCAGACAAGAATACTGGAGTGGGCTGCCATTTCCTTCTCCAGGGGATCTTCTTCACCCAGGGATACAGCTGTGTCTCCTGCATTGCAGGTGAATTCTTCACTGCTGAGCCACCAGGAAAGCTCTCACTAACTATTAAGAAATGCAAAATAAAATTACAGTGAGGTATCATCTCACAGGGCTTCCCTGGTAGCTCAGCTGATAAAGAATCCACCTGTAATACAGGAGACCTGGTTCGATTCCTGGGTCAGGAAGATACCCTGGAGAAGGGATAGGCTGTCCACTCCAGTATTCTTGGGCTTCCTTGGTGGCTCAGTTGGTAAAGAATCTGCCTGCAATGTGGGAAACCTGGGTTCGATCCCTGGGTTGGGAAGATCCTCTGGAGGACAGCATGGCAACCCACTCCAGTATTCTTGCCCAGAGAATTCCCAAGGACAGAAGAGCCTGGCTGGCTGCAGTCCATAGGGTCACAAAGAGGTGGACACAACTGAGCAACTAAGCACAGCACAAACACAGCAACATCTCACACTGGTCAGAATGACCATCACTAAAAAGTCTAAAAATAATAGATGATGGAGAGGATGTGGAGAAAAAGGAACTCTTCTACAGTGTTGGTGTGAATGTAAGTTGGTACAGTCACTATGGAAAACAGTATGGGGGTTCCTCAGGGTACTAAAAATAGAATTACCATATAATCCAGCATCCAGTCCCATCACTTCATGGCAAAGAGATGGGGAAAAAGTGGAAACAGTGGCAGATTTTTTTTGGGGGGGGGGCTCCAAAATCACTGCAGACAGTGACTGCAGCCATGAAATTAAAAGATACTTGCTCCTTGGAAGAAAAGCTATGACAAACCTAGACAGCATATTAAAAAGCAGAGATATCACTTTGCCAACAAAGGTCTGTATAATCAAAGCTATGGTTTTTCCAATAGTCATGTACGGATGTGAGAGCTGGACCAGAAAGAAGGCTGAGTGCTGAAGAACTGATGCTTTTGAACTGTGGTGTTGGAGAAGACTCTTGTCCCTTGGATACCAAGAAGATCAAACCAGTCAATCCTAAAGGAAATCGACTTTGAATATTCATTGGAAGGACTGATGCTGAAGCTCCAATACTTTGGCCACCTGATGCGAAGAGCCAATTCATTGGAAAAGACCCTGATCCTGGGAAAGACTGAGGGCAAGAGGAGAAGGGGGTGACAGAGGATGAGATGGTTGGATGGCATCACCGACTCAATGGACATGAGTTAGAGCAAACTCAGGGAGATGGTGAGGGACAAGGAAGCCTGACATGCTGCAGTTCATGGGGTCACAAATAGTCTGATATGACTTAGCAACTAAACAACAACAATAATCCAGCAATATCACTCCTGAGAATATACTCAGACAAAACTATAATTCAAAAAGATACATGCACCCCTATGTTCATACCAGCACAGTTCACAACAGCCAAAACATGGAAATGTCCATTCACAGATGAATGGAAAAAGATGGAATACATATATACAATGAAATGTCACTCAGCCATAGAAAAGAATGAAATAATGCCATCTGCAGCAACATGGATGCAACTAGATTATCATACTAAGCGAAGTCAGAAAGAGAAAGACAGATACCATACGATGTCACTTATACATGGAATCTAAAATATGATACAAATGAACCTATCTATGAAATAGAAACAGACTCACGCATAGAGGACAGACTTACGGTTGCCAAGGGGGAGTGAGGTGAGGGAGGGAAGGACTGGCAGTTTGTGATTAGCGATGTAAACTATTATATATAGGATGGATAAACAAGGTCCTATTATATAGCACATGGAACTATATTCAATATCTTGTGATAAAACATAATAGAAAAGAATATTCAAAATGTCTATATGTGCATAAGTGAGTTATTCTGCTATACAGCAGAAATTGGCATAACACTATAAATCAACTACACTTTGATAAAAACTAAAATTTAAAAAGTCAGTCTTTTCTTCTTAATGAACAAAACCAATTTTTACCTTGGAAAACCCATTTTAACTCTTACAACTTAATGTGGGCTTTAGAATCTCTGTGAGCTTAGAAGTTTGCCAAAAGTTAACTGTTTAATTTCAGTGCTAGGCTTATTTAACACATTTATAGCACATTTAGACTTAAGGGATACAATTTTTTACTCTCAGATTTACATATTTTATTCGCAGTAACTATAGTTGTTATTAATAGAATACATAAGCCATCACTTACCATGAATACAATTACATCTGCTCAGACTTAGGCAGCAACATCAGGGGCATTCCAGTGTAGGGTAGAGGGAGCAGTCTGCCCTGGTACAGGCACGGAGTGGGGTACATTACGTGTAGAGATCTCAAACACAGTAATAAAACCGACCAAAGGTTGGTCTGCTTTTTATTATCACCATGTGCCAACAATTCTAAACACTGCCAGTGATAAAGTACTCCTCCCTGAAAAAGTCTTTTGTTGGCCTAACTTTGAGACAACCACAATGGTTGTCTCAAAGTTACCCCTGAGTTGTAATAATGTATGTGTAAGCTTCAAGTTGGCACAATTTAATAATTTAACTGTTAGTAAACATTGTATTCTACATGGGAGTTATTCTGAGGGCTCTCAGTTATTCAGCCGGTCTCCTACACACATACAGTTGGCTACACATGTTCCTTTTGAAAATGAGCTCAGAACAGTGTGAGCTGCTCGGAATTGTGTTAACTCTCTTTCAGCCAGCACTTCACATCTCCAACCCTGTGAGGCTACATATTCCTACACTTAAACTGGGGATTCTAAATAAACAGTGATTGCACAGTGATCTTAAAGATGAGAAAACAGAGCTAGAGTTATTTCAGTACTGTTATTTTATATGACCACTTGGAGATTTTTGTTTAAAATTTAAACAGTGAAACAGAATACAAGCTGTAAGGTGTACTCTCCCTGATTGATAAATGCAAATTTTAATTTACACTAAAATCTTTTCTGAATTTGAAAAATCTATATAAATAGAAGTGTCTTTAAAATAAAAACATATTCACTCTTCTACAGGGTCAGCTGTTTTAATACTAAAAAAAGCATCAAGAAAATAATGCTATTACTGATTATCACTACAAATAGCTGTCATATTGAGCAATGAGTATTCTGAAAAATGGCCCTCCTCTAGGAGTCAAAGCACAGAGAGTGCACCCCTGTGTGATCTGGCCACTGCAAGCGCAAGCCCAGACAGTGTTTGAACCAAGAGAGGTCGGTGGTGCCAGTTCACTAGCTCCACAGGCATGTCCTTTTCCAGACTCTGTTCCTTTCCACTCCTTGTCCCAATTTTTACCAAATCCAAGATTCCTTTCCTGAAATTTCACTCTCAGCACTCAGTTAACGTATTCTTTTACAGCATTACTCTCTCTAATGAACACTTACATTTTATGGGAACACTTAAAAAAAATAGCTTTATTGAGATGTAATTCACACATGACAAAATTCACCCACTGAAAACATACCATCCTAGTTTTAGTATATTCACAGAGTTTTGCAATCATCACTACAATTTTAGAACATTTTCATCACCCCAAATAAGAAACCCCATGACCATTGGTAGTCAGTCCTCATTCCTCCCAATTCATCTTCTTCTTCTCACCTGCTAGCCCCAGGCAATCACTACTTTCTGTGTCTATAAATTTACCTATTCTGGACATTTCATGGAAGTGCAATGATAAAATATGTGGTCTTATGTGACTGGCTTCTTTTACTCAGCATAATGTTTTCAAGTTTCATCCATGTTGCAGCATATACAACAATTAATTCCTTTTATTGCCAAATAATACTCCACTGCATGGACACATCACATTTTATTTATCCATTCAAATGCTGATGGGCATTGGAGTTGTTTCTACTTGTTAGCTATTGTGAATAACACTGCTATGGACATCCATGCACAAGCTTTTGTTTGGACACATGTCTTTAATTCTCTTGGGTAGATTCCTAGGAGTAGATTTGTTGGATTGTACTGTAAGTTTATGTTTATCTTTTAAATAAACTGCAAAACTGTTTTCCAAAGTCACTGCACCATTTTTCATTTTCATGAGCAACGTATGAGAGCATTCCAGTTGCTCCACATCTTAACAGAAGCCTTTGAAAGCAGAGGAAATGAACACTTGCTGAGCACTGGGCTATACAAAATATATTAACTCCTGATCCTAATCACAATTCTCAGTGTGCTACCATGAGGACCAAAAAACCTGAATGAATCTTCAGCAGTGTAAGGGCAGAAATGGGGAGTTGGGTGGCATGAATTGAAACTATATCTACACAGCTTACCATCCACAGTAACCTGACTTAACTATTCCACTTCATCAGTTATCAATATAACATTACTACAGCAGGAAATTCTTGTCCAAGAATAAATGATAGAAGTTGGAAATCATTTAATTGTGCACTCCAGGAACTTCCTGGAAGACTCATCAACCCCTCAACAGAAAGTAGCAAACAACAGTTTATTCCTCAAGACTCCTTTGAACTCCTCAAGTCAAAATCTTCACCTGGCTGTCCACCAATACTGAACTAATACATCATGATCCTTGCCCAGTCCTAAGCTCCCACAATGAAGCACCCATCCTAAGCCAGACTTCCAAAGTCTCATAAATACCCTAATTTTGCCCTTCCTGCTCTGAGATGCTACCAAGACTCTTTAGATAATGCTTTCCTTACTGCTATACCAAGGTTCAGTTTAGGTCGTATCTTCCTTACCAGCTAAAACAAACTTACCAAGAGAATGCTTTGGGGAAATTCTGGAAAGCTAGCATTCAACAGTGGATATTTGTGAAAAGAAGCCAACAAACCCAAGTACTGGGTTGGCCAAAAAGTTCATTGGATTCTTCTGTAACATCCTATGGAAAAACCAGAAGGAACTTTTTGATCAACCCAATACGTATGGAGACAGTGTCTTGTCTTCCTATCTGAAAGGCCAGACCTGCTTAGGAATGAAGGTTCCTTAGTAAAAGCTTCCTGTATTAATATGGATAAAATTTTAAAAGTCATAAAATACTGTGATAGTAAAAAAAACCCAAACAGTGTGAAATGATAAAAGCAAACATAGAAAACAAAATTTAAACTATATTAAATCTACAAGTTCTGTTAGAGATTTCCAATAATTTAATAAATTAATCATTGCCCCCCAACACCCCTCAGTTCGGTCTGTTACTGCAGGTGGTGGTAGTAAGCCTTGACCAGAATGCCTTCAGTAATACAGTTTGCCCTGAATCTTGGGTTAGTTGCTACACGATAAGTTATCATAAGTAAAAAAGGTGCCAAATTATACCATAAGTATTTCTTTGCTTTAAAAGTTGCTCTTAAGTTAGTGTCTTTTAAAGGAAATGATTGCCTGATGTTAATCTGAGGCTTCATGTTTTATATTAAAGAGGCATATTGGATGAACCTAGAACCTATTATACAACGTGAAGTAAGTTAGAAAGAGAAAGAGAAATATCATATTCTAACATATATACAGAATCTAGAAAAATGGTACTGAAGAATTTATTTACAGGGCAACAATGGAGAAACAGAATAGACTTATGGACATGGGGAGAGGGGAGGAGAGGGTGAGATGTATGGAAAGAGTAACATGGAAACTTCCATTACCATATGCAAAATAGATAGCCAACGGGAATTTGCTGCATGGCTCAGGAAACTCAAACAGGGGCTCTGTATCATCCTAGAGGGGTGGATGGGGAGGGAGATGGGAGGGAGGTTCAAAAGGGAGGGGATGTATGTATACCTACGGCTGATTCATGTTGAGGTTTGACAGAAAACAACAAAATTCTGTAAAGCAATTATCCTTCAATAAAAAGTAAATTTCAAACAGAGGCGTATTTTTGGTAAGTGATTAACTTAGTTAATCAACAATGATTAAATGAGGAGGATAAAAGTTGTCACCACCCTGGGATAAAGACACACGTATGCCTTAAGCTTGACTTGTCCTTTCTGTCTTCATCTTGAGGAC
Organism: Bos indicus; assembly: GCF_029378745.1. NCBI lineage: Eukaryota > Metazoa > Chordata > Mammalia > Artiodactyla > Bovidae > Bos > Bos indicus. Next base: position 19,564,202 of record NC_091785.1, read on the forward strand.
CAGTATCACAGCACAGAGATACTGCTATTTATGGCTTTTACTGTATTTCTTTATTTACCTCACCTAATGGCACCCCACTCCAGTGCTCTTGCCTGGAAAATCCCATGGACGGAGGAGCCTGGTAGGCTGCAGTCCATGGGGTCGCAAAGAGTCAGACACGACTGAGCGACTTCACTTTCACTTTTCCCTTTCATGCATTGGAGAAGGAAATGGCAACCCACTCCAGTGTTCTTGCCTGGAGAATCCCAGGGACGGGGGAGCCTGGTGGACTGCCGTCTCTGGGGTTGCACAGAGTCGGACACGACTGAAGTGATTTAGCAGTAGCAGTAGCAGTAAGGTGTTCAAATTAAATCATAAGAAAGCTTCAATTCTCTTTCCCACCTCCTCTCTCTCAAAGGTACTCCTTTTCCTCTGTACGAGTCACAGAAGAGAGAAGAAACAAAGAGAAAGAGGGCCCTATACTCCAGTGAGCCTAATGGTCTCTCAGTCTTTGCTTTCTACATGAGAATATTTAACTGTAACCAAACCACTTGTCTTTGGCCTTTCTCAGAAAATTAATTTATTTATTATTAGTTGGAAATGAATATAACCTACCTTGTGTATAAGTTACCGCATACTTCTTTTACTATTATTTTACCTGAAGCAACTGGAGGTAGAGGATTGGAAAATATCATGAATTGTCCTAAAACACATTTCTTCAAGGAGACAGGTATACCTCACTCTGGGGGCATATTTTTCAAACTAAAAACAGCCTAATTATTCCCCCAGCATTCCTTTCTGAGAAGTTTGTGATATGGCTAATTTTTTTAAAAGGGCTTTATATATGAGGAAAAAATTTTTTTCCTCTACCCTGTGAGGTTCTGCATCTGGGGTCTGTGAATTAGACTGACAAATGCTAGATTAACAGGAGAAAAGGCGTACAGATTTTATTTAATGTTAATATTTTAATTTTTACATGTGATGGAGGTCTTCACAGAAGTGAAGTGAAAACCCACAGAAGCAGTTAGTCTCAGAGGGTATACACTATTTTAGCAAAAAGTGCTGGATTTATAGAGAAGGGGTAAGACTAAGAAAAGATATTGGGCTTCTAGGAGTGGTAGACTATGGGAAGGTAAATATATGGGGGAAACTATATATAACAGAAGATAATGGTTATTTTGGGAAGGTTTATTTGTGCTGATGTTCTGTCTTCAGTGATCGTCACTGCTTATCTTGCTTATGGTATGGGAGATGGAAGGGGGAAGACCTTCATAATAGGCCAATGAAGGGAGGCAGATAGTACTTCCTGCATTTGTTGCTTTCCAACTGCCTATAGCCTAAAACAATATAGCTAAAGTGGTATATATTGGGATGGTATATTTTGATTCCTTTCATCTTCACCTCTTACCTGCTTATGCAGAATGAAGCTTTTCAAGTTTTTAATCAAGGTTATGGCATCTTCTTACAAAAAAGGAAAGGAAATTTCACAATAGAAAGCCAGAAACACAAAGATGGTATTTAATATCAATCACATTTCTATTGTGAAATTATTATGCAACAGTAACACTGCCAGTTTCATGCCTCAACCTGCACCATATATATTTTAGCTTCCCAAGCTGTTCACCATTTACAAATCCATCATATCTTAATATGCTTCTCATTTTATGACTCATTATCTCTTCTTGGGGTGCTCTTTTCACTTTACCACTAGCAGCCATTCCCCACAATCACTGCTTACTGATAAAGTCTCACTGAGTGAGGTGCAGTGCCTCAGGGTCCCCAGTGTCATTCACACAGGCCACTATCACAATTTCAACATCCATCTCCACCAGCAATTTCTCAATATTTAAAAAAACTACTTACTTCTTACTTAAGTGCATAAATTGGAAACTTCACATAGAGTTATGTAAATTTTTAAAAAGCATCATTTTCTATGATTAGAAGGTAACCAAAAAAATAAGTACTCTGAAAAAACACATTATTAAATTCTAGCCAGAAAGTTACCAAATGCTGTGAGCCCGAGGCTGTTTGTAAAATGAGAGGTTGGCAGGAATAAAGAGCTTTAAGGACATAGTTCATCAAACTGAAACTTCCTCCCAGATGTTAACAGAACAATTAAATGGGAATAATTCCCCCCACTATGGAATTCAGTGTTATGTAATGCTATGCCTTGTTTCTCTTAAGCTTGTTCACAGCACGTCTGTCCCCCACTTTGCAAACACTGGTACATTGAGAACAATGGTAGGCTTTGGAGCCAGATTGTTCTGGGCTGGAATCTGAGCTCTGTCATTAATATATTTAGCTTTAGGCAAAACACTTAACCTCTGTGAGCTGTACTTTCTACTTCTTCTTAAGTACCGTATAAGATCTACCTCAGTTGGGGCCTATAGACTGAATGAGCTCCTCGTCTCAAAATTCATGTGTTGAAATCCTAATCCCCAAATGTGATGATATTTGGCTGTGGGGCCTTTGGGAGGTTCCATCCTCATGATTGGGGTCAGTTCAGTTCAGTTCAGTTGCTCAGTCATCTCGACTCTCTGTGACCCCATGGACAGCATCACGCCAAACTTCCCTGTCCATCACCAACTCCAGGAGCTTGCTCAAACTCATGTCCATTGAGTCAATGAGGCCATCCAACCATCTCATCCTCTGTTGTCCCCTTCTCCTCTTGCCTTCAATCTTTCCCAGAATCAGGGTCTTTTCAAATGAGTCAGTTCTTTTTATCAGGTGGCCAAAGGATTGGAGTTTCAGCTTCAGCATCAGTCTGTCCCATGAATATTCAGGACTGATTTCCTTTAGGATTGACTGATTTGGTTTCCTTGCAGTCCAAGGGACTCTCAAGAGTCTTCTCTAACACCACAGTCCAAAATCATCAATTCTTCAGCACTCAGCTTTCTTTATAGTCCAACTTTCACATCCATACATGACTACTGGAAAAACCATAGCTTTGACTAGATGGACTTTTGTTGGCAAAGTAATGTCTCTGCTTTTTAATATGCAGTCTCAGTTGGTCATAGCTTTTCTTCCAAGGAGCAAGTGTCTTTTAATTTCATGGCTGCAGTCACCATCTGCAGTGATTGGAGCCCAAGAATATAGTCTGTCACTGTTTCCATTGTTTCCCCATCTATTTGCCATGAAGTGATGGGACCAGATGCCATGATCTTCATTTTTTGAGTGCTGAGTTTTAAGCCAGCTTTTTCACTCTCTTCTTTCACTTTCATCATGAGGTTCTTGAGTTCTCCACTTTCTGCCTCATCTGTATATCTGAGGTTATTGATATTTCTCCCTGCAATCTTGACTCCAGCTTGTGCTTCATTCAGCCTGGAATTTTACATCATGTACTCTGTATAGAAGTTAAATAAACAAAGTGAAAATATACAGCCTTGATACACTTCTTTCCCAATTTGGAACCAGTCCATTGTTCCACATCTAGTTCTAACTGTTGCTTCTTGATCTGAATATAGATTCCTCAAGAGGCAGGTAAGGTGGTCTGGTATTTCCATCTCTGCAAGAATTTTCCAGTTTGTTGTGATCTATACAGTCAAAGGCTTTGGTGTAGTCAATAAATGAGAAGTAGATGTTTTTCTGGAATTCTTTTGCTTTTTCTATGATCCAGTGAATGTTGACAACTTGATCTCTGGCTCCTGTGCCTTTTCTAAATCCAGCTTGAACATCTGAAAGTTCTTGGTTCACATACACTTGAAGCCTAGCTTGGAGAATTTCGAGCATTGCTTTGCTAGTGTGTGAAATGAATGCAATTGTGTGGTAGTTTGGACATTCTTTGGCATTGCCTTTCTTTGGAATTGGAAAAAAAACTGACCTTTTCCAGTCTTGTGGCCACTGCTGAGTTTCCAAATTTGCTGGCATATTGAGTGCAGCACTTTGATTGGGATCAGGGTCCTTATAAAAGAGACCCTTGGGACATCCCTCTCCTCTTCCTCTATGAGATGACACAGAGAAAATGCAGCCATCTATGAACCAGAAAGCAGGCCTCACCAGATATGGAATCAGTTGGTACCTTGATCTTGTACTTCTGACCCTCCAGAACTGTGAAAAATTAACTTATACTGTTCATAAGCTAGCCAGTTTATGGGATTTTTGTTATAGCAGTGAAAATGGATGAAGAGAGCGGAATATTTTGAAGATTTGAGATCATGTGTACACAGAATGAGTAGCACATGATTGGTCTGAATGAACAGGAGTTTATATTAATATTATTGTCTTTATCATCACCATTATCATCCTTTAAGGTATAAATCAAATGTCATTCCCTTGGCAAACATGCCAATTTCTTCCCTGAAATCACAAAACTCTGAATATTCTTTCATTTTGATAGAATAATTTGTTTATATCTGTCTCATTTGTTGTTTGGTGAGTTCTTCAAAGGTAGGGCCTTTTCTTAGACAAAGCAGACATTGAAAAGGGAGGGGATATATGTATACCCATGGCTGATTCATGTTGAGGTTTCACAGAAAACAAAGTTCTGTAAAACAATTATCTTTCAATTAAAAATATTAATTAATTTTTTTAAAAAGCGGACATTGATTGAAAACCTACTGTGTTCAAAGCTTTTTGAACCATACCATTATTTGAAAAAAAGTTCACAAATTTGGTTATGGAAAGACAGAGGACTCACAGTAGGTTAGGGTAACATCATTAGAAAACAGCCTTTTATATGCTGAACAGACAACTGGTATATTTGTCCATTTTGTAAATTAAGAGACACTTAAGTCCAGAGGATTTTCCACAATGGCCCCAGCGTGTCCTTGTCTTCCACCAGCTGTTCCTCTCTACTCTTAATAAAATTCAAATTGCCCAAACAATGGCTGCTAACTCACAAGTGCAATTCTCTGCTCTTCTTAGAACTGTCTTGATCCAACTGTTCCCGAAACTAGCTGAACTTCGGCTAACCCCTCTTGCTAAAGCCCTATTGAAAACTTCTGCCTGGCTTCCTTAAGTCAGAAAGCTCCTTTGGAACCTTTTCTGTCCTGGCACTTTGGAAAAAGACATGTTAACAGGCTGTTGGGTTGATTTTCTTTACTACAGAAGGCAGTAAAGTATAATGAGAATGATATTTTAAGATTAAACCAATGTATTTAAAATTTTTATTACAAAATATTTCTTGAAACAAAGAATATATAAAATAACCAATTTAGTTTTCATTCTCTATAACCAATTTAAGCTTTTATTCCCTGTAAATCTTAATATATTGATTCAGCTCTTTATATATTGAATCAAAGACATTCACGGTTCTTTAGAAGTTCAGAAACCACTTAAAACAACAGGGGCGGTACTCAGCTCCAAGTTTCAAATTAGCCTAAGAAAGCTTCATGAGGCAAAGTTTTGGAAAACAGATTCCGTTAATTTCTTTCCCCCCTAAATTTTTAAAACTAGTCTTAACATAGCAAAATTCAGAAGTCTGAATATAAAAAGTCTCATGGGAGCTCTTACTGTAGAGAGGACTAAGAATATGATAGGGAAGGTTTGGTGGCAAAGAGATCTGTGTTAGGAAGCTGCTTAGATCACAGAAAAGAGACCCTGTGTTCATCCCCTAGTTCTCAGGCCAGAAAGGAGTTTGGGATTAACATATAGACACTACTACTGTATATAAAATAATCAACAAGGACCTACTGTATAGCACAGGGAATGCTACTCAGTATCCTGTAATAGACTACATGGGAAAAGAATCTGAAAAAGAATAGATACATGTGTATGTGTAACTGAATCACTTTCCTGTACACCTGTAACAAACAACATTGTAAACCAACTATTGTTGTTGTTTAGTTGCCTAGTGTGTCTGACTCTGCTCCAAGATAAAATAAAAATTAAGTAAGAGAAAAGGTGAAGTGCTCTGGGGTCAGACTTGGGCTTCAGATCCTGGTTCATCACTTCTGGCAGGAGTTGAAATCCTCCTTTTAGTTTCCACACAGGGGTGCAGTTCTGTGCATTGCAGGAAATCTATGTCTTATAGAAGAAATCTAAACTCTCCTACATGACAGCCTTTCAAATGTCAGAAGACAGTTGGCATATCACCTGTAAGTGCCCTTCTTTCACCTACTTTCCTCAAGACTTTCAACCCACACTCATATCATATGACTTGGAGTCATCCAGGTAAGTCTGCCTACAAGCTGTTGCAAGTTGTCTATATTCCCTTCACACTCATTCCACACTGCTGCACGTCACTGCTTGATAATACTACACTTTTATTCTCAGCCTTGATTGGAATGGGTCTTCTCATTCCCTTTGAATCCTCATCTTTGACTTGAACCCCTTATAGGATTACTGCAGACTTTAGTCAGTCTGTTAGGAAAACGCCTTCTGGCAGCTGTGAGTCAGCTATCCAGATGTTCGTAATTTTCCTTGCCTTGTCTCCATTAAGCTGGCATATTTAAACAAAGAGGAGCTGAATTAGTGGGTCAGCCATTGGGTTCAAGTCCCCTGGTCACTACTCCTCTATAGAACAAGAAAAGAAAAATAAGAGAGTAAGGCAAGGGTATTTGTGCATCCCAACATCAAACCCCAAAGTCTGTCCCCTTTTCTCCTAATCACAAAAGGGAACTCCATTCTCTCTGCTCCCCACCAAGAAGGAAAAAGCACCATCCTGCCAATGGGAATCTCTGATCATACTTCCAGGGTCATATCATTTAAATATTGTACTACTTAAATGTCATTCCTTATTGTTATACTGTGGAATCCTCTCTCTGCTAGGATTTAGCAGTTACAATAGTAGCTGGGACTGGAGTTACATGTCTGGCTGGGGTCACAATGTCATCTGCTGATAGACACATCACATTAGCTTTTCTCCAGTACAGAACCATGCAGTTAATTGAAATCTGTACTTCAGGATTGATATACCCAGAGTTAGATGCTGACTTCATTTTGTTATGGATTTCTCCTCACCAGGGAAAATGAGAATGGTAAGAGAGTAAGTCCTTGTGTCAGACTGTCTAGATTTGAATTTCAGCTGCTCCACTTACTAAACAGTGGACAAGTTGCTTAATTTCTCTGCACCTGTTTCTCTATCTTTAAAATAAAGGTAATAATAGGGACTACCTCAAAGTATAAGAGTATTAAATGAGTTAGTACAGTAAAACACTTAGACTATCCAATCAATTCCACCAAGAAATTTAAACTATGTAAAGAAACTTTCAACAAGCCGTAGTAATCTTCCATATAGAGTTATACTGATACAGTAAGGAATTACCTAGGTACAGAAAGAATACTGGATTAAGGCTGAGAAGAACCAGTCTTGAGTCCCTGACACTGCCTTTAGCTAACAAATTGTCATTTCTGTGCTTCAGCTTCTTATCTGTAAAAATGAAATAGTCATATTGTCTGGTGGTTATTGAGAAGATTATGGGACAATGTATAAGAAACACGAGGTAAATAGCAACACATGGTACAAATGTAGATTATAATTATCATCGATCAGAGACTTTTATAAGATCAAGATATCCTGCCTCCTGGAAGGCAACAGATTATTCAACTCTCTTTTCCAGACTTGAAGAAAACCTCTTTGTATTTCTTTGTCATTAGAGCATTTGGTTTTCACTTCAATGTTCCTATATAAAACTGCATGGCCCAGTTTCCAAGGTCAGAACTTGCCTATAATGACTGGACTTTAGTATGGCCTATTTAGATGTCTACTCTCTCCAAAAGTGTTTTCAAATGATAAGGATAAACACTTCTAGGAAGGTCTCCTGTTGATGGTCCATAAAGTGTTCATGGCATCAAACAAAGATTACATCTTATCCTTGTGAAGATATCTCACTTGAACTTGAGCTTCAGTTTCTATTGCTTTGGATCTCGGACTCCATCTTGCCTCTGGACTCTATGCTCAAAAGATTAGTTTTGATTTTGATCATTTATTTCCTTGAGTTATTTGTAAAAGTTAGTCCAATTTTAGCCAAATCTTTCTTCTTCCAGGTAAATCTTGATGTAACCAAAAGCAAAGACTTATTTACATTCTGTGGGCAATGAGTGCTGTTTCATGTCCCATAGTCCAGGGCCTTTTGTCTTACATCTTCAGGAATAAGAATGACCTACTTTCTATCACATGGGTCATGCCAAGTAGAAATTATCCTGAATGTCTGGTAGTCTCTATAACTTTATTGGGTTCTCCCTCAAACAAAATCTCTCTGTTTCTGATTATTTTGCCCCAGATGTACCTGGAGCATACTTTCAAGCTGAATCTCATTTTCTTATTTCCTGTGCATATTTCTAGCTTCCCCAGACCCCCTGGATAATTTATCTATTGCACTAATATTCATAGTTAAAAAGTCTAATAGACCTGCGCTCTCTTCATTTTTGGGCTCAGGAAATATCTCCAATCATTTTTCAATCATTTGTGGTCCACAGAGAGCCAAAACATGCCTTTTCTGAGGAAATTTAATCCACATGTTTATGATTAATTTATATGTAAGTCATTAAATTGGTGTTTCTAAGACATTTCATTTGGCAAGCTACCTCTCTCTCACCCTCCAAATCCCCTCCCAAGTCTTAGTTGAGTTAATATGGCACCATGGCACTCATTCTTTTCAGAGCTAGCAAAAGAAAGTAGTCCTAAATATATCAGATCCATTCTGTCCATATTGTAGTTGATACACAACTGCCCGAATGGTTGGCATCTTACAGTATAGAGAATGATTAGAGAATTTATAATCAGTTCCCTTTAGGCAGCAGTTGCAACTGTTCCTCAAAATGGGGTATGGGTTCTAATGGCTTAGTCACCCAAAATTCAGCCTCATTTCAATTTAATTCAGACAATTTAAAGATCTTTCCATATGCATTATTATGTGGTAAGCACAATAAGTCATAATATTTTCTGCCTTAAATTTGTTAATTGTCTAAAAGGAGAGACTGACCTATATTTACAACTATGATAGACAGTGTTGAAGAACCAGATACAACATAATTAAGGTGCTACTAGAGAACCAGAGTGAGGGATTCCTACTGGGGATATTAATCTGGGAGTAACTGGTTCAAAAATAGGGCTAGAAACTGAGGGCAAGTCCAGATCACAAGAATCCTTGAGGCTGGAGGGCAATGGGAATCTAAGAAAGGTTTTTGAAGAAGGTGACATGACTATGTCTCCAATACTGGAAGACACAATGAAGATTAGGTCAGCTTTGAGTGACCTCTGGTAAGTTACCTAAAGTCCTTAGGTCTCCGTTTTCTCAATAGCAGACGAAAGACAGTATTTCTCGTTCTCTGGTGGCAAGCACACTGCATGGCATACAGAAGTAGAAATATAATGGAGTACACATGAAACATAAAATGTTATAAGCCAATGTTACTTTGATAAAAATAAATCTAAAATTAAAAAGCAACAAAGAAAATTCCAGTTGTTTTAAAGATTAAAAAACATGGTATGAAATGACCTAGTTCTTGGCATACAGAAGATTCTCATTTCATGGTAGATTAGAAGATGAAGATGATAGTGAGACACATGAACTAGGATTTCTAGAAAAATTCAACACCCGTGCTATCGAGTCTCTGAAGCTTTTGGGTATTCTCTTCACAGGTCTTTCACATGTATGATCTCTATAAACATCTAGTTAGTGGCTCATTTTAAAAGCAACCAGTCATTACAGAGATGTGTGGTAGTTAAAGTGATCATTAGCGAAAGCGCCATGTTTCCGAAAGGGAAACTGAACTGCTGACTAATAATCAGAAACACCTTTAACACCAGATGTGGATGAGCAGCATATTTGCAACAGTGATTCCCTATTCTGGTTTGAGACAGCCCAAATCGGCAAATTTTCACTGTTTCAGTTCAGTTTAGTTCAGTTCAGTCGCTCAGTCGTGTCTGACTCTTTGCGACCCCATGAATCGCAGCACACCAGGCCTCCCTGTCCATCACCAACTCCCGGAGTTCACCCAAACTCACGTCCATCGAGTCGGTGATGCCATCCAGCCATCTCATCCTCTGTCGTCCCCTTCTCCTCCTGCCCCCAATCCCTCCCAGCATCAGAGTCTTTTCCAATGAGTCAGCTCTTCGCATGAGGTGGCCAAAGTATTGGAGTTTCAGCTTTAGCATCATTCCTTCCAAAGAATACCCAGGACTGATCTCCTTCAGAATGGACTGGTTGGATCTCCTTGCAGTCCAAGGGACTCTCAAGAGTCTTCTTCAACACCAGAGTTCAAAAGCATCAATTCTTCGGCAGTCAGCTTTCTTCACATTTTGACTATTTATTAGATACCAATTGTATCTAGCTCCTCTAGGTGCTAGAGGAGATGTAAGAATCAGTATATCAGTATACTTCTCTCAAGGAATTTATATTCTGGGAAGGGAAATATGACAAGATTTCAAATGACTATGAATATTTCTAGACAATATGATACCTACAAAATGCATAAAGGGAATACAGATAAAATGTTAATGAAATTTAGAAGCAAGAGAGAAAACATTCACCTAGAAGAATTCAAGAAAAGCTTTGTGAAACTTTATCTGTGATATAAAGCTTGAAAGATAGCTAGGCATTTTCACTGGATGGAGATGTTTAGGAAGGCAACCATAGGCAATAGAAGAATGCCAATCATGTACTGACACACCCAGTCCCTCTCACTCAACAAATCTCTATTGAGTGTGTACTGTGTTTGAGGAACAGAGAGATTACTAAAATAAAGTCTCTGTACCCAAAGTTTCACAATCTCTTTCAACTCAAATGTTTCTCCCTCTTCTGGGAGAGGAAAAGGAAAAAAGATGAATGAGTGAATTGTAATACAATACTGTCAGTATTTTACTGATACAAAGGTCCCTCTGATAGTAACTAGTTAAATGCTATACGTGTAATAGTTCTCTAGAGCAACAGAACAAATAACCATTATGATGTTATGTGTGTGTCTTTCTCTCTGTGTCTATCTATCTATCTGAAAGATTGATTTTAAGTAACTGACTCATGACTATGGGAGCTGGCAAGTCTAAAATCTGTTGGATAGGCCAGCAGACTGAAGACCGAGGGAAGAGTCATGCTGTGGTTAGTCTGAAGGAAGTCTGTTGGCAGATTCCTTCTTGCTCAGGAGAAGTCAGTTTTATTTCTATTAAGGCCTTCAACTGATTGGATACGGCCCACCCACATTATGGAGGGTAATCTGCTTTACTTAAAGTTTACTGATTTAAATGTTAATCTCATCTAAAAATACCTTCACTGAAATATCTAGAATAATGTTTGACTAAATATTTGGGTACCACTGCCTAACCAACTTGACACATAAAATTAACCATCATATTATATGAGATAAATTGAACAAATCTGGTCTCAGACTTCTGTCAGTCAGATTAACCAGAGTGACTCCCAGAGTGTCACACTTGGATGTAAATTTGGAGTTCATCCAAAAACATACAGGGCCAAGGGGTAGACTGTTGGGAGAGGCCACCAACCTGGTGGCCACCAGTTCTGACTCTTCCTGCATGATCTTGGTGAGTGTGCTAGTCTATAAGGCTTATCTGTATTCAAATAAAGAGCAGTTTACGCAGTTACTCACACAAGCAACAAATTGGGTCAACATGACCACAGAATATAACTACCATACATACTTTGGTGCGGAGGAAGATTGGCTTATGTACTGCTTGCTACAATATTTTCTGCTTGTTCAAAAAGTGCTTGGTCCTTGGTCCTGAATTCCTCAGCTGCAACTCAAACCCACCGCATGGGGAGCACACATTTGGGCCCATTGCATTGCCCCTGTGGGGCCTAGTGGCCAGGAGAATCAATACAAATATACTAATGTCATGATGTTTGCTGTGTGTGAGTATATAACCTCTTGCTGCTGACCCGGGAGTCTTGTGTCTTCTGCCTACATTTATGAAGCAGCAAAAGTGGACATACTAGGTTGCAAGTAGGTAAAAATCTCAGGCCCTTCACACTTCTTGACAGCTACAGTGATAAGGATGGGATGTAGACAGTGGCATGATTTTATGTAAGAGGAGGGACAAAGGCTTTGCAGACTAGGTTCAGGGATATAAGAAGTTTTCCTAGGGTCTGGTGGTGAATGCTCTCACCCCAATAGTGGGTGAGGTTGGGAAGTAAGGGTCCCTTAGTGTCCTGCCTATTAATAAACAAAAGTTAATTTCATATTTAGAAGCTGAGCAGTGAGGGGTAGGATTGAGATAAGCCACCAAAACTGTAGCTTGACTATTTTTCATTCCTTCACTCTCCCCAGGAAGGTGAGGAAAGGGATATTATCATGACCATGGGGACAGTGAGCCCTGTGACTCCAACCTGAAGACAATGTAGCTGAGGTTACTGAGCCAAGGATTCCTTAAAGCTGAAATAGGTGATGTTGGTAATGACGACCTTGCCACCCAATATGGGGCTTCGGGTGAACCACTCAAGTTCACTTGGTTGAGCTGCGAGCAGCTGACACAATGCTCAAGACTGAAAGTAGTTGCTAAGATAATTTTGAAATTGAAAAACGTCTTCTTTATGGAACTCGTACTTCTCAATTTCAAAATTTACTACAAAGCTGCAGTAATCAAGATAGTGTAGTACTGGCATAAAGACAGACATTTAGATTAATTGAACAGAATTGAAAGTACAGGGGAAAAAAGCCCTTACATTTATGGTCAACTAATTTTCAACAAGGGTCCCAAGACAATTCAATGTGCATGAGCAAAAGAATGAAACTGAATCACTATCTCACATCATATAAAAAAATTAACTCAAAATGGATCAGAGATCTATATGTAAAAGCTAACTATAAAACTTTTAGAATAAAACACAGAATTAAAATTTGATCAGACACCAAAAGCACAAATGAGAAAAAGAAAAACAAATATGTTGGATTTTATCAGAATTAGAAACTTCTGTGCTTAAAAGACACTGTCCAGAGAATGAAAAGATAACACACAGAATTGGAGAATATGTTTGCAAATCACATATCCAATAAGGGATCTGTATTACTAGAACACTTGCAACTCAACAGTGAAAGACAAATAGTTTTATTAAGTCCCATTTGCTTATTTTTATTTATTTTGCCTTAGGAGACTGACCTAAGAAAATATTTCTATAATTTATGTCCAAGAAATCATTTTCATGTATTTAGAATAGGTAATAATGGTCACATTTTTACACATTTACTGTCAGGTGCTATCTTATGCACTCACAAGAACCCTGAGATGTAGGAACCATTGGTATCCTCATTATACAGACGATAGAAGATGGAGGAATCTTCCCAATGGGAGAGAGCAAGTAGACAGTGGAATTGGATTAACATCCAGATCTGGCAAAACTAATACAATATTGTAAAGTTTAAAAATAAAATAAAATAAAAAAATCCAGATCTGGCTCCAGAGCCCAAACTCTTAAGGACCAAGCTGACTATCTCCCTGTACACAGTGTGCGTGTAACACCTGACAACAAATGCCTGCTTCCATATTTCCATTACTGAGCAGTGCACTGAAGCCCCCAGATTCCCCAGTCACTTAGCATCTTTAGAATTCAGTAAGGACTGACTATGAGCAGGGCGCTGTGGGAGATTTAAAGATATAAGAGATGGCTTATGTTTTCAAGGAGCTTTCAGTCAGAGAGAGGAAATTAGATGTATCCAAACAATTCTAATAACAAAAGCGATAATGGGGTTACAAGAGCCTTAAAAACAGAGGACTCACTCCTTGTGTGATTTCAAAGTAAAACAGTGTGGTTTAGCTTTATTTTAAAAGGCTTTATTAGTATCAGTTCAGCTGGGAGGAACGTTTGAAGATCCTGGTATAGAAATCTTGACAATGAATCGGAAAACATCAGAGCTGAAGGAGACCTCGAATGGTCGAGTTCAACACCCACATTTGCAGTGAACCTAGAGTGCCCAGCACCCTGGGATGAATGAGCTGGTGGTAGAACCTGAGATCAGATCTGGAACACCTGGTCTTCCATCCATTCTAAGGCACTCCTTCCTTCTCACTGTCTCAGCAGAGGGTGCCCTATGGGCAAGAAGCTTTGCTTGAAACATGTATCTGCTGGATACTAATCTTACAAATGTCCACTAATGACATCTTGTTGTACAAGCCTTCCCTGATTCTCCTCTCTAGCGCTTTCTTTCCAGCCAACAGTAATATCTCCTACTTGGAGGTCTGGCTCCGGAGATACTGAGCGAGCAAGACAGACCTTAGTGCGTCATCTATTAGCTCTCTCTCAAAGGCTCTGTTTTGTCATCCCAAAAAGATTGTAAACACGGAGAGAAAGAGTCTGACTTTATTTTTTATGTCCCAGAGCAATTAAAGCAGTGCTTTACTTTATTGTTTTTCACAACACCCTAGCATGAAGACATTTAAAATATCATCGAAATTTTTAAACACACACACAAAAGCGGAATTGTATGACAAACTCCCAAATGTTCACCACCAGGTTCCACAAGTACTGTTATTCTGCCATTCTTATTTCAAATCCTGCTGAGAGGTGGCAGAGGGTGCACCTGAAAATGGCCAGGTTGGTGACAGGGAATGCAGTAGGCAACAGGCTAGGTCGAGGACCCTGGACACAGCGGCAGGTGATGGGATACCACTATTCACAGGAAGGGACAGGAAGCAAGGCGGTTTGCCAAGTGGTGATGACACGGGTAGGGTTGGGAATCAGGCATGGGGAGCTTGAGATAAATTGTGCCCAGCACTGTGCCAGCTGCCTGGCCACGGTGTGATGGAGCCTCTCCCTTCCTCAGCCTTTGCAGATGCTGCTCCCTCTGCCAGAACACTGCTCTTCTACCAGCTTCTCCAACGGCTGCTTCCTCAGTGCACACTTCCTCGGTCACACTTTCTTAAGAGGTATCCTCTCCTCATTATTCTTCAACTTCACGGCCTGTCTGCTTCCTACACACCATTCTGAACACTGTATAAATTATTTTAGTGTTAGTTTACTTGTTCATTTTTAGTCTCCCCTGCTAGACTGTAATCTCCAATGAGGGCAGGGATCTTATCTTTCTCCTTTACCTTTATCTCCTCAGAAACTAGAAAACTGTCTGACACATAATAGACATTCAGTAAATACTTGGCAAGTGAATTAAAAATTCTGCTAATATTTTAGGCTTCCCTCATGGCTCACTGGTAGAGAATCCACCTGCCAGTACAGAAAACACGGATTCGATCCCTGATCCGGGAAGATCCCACATGCCACGGGGCAACAAAGCCTGTGTGCCACAACTCCTGAGCCTGTGCTCTAAAGTCCAGGAGCTGCAACTCCTGAAGTCCCAGCGCTCTAGAGCCCGTGCTCTCCAACAAGAGAAGCCACTGCAATGAGAAGCCCACTGCAACTAGTGAGTAGCCCCTGCTCGTTGCAACTAGAGAAAAGCCTGCACAGCAAGGAAGACCCCATACAGTCAAATAAATCAATAACATTATAAAAAGGATTTTTGTTGTTTTGATTGTTGAAGCGCAAGTTGGGTACACAAGAGTACAAGAAAAGGAAAGGATAATTTCTAATTTAATCAGGGTAAATGGCACACTCAGTGGTTCTCAATTCTCACTGCATATTGGAATCAGGGGGGAGCTTAATACAAACATCTGCCCTCCTCTATAGACCAACTGAATCAGAATCCCTGGGGGTGGCTTAGGTATTTTTTTTGAAGCCCTATAGCTTCCCAGGTGGATCGGTGGTAAAGAATCTGCCTGTCAATGCAGGAGACCGGGGATACAGGTTTGATTCCTGGGTCAGAAAGATCCCCTAGTGGAGGAAATGGCAACCCACTTCAGTATTCTTGCCTGGAAAACCCCATGGACAGAGGAGCCTGGTGGACTATAGTCCATGGGGTTGCAAAAAGTCGGACATGACTGAGCATGCACTCATGCATGCACACAGGTTACTATAACGAGCATAGGCTTAAGAATCACTATTCTAATGAAGAAAAGCTGCAAAGATTTTGAGGTTAAGATAAAGGCAGTGAATTTGGACTAGAAGATAGGTCTGCTGAAGTCAAGTTCATAGTCAGTCAAAATGATATGCTATATTAGTCTTTTCAGTGCTTAAAACCAGATCAGAGATGAACAGATTGGTAATAGTTGAAAGTTAGTGAGTGAGATACCTAATGACTTATAGATTTTGGCTTCCCTGGTGGCTCAGAAGGTGAAGAATCTGCCTGCAATGTGGGAGACCTGGCTTTGAACTCTGGGTTGGGAAGATCCCCTGGAGAAGGAAATGGCTACCCACTCCAGTATTCTTGCCTGGAGAATTCCATGGACAGAGGAGCATGGTGGGTTATAGTTTGTGGGGTTACACAGAGTCGGAAATGACTGAGTGACTAACACACACATACATAAATAGAGTAGTGTATTCAAATAAGAATTAAAAACAATATTCTAATTCTATTTTTAAACATTTCCGCTTTTATTTAAACAAACAAAAATAGAATCCCATTAACTGAGTTAGAAAAACAATGTATTATGTTTGGCTCTCATGGTGACTTCTATCAGATCCCTATTCCTAATTCATAACCAGACATCACTGTGCCCTTGATGTCTGCAAATATCATGAAAAAACCTCAAGTTTGTCATGTTGTGCCACTGGCAAAAGACATTTACAGCCTACCAGAAGACATTCCACTTTTCCGCTCCTATCTTTGTTTTCCTTCCTCCCTCTCTCCCTTCCTAGCTTTCTAGTCAGATTATTTTTAGGTAACATTCCAGCATTTCAGGTGAACTGATGAAGCTGGGTGAGGTGCAACTTTTCTCATTTCCAGCGCTGGTCATGCTCCTCCGTCTTCTGAAGGTTGCTTTGGGGGTGGTGCGCTCTGCTGCTAAGCTCAAGCACAGTGGGGCTGTAATTGCTTCTTCTCCCTCTCCCTCATTTATTTAGGTTGCGGCACAACTTGCTGTATCTGTAATCCCTCAGTATTGCAATCTGGGAGCAATATAAATGGTTGATGGCAGAGTGAGATTTTCAATTGTTGCTCCTCAGTGCTTCACATAATGTGCTGTCATTAGCGCTTTGATGTGACATATCACGGCTTCCAGGGCTTATTGGGCCATTTATAAATACCAAATGAAGGTGTTAGAGCTAGTGTTGCAGTGAGGCTACTGTCTTAATTGCCTTCATTGGGTAAGGTTGGCAGCATCTTCTCTGGAGGAAAATAAAATGTAATTTTTAGTTTGTCTTTAACCATTTGCAATCAATTCCTTTCAAGTGCAGGAATCAGAGCTTTCTTCTTCTGTTCTAATTTTCTCATCACTTAATTTTTACCAAAAAAAAATCTACTTTTCATACTTTGGCTATTGTTACTTGATTGATTTTCAGATATTTGTATGAATATTCAACTGTATATTATCTTGGCACAGTTATATTCAAGTTATTAATGATGATTATTACCAACGTACAGAATTTTACATTTTACAAAATTACTTTATAAAATATTAATAGCAGCTGACATTTATTGAGTACTTTCTAGGTGGTGAAAGATACTTATGCATTGGTTCACTCAACCCTTTCCAATAGTGCCCTGAGATAGATTATTCATTGTCTCCCTTTTATGAAGGGAAATCGATGGTTGTTGAGGCTGAGTAATCCGCCCAGGGACACAGTAGTAAATGGTAGATCTGGGTTTGAAACTCAGGTCAGTCTGTTTCCAAAGTCAATATTTTTAAGCACTACCTTCAGATACTCCCCACTTTGTGACTTCAGCACACTAGCCCCATCTTACAAAGCAGGAAATGCAAACTCAAGCAACTGGAACACCGTGGGGACACCGTGGAGACACCGTGGAGCCTGCATCTTTTGATTCCAGGTAGCAGAGCTCTTTCTTCTTCCTAGGGCAGCTTCCACCAGGGTAAGCTGTTCAACTGCTGGTATGGGTTGCTGACATCCATTCACACCATTTGGATTAATAAATAAGCAACGGATGAGGACTGGTAGTTAAAAATGAGACGGGCTTCTCCTTAAAGTATCAGGGGCAAAAGAGAGCTGCATGCCTGGTCACATGGTGCCGGCTCAGGCTCTGGTCTGAGAGGCCAGAGTTCAGAGGCACAGAAGGGGAAAGAAGCAAGTCATGCCCACTGGGCATGCAGCCCAGGCACTTCAGCCACTGACGTGGAACCGGCCCAAGTCCCAGTGATTGATCCTGCAGCTGAGGGTGCCCTTCTCTCAGCAGCCGCAGGTTTCCACAAAGGGAGGTTGCACATGGAGAAGTCTTTGTCAGGGCCTCTGATGAGAGGATTGGGTTTCACATCACAGCTACCCCTAAACAGGTACTCTGCTTCTTTCATCTTCCTGATGGCTCCCACGGGAAAGAAAAGAAAGAGAAATGAAGCTACGCCAAGAAATAGGTCACAGGCCGGTTTGGCAAGGTTTTTTAACACCTTTGCCCCACCACCTCCAGATTCGTTACTTTAAAATTCCTTAATTTTTACACACCCTGTGTGGCCAATGGACACCAATGGGAAAAACTTTCCTAAGAAATTTTTCATAAACCATTGACCATGACTCTCTGGAAAATTAATGCCTCTGACCCTTTGTACATATTACTGCCTCTGGAAGATTCTCCCCAGACCTCAAACTTCTCTTCCTAGGGCTAACTTGCTCCTCTCCTTCAAGATCCAGCTCAGGCATTGTCTCCTCCAGGAAGTCTTCCTTGATGCCCCATGCCTGCCCTTTATCCTGGCAGGCTTCTATCCTTCTCCTGTCCTGCTAAAGCACTTCAGCCACTGTCCCTGCTGACTGATCTCCTATCCACACTGTAAGCTCCTTGAGGGCAGGGATACTCTCCAGTGTCTAGCACTGTATCAAGCATACAGCACAAGTGTAATAAAGCACCTAATTCTTTTGCTCTATTTTTCCTTTTTAAAATAGCCTTTATTTTGCTCAGGTTATGAAAGCAATAATGCTGATTGCAGCAATTTTCATAAAAATCCACAAAGAAGAAAATGGAAACTATCTGTAACCCCACGGCCCAAATAAAACCACTTTGACATTTAGATGTAGTCCCTTGCAGTAATTTTCTATGTGTATATGTATATATGAAATTGGAATCCTATTGTCGTATCTAGTTCTCACAAGAATTATAACAGTGTCTTTTGGAGGCAGATAGAGGAGACATTTTTATTACAATTTGAGTGATAAAGAAAACTAAAATCCAGAGATACACATCTAATGGATGGTAGATCTAGGACTAGAACCTGTGAATCTTGTCAGAGTACTGGGCCCCTTCCTGCTGCTTCCCAAGGCCTCTTCATTAGGCAGTGCTGCACAACATCCGGCATCAGTGGGACGTGAGTCTATAACTGGATGTTCTTCCTCAGGGAAGGGACAGATTTAAGCTGATCCTGTGTCCACATCATGGTTGTGTAGTGCATAAAGAACAGTGTCTTAATGTTTCAAAGGGAAACAAGGATAGAGCAGCAAGTTTCTCATCCCTAACAGAGCTATGCAGATAACATTAAGATGCAGAGTTTCTTTCCAATAGCCATGTTGCTATGGGAACCACAGCTATAGGTTCAATCCCACCATAGACTAGCGAGTTATAAACTAATCCATGACTACTGACTGTATTCTAGAACATACACAGTGAGTGTTCAATTCAATAAATGTGTACTGGGCTGAAGTGAATGCTTATTGTTGTTCATAAGGGACAGTCAGCAAAAAAGAGTGTTGTCAGTAAATGTAAATATCCCTACCACTACACTCAGTATAGAAAAGGCTATCTGATGGGAACTTGTTTTCTATTTCATTCTAAGGACTAAACTATAATCCCTCAAGTACAAACACATACCAGATTGTTAGCTCTACAGATGAGGGAACTGAATCTTATTTATCTGCATGTCCCCAGAATACCTAGCCTAGAGCCAGACACATCTCAAGTGTCAATGCTTTTTTGAATTGAATTATATCTGCTAGGTCAGCCTGAGAGTTAAGAAGATGTTGACTAGTAATTCACCATTCCTTTCCCTGAAAGCTCTGTAAATCAAGCTCTTAAAAAAAGCAGCAAGCTAAATTCCAAAACCCTCGCTTAGGAGAAATGCCCACGGCTGGTGGGGTCTGGACTATGTCCACTGAATGTGCAGATCTCTTCTGCACAAACATCCCTTATTCCCAAGGGAGCCCATGACTAGTCGACAGGCTGTGGAGACTCACACGTTCCCTCTTTCCCAACGGCAAGGGGGTCAGGGGAAAGGGGTGGGAGTCGAGTGATGAAACACTGCTGGACTAAATGTTCTTCTCTTCCCAGGAGAAGGAAAATCTCACAACAGGAGGAGAGTTGGCACTTCTCTAGAGGAACAGCCAGAAAGAACATGGGCTGTAGCGGAAAGTGACCTTTTCTCAAAATAAGTTGTTTTTTTTAAAGAGCTACCTTCAATATTCTCTCTTCCCTTAGATTGGAATGGCTTTGCCACTGGATTGGAATCCTACATACTCAGCTGCCTGGGTCATATGGTATATAAGTTGGGAAGCCATTAGGCTAAGACCCTATAACAACAACAACAGGAAAAAGTAGTATTTGCTAATAAGAGCTTTTCCTGAAATGCTGAATTTGAAGGAACTGGAATAGAAAATACTGATTTTTCTGGGATCTAACCAAAAAACAATTTAGTAAGGCCCTAAACTCTTAACTCTGGAGAAGGGAATGGCAATCCACTCTAGTATTCTTTCCTGGAGAATTCCATGGACAGAGAAGCCTAGCAGGCTATAGTTCGTGGGGTCACAAAGAGTCGGACACGACTGAGCAACTAACACACACAAACTCTTAACACTCTTGAAGATTTAATCACAATGTAAAATCCAAAGTTTTTATCAGCAGTGTTTGGACCTCAACTGTACAAATCTCTGAAATGGCAACCAGTATGATTCCTAGGTGTGTCCATTACACATCCCAGGGGCCGGCTGGCAAGGTCTGTCAGATTGGTGCCCTGGTCTAGCCTAGTAAATTATTTCCAGGAGACTTAGGACACACTCTCCCAGCTGCCAAGTTCTCTGCTTATAAGGTGCAGAATTTATTAGCCCAAAGAAAGATAAAAAGAAAAGTCTGCTACCTTTTAAAGTGATTTTACATACAGTTTCTTTATTAGAGCTTAGTGTTTCCAGAAATACAGCTGCTCAGATCACTTGAGCCTTTGTGCTAAATCCATAGGACTTGTTTTAGCTTCCAAAGAACCTCTGTGCTGTTCAGTTCAGTTCAGTTCAGTTCAGTTCAGTTGCTCAGTCGTGTCCGACTCTTTGCAACCCCATGAATCGCAGCACGCCAGGCCTCCCTGCCCATGACCAACTCCCGGAGTTCACTCAGACTCACGTCCATAGAGTCAGTGATGCCATCCAGCCATCTCATCCTCTCTTGTCCCCTTCTCCTCCTGCCCCCAATCCCTCCCAGCATCAGAGTCTTTTCCAATGAGTCAACTCTTCGCATGAGGTGGCCAAAGTACTGGAGTTTCAGCTTTAGCATCATTCCTTCCAAAGAACACCCAGGGCTGATCTCCTTCAGAATGGACTGGTTGGATCTCCTCACAGTCCAAGGGACTCTCAAGAGTCTTCTCCAACACCACAGTTCAAAAGCATCAATTCTTTGGCGCTCAGCTTTCTTCACAGTCCAACTCTCACATCCATATATGACCACTGGAAAAACCATAGACTTGACTAGATGGACCTTTGTTGGCAAAGTAATGTCTCTGCTTTTCAATATGCTATCTAGGTTGGTCATAACCTGTGCTGTTACTACCTATCAATCAAGGTGTCTCATGGTAAGCTTTTAAAGAAAGTCACCTGCATTATCTCCCATTTGGGGAGAACAAAATCATGAGATCTTGCATCTTTAACCTACAGCTGGCCATGCAAAGGTACAGAGAGATTTGATACGCAATCCAGGTTTGTCCAGCTCTGAAACTCAAGACTGTCCAGTCACCCAAAGACCATAGGTTTTCTTCTAGCCTAGGTTTTCTTCTCTCCAGTTCCTCGAGATGCCTGTTCCCAACTCTAAACCCAATTCTGAGACAAACAGTGGCCTCAGACCCCATCACAGACACCAAAGAGAGTACTGCTAGAAATAGTGTGGCATGTTGAAAAGTAAATAACATTTTGAACTGCAAAATTCCTTGTTCCAGCTCTCACTACTTCTCTGACCTTGGATAAGTTGCTAAACAACTTCAAAGAACCGTAGTGTCTCTTCAGCAAAATAAAGGCACACTTATGTCACCGGCTCACTTTAGAACAATTATGTCTAAGAGCAGTTATTTGTTTATATACTTTCCTCTTCTTAGTATGCTTCACTAGACTACAAGCTCCAGTAATTCAAGGACCTTGTCTTTTTGGTTCATCATCGTGGCTCATTGTCAGAAATAGTGTTCAGCATGTAGTACATGATCAAGAGGAGTGAATGAGATTTGAATGTATGAAGGAAGGAATAAAGGAAAGAAGGAAAGACAGGAGAAAAAGATGAACAGAGGGAAAGAAAGAATGTTTGTAGTATTACTGATGTGCTGTATGTGAAAGTGAAAGTCGCTCATTCGTTTCCGACTCTTTGCAACCCCATGGAATAAAGACCACGAAATTCTCCAAGCCAGAATACTGGAGTAGGTAGCCTTTCCCTTCGCCAGGGGATCTTCCCAACCCAGGGATCAAACACAGGCCTCCCACATTGTAGGCAGATTCTTTACCAGCTGAGCCACAAGGGAAGCCCAAGAACACTGGAGTGGGTAGCCTATTCCTTCTCCAGCAGATCTTTCTGACCCAGGGATCGAACTGGGGTCTCCTGCACTGCAGGTGGATTCTTTACCAACTGAGCTATCAGGGAAGCCCGCTGTATATGAAAGTGCCCTATAAAATTTTAAGTATTATCCACATTATTGGGCTTCCCTTTGGCTCAGTGGTAAAGAATCCGCCTGCATTTCGGGAGACACAGGAGATACAGGTTTGATTCCTGGGTCAGGAAGATCTTCTGGAGGAAGGCATAGCAACCCACTCCAGTATTCTTGCCTGGAGAATCCCATGGATAGAGGAGCCTGGTGGGTTATGGTCCATAGGGTCACAAAGAGTTGGACATGACTGAAGCAACTTAGCACTCAGGCAAACAACCACATCTTTAAACATATAACTAACATTTGATGCATTAATTATACCAAGGTGATCTTTTAAGAATGTAAGTTAGATCATGTTACTTCCCTGCAGAAAACCCTCCAGTGGCTTTTCATTTTACTTACAATAAAAGTCAAACTCCCTTTAGCTTTCAAAGCCCTGTGTGATCTGACCCAAGCTGGCCCCATGTCCAACCAGTCCCCCTGTTCCTTGCCAGGCCCCCAGCACTCTAGCACGATTATATTTCCTCAAACATGCCAACTCTGTTCCTGCCTTGGAATCTTTGTGCTGGCCCCTTCCCCTGCCTGAAAGCCCTTCTGCAAAAATCTGCATGTCTGGCTCCTTCTTGTAGGTGGACTCTTGGCTTCAGTGTCACCTTCTCAGAGAAGACTTCCTTGTACACTCTCTAAAGGAGCCCTCACTGACCCTCTCTTACTATTTATTCAGTTATCTACTACTGGTCTCCTCCCCAGTGCCTGATGGTCAATAAATATTTACATTTGTGTGGCATTATATTTGTTCTGTGCTTACATTTCATAGATGCTTTTCTAATCATTATTTTGTTTTATCACCACAAGTTTATGAGCTCAAAACAAACAATGAACAAACAGAACCCCCTATGGTTCCAAACTGAAAACTTCCTCTCTGTCCCTCCATACCCCAGCCCCCCACACGCTGAAAGAGAGAGGTATCCTGGCCTTGTGCATAAAAGCAACTGTGCCAGTCAGCTTTAGTATTGGTGACTTAATTGGAGTCATGTACAATCAGAGATAAAATAATTCCTTAGTACACTAACTAGAGGGATTCTTTCCAGACATAGAAATGGTGCTGTTGGGTGCCAAGCTGTTCTTTGTTCTGGACTTGGAGGCTTCCTAGTTAAGGGCTGGGGTGAGGGTGGTGAGATGAACACAGAGGGTGGAAATGGGCAGAGGGAAGCAAAGGGCAGGAATGCTCACTGGGTTCCAGCTGGGTTTGTTTACTGTGGACCCCAGGGCAGCAGTAATTCTGTAGGAAGAATACTGGGCCAGGGCACAGGAGCGGGCACTAGGGCTGGCACTATACACCCCTCTCCCAATCCAGGCTACCAGTCCCTCTGTTACATGCGGTGGAACTGGATCATCTCCAAGGGGAATCCCAGCTCTGACGTTCTATGGGCTAATGAGAGGACTTGCCTTTTATCATGACCAAGATGTCTGTAAGCAGGATAACTCACATAATATTTTTGATAAGCACAGCTTTTCTGGACTAAGTGGGGTTTCTTTGATGAGTCAATAAAGTCGCTGGACATGCCCAGCTCTCTGCTCTTGCCATTCTTCTTTAGCCTCCCCTTTCTCTGCTCTCCTAGAGTAGGTGACACCTGGGCAAATCCCCTCATCACACAGGGATCAACATCCAGTGTGAGTGCACTTAAGCCACTCTCCAAGGGATGGGTTTCTACTATATCTGATCTTGGACAACACTCGCCCATCTGCTTTCAACATGTTGCATCTGACGTTAACTAATGTCTCCTATTAGCATTAAAAGAAAACAATCTGGAAAAATTCACTCTCAAGCAGAGTTCAAACAGGCCACAAGTAGATTTGGAATCTCAACTGCACAAGGTTTGTTAAAATAATAGTGGTAAATATATATAAATGCATAAATGTGTATATGCATAAACCCATATGTACACACATGTGAGTATATATTGGGGTCTGTCTGGGGGGTAAAGCTAAAAGTCTGTAAAATGGGTCAAAAATATTTCTGTCCAATTTGTGAAATTAATGAGTAACAGAAGGAGAAAAATTCTCCCAGTGGGGATCAGAGCACGATCAAAAGAACTGAAGGACATGGGAAAGGAGTTGGGAATCTTGATCTTACACTTACTGGTAATGGGTTAAAATTCTGGTCCACAAGGTGATTGTATCCGTGGTCAAAAAATGAGTGCCGAATCACAACATCAATGCCCTGATTGGCCAGCATTCCTAAAGTGTTCAGCCATCTGAAAAGCAAGGGGGGAAAAAACCATATCGATACATTTAAAATCAATACATTTAAAAACTCTTACTCATACCCTCTGCTGGCCCGCTTAATGATAATTACTTAGTTCTCTGTCTTTCCCCAGATGGTATGAGCTCATCAAGAATAGACACGTTTTAGCTTTGTACCCCAAACAACCATCACAGTTTCTGGAACACTATAGGTGCTCAACAGTCTAAGTTGAAACTGATCTGGATAAAATTAGATTCTAGGATTTTGAGAATCACCATTTACATACTAGGGACAAATCATGCATAGTTATGATTCCCCAAATCTGAAATAATATGGAGCTCCAAACCAGTGATCTTTCTAACACTAAAGACCACTGCTAATTTTTACATTATGAGTGAATATTATAAAATATTTTCAAATCTTTTCCACATTGACAATTATATTTTATTCTGATAAAACTAACAAATACCTACTGATAATGAATCACATACAACACACACACAAACACAGTAAAATGCAAAGACAAAAGTTATAAATCCAAAAAGAAATCTGACAAAAATATAGTAGAACCATTTTGTTGCTGTTGTTCAGATTGGGACATTGTAACCCAAGGAAACTGAAAATGCTTTTGGAATATCACATGGCTAAGCTACTTGTCTTTCTTATTTTTGTTCATTTGGCAACACTGTGAAGTCAGGAGAACAGGTTTAGCTTTGCTTTAGCCTCTGAGACACAGTTTAGCTGACCTGTGGTAGAACTGGAACGTGAATTCTGGGCTGACGCCTCCTAAGTCAGTGTTCTCTCCACTGAAATAGCACAAATACAGTAGGTTCTAACAAATAACAAGTATTTCTATGTCCAAACAAGTTTGTCTTTCTCACCCTTCTATCCCCAGGCTTACTGAATGAATGAAGAGACAAAATGATAAGTAAATACATAATCACATATATGTGAATCCCTATCTCTAGTGGCATCTAGATGTCAATATTTGTATTTGTACATGTGATAAGATCCCATTTGTTCATTCATTTATTATTCATCCAACAATATGAATTCATCAACTGTAAATGCTAGATCTTGTTCTTAGCATTAAGAATAGATTAAAAAAAAATGCCTGTGAGACCACATAAGTCATTTGTAAAGGACCGGGTATGTAGCTGTACCTACACATTTACAAGAATGTTATCAAATTCCTATTTGTGACCTCTACAGAGCCTAGCACAGTGAAATATAAAGAATATATATTCAACAAATAAACACTAACTTGTGAATCTGAGTTTTTTGGATTTTCTCCTGAGAGCATATGGGTAGTTTTTGAAGGAACTTTAAAGAGAGAGGGAAGAATATTCATTCTCCTCTTTAAACCCACATCCTATATGCACATCCCAGGTCTAGGGCATTAACAAATGACTATGGCCAGAGCCCCTGCTTCTCCATAGCTTTTCAGAATAGAATGGTTAGTTCTGGAATTGTCTTCATCTTCCTCTGTAATAATAAGTCTCCTGAGAAGGAGAAATAAATGGTGTTCCATGTCTCCCTTTTATACTTAATTAGCGAAAAGTGGCAAGATAATTGACACATCTCACCAAGGATACTTCTGTGGCTATTATTTTCTATCCACAAAACACTATTGAATATCTATTACATGACAGACATGTAGGTGCTGCAGACACAGCAGTATGCCAAGGGTAGGGCATCAAAGAATCTCAAAGTCCTGATTGGGAAAACTACCCTTGCATATTGGCAGCAGAGAATTCTAATTTATGCATGCATGTGAATGTGTCCTGGTAAGCTTATATTTATGCCATATATTGAAAAAGGGCTGTAAAATGCCTTCTTTCCAACTCCTTGCTAGCCTTCTGGAGCTTCCTAGAATGCTGTACATTTTTTTTCTCCTGGAAGCAATTTATACCCCTTGGAAAATTGGACTCAAGGAACATGTTTCTGGGTACTGCCAGTAGAGCTTACAGCCAGTGGATGATGAAAAGGTAAGAGAGAAGACCAGGAGCAGAATGAGCTGCTTTTCATTTGATCTGTCAACCAAGCATGGAACATCTGAACTACACCAAAATCTAAACAACGATGTTAATCTGTGTTCACAAAAGTGACTGTGGAGATCTATGGATATTTAGCTGATGCTAGTGAAAAGGCAAGTCTCTCTCTAGCTCTCTCCATGATGGTCTGTGTTATTTCTCATTTCACATCACTCTTTAAGGGAAGAATGTTCATGAAAACACTCAGTACAAACGGACTACTTGCTAGGCCCTGCAGCTGAGTTCTGAGACCACTAAGCAAAGGCCATATTCTTCTGATTCAAGGGGCCTCCAGCAGCCAACCCAACTGTCACAGTGAAACCTGCTGAGCAGAGTATTTTTGAAAGAAAACCCTCAGCAACACTGAACAACCTCTCTGTGCCGCTCCATGTGAGGACATGGGGCTGGAAGACCCCAGGCATATCATGTAGCCACTGACTCATTATCTTCATCTGCATCTGCCAGGATTCCATCTTAAAAGATATTTGCTTGACCAGCCTGATTTGCCCTTCACAAATGTAATAAAGAAGCTGCCTTAATGGAGAGGAACTATAGCTGTATAATTAGAAGTGGCTGTTAGTAGTGAAATGTGTAGTTGAGGGCAGAGCTGCAGTTCTTAGGAGAACTTTGTTCAGATGAAAAACCAGGACCCCAGACTAGATTGGACCAGAAACAGGTCACCTGGTCAGTCTGTGGTCCCGAGTGGTTTGTCCCTGTCTCATGACAATGGGAGGCCAGGCAGAAGCCCTTGTGCTTCTGGCTTAAGTTGCTCTCCAGATAACTGTAGTAGCCTTCAAATTCATTTTCCTATCTCTTGCCTCTCCAAACTGGTACAAACTATCAAACCCAGTGTTTTCAGTACAGGTCAGATCTCTGTAGGACCTCTTTCCTCCTCTGTAATCTTCAATGGCTTGCCACTGAGTATAGAATAAGGCCTCATATTGCATCCTTGGTTTTCAAGGTCTTCTATGATTTGGTGGTAAAACTCTGTCCCTAATCATACCTGGGCTTCCCAAGTGGCATTAGTGGTCAAGAACCTGCCTGCCAATGCAGGAGACATTACAGACCCAAGTTTGATCCCTGAATCAGGAAGCTCTCCTGGAGGAGGCCATGGCAATCTACTCCAGTAGTCTTGCCTGGAGAATCCCATGGACAGAGGAGCCTGGTGGGCTAAGGTCCATAAGGTCACAAAGAGTCAGACACAAATGAAGTGGCTTAGCACAGTCATACCTTCACTAACCCCTGCAGATACTGAGGCTTTCTCACGCTAATCATTTCTCCTCATAATGTTCCTTCAGTTTAGAGTGCTCCCCACTACCCTCAGCAACAACCTTCACCTACAGAAATTAGAGAAATTTCTTAATGTTCCACTCATTTGCCTCTTCCCCCACCAAGTCCTTCCTGATACTAGCAGTCAGAAATTCTTGATTCCTCTGCATGTCTATCCCTTGTGTGGTCAGACCATGTAAGGAAGGAAGAGAGATGGTATAATTTAATGGCAAAAAGGTAGGCCTCTGGAGCAGACTGCTATAACTTGAGTCCAAGCTCTGCCATTAATTAATAATTGCATCTATCTCACTGGGTTCTTATAAAATAAGGGCATCTACTACACCGGTTGTTAAATCATTAAATATGCACAAAGCACTATTAAATATGCCCTCAGCACATGGTAAGCACTATGCAGTTAAAATTATGATGATGAAACTTATCTCCAATAGCTTTTCTTACCCTCCATCTCTATTCCTCCAGTTGTCTAAGTTTCTAAAGGGCAAAACCTCCCTCTTATTCTTACCTATCTCCCAGGACTCTAGTGAAAATTACAAGAAAAAAAATTTATGCTGTCTGTACTGTATTTTGCACTGTAGACATAAAATAAAACTCTATTACTATCTACTTATTACTAACCTTATTACTAATAACTAC
Source organism: Bos indicus (assembly GCF_029378745.1). Taxonomy (NCBI): domain Eukaryota; kingdom Metazoa; phylum Chordata; class Mammalia; order Artiodactyla; family Bovidae; genus Bos; species Bos indicus. The sequence continues at coordinate 19,593,084 of NC_091785.1, forward strand.
CATTATTATTCTTGCTCTAATGCCTGTACCTGAGATCTTATTATTTAGACAAGTCCCTAATCACTGTTTGTTGAGTGTTTAAACACATTTACAAAGAAATGGATGAAGAATTTTCAGTAGGAAACGAACCACCACCCCATCCAAAGGGCAGAATAATAAGCAATTTCACTGTCCTTTCCTCAGTGCCCTTGGGAGTGAAATTACAAGTTCTACTCACAAGAATCCTGCAGCATAGGAATCTGATAGATTGTTTGTGCCTCCAGCTGAGGTGGTCACCACACCTTCAAGCCAAATCTTCTTTCCTGGGGTGTATGTGTTAACCACCTGTTCACACAACAAAAGCAGAAGGAGATAATGAAATTTTAAAAAACTGTTCCTAAATGAGAAGGACCATACATTCTCTTAAAGTTCCTCTGATCCTCTGCTCCCAGGTGGTCATGATCTGTGTTTTTTTCATGTTGATACAGCCCATACAGCTGGCACACAAATACACACACACACACACATTAATATTGATTCATGTTCACTCAAAGAAATGATCATTTTTTTCTCCTAAATGAACCAAAGTGACATTGTGACAGGAGAACAAGTGCATATTCTAGGACATAAGTTGACTACAAAACCCTTCAGTGAAAATTAATAGTGGAGGTCAAACTGGAATGCTGTTAAAGATTAAAGAAGAATTTCCCCTTGCACCTAGAAGAAGGTGGTCCTCTCCCTCTTCTTGACACTGCTCAGAGTGCCCAACCCAAGGAGACCTGGAAATACTATAAATAAGAAAGCAAGAAAAATACCTTAAATGATTAGAAAACAGAGTCATATTGTGAAAGTAAAGGTCTACAGTAATGATTCCCCTTAAAACATTCATGCTTTTGATAAACTTTGTGTTTCCTTTAAGATTAACTGGAACTGAGTAATATATTTCTGTTTTTCTTTTTTGCCTTTGGCTTCTAGGATATTCAAAGTTTAATTTTTGTTCGAAGACAGATATAGAGATTATTAAGGCAGTCAGAGAAAAGTGGTTTTGTTAAAAAAACAAAACAAAAAGGTAAATAGTATAAGATGATGAACCTTGAAATCATTAAGCTAAGTGAAAGAAACCAGACACAAAAGGCCACATATTATATTCATTTATATGAAATGTCCAGAACAGTCAAATCCATAGAGACAGAAAGTAGATTAATGGATTTCTAGGGTTGGAAAAAGGGAAAGAGAATGAGGGGGGAAGATGGGGAGTGACTACAAACAGGTATGGGGTTTCTCTGGAGGATATGAACATGTTCTAAAATTAAATAGTGACAGTTTCACAATTTTGTGAATATACCTAAAACCACTGAATTTCAAACTTTTAAAGGGTGAATCTCATGGTTTGTGAATTGTATCTCAATAGAGCTGAGTGTGTAATATGTATCATTAACAATAGGAGAGGTAGACCCTAATAGGTAGATAACTGATGTGGAAAGGGGAATAAATTCTGAAAATCTGGGGTTCTACCACACAGCGGCCATGAGACGCTTGTAGAATCATTATCTTGGACTTCAATTTCTTCACCAACATATAAAGTAACGTATTTGGAGGAGATGAAATGTAAGTCCTTTCTAAATATAAAATGTATCAGTATTTTGTAATGCTTGTGCATGTCCCCTTGGCTCCTATTCCCCAAATGTCAAGAGTAAATTTGATTATGGAAATTAAAATAACATAAATACAGGAGACAAAAAAGCCAGATTTGGTCATCTCAAAAATAAAGATCTTGGCTAGAGGTAATTATTGGGAATGGTAGAAAAAAGCCACAGGAGTAGGTGAAATTAGTTAAGAGGAATATTTAAAATTATACTGGGCTTCGGTTTGGTTGGTACAGAATCTGCCTGCACTGTACGAGACCGCCTGCAGTAAAGAATCTGCTTAAAATGTAAGAGACCCAGGCTTGATCCCTGGGTCGGGAAGATGCCCTGAAAAAGGAAATGACAACTCACTCCAGTATTCTTGACTGAGAAATCCCATGGACAGAGGAGCCTTGCGGGCTGCAGTCCATGGGGTTGCAAGAGTTGGACACAACTTGGCGACTAGACCACCATCACTACCAAAGAAGGGCTAAGGCTGTCTATGCAAAAACATGAAGGCATTATCAAATGGATTTATTCATTCATTCAGTAAATATTTATTGAGCACCTACTATATGCCAAGCAGAATTCTAGGGGCAAACAGTCAATGAAACACAAGTCTCTGCTCTCATCAGCTCATATTTTAGTCAAGGGGAAGAGACTGACAATAGACACATAAACATAAATTTAGAAATAGGAAGTGCTAGGAGAAAATAAAATCGATTAATCTGACAGAAAGTGCCTTGGAAGGAGAGGAAGTTTGATGTTTTAGATGAAGGTCAGGAAAGATCCCTCTAGCACCTTTATATAAGGACTTTAGTTAAGCTCCATTAAATGAGGACTTGATTCCAGAAAATGGATGGATTTATAAATTACTGTGTACACAGGACTCATCAAGGACACAGACACTGTGTAAATACACATCATTTGAATTCTCTTCTGACTTGCAGGAAGATTTGGAAGGAGACAATCTAACACTTCTTATAATTAGTGAGGTAGAATTGATTAGCAGTTAGTGGTCTGCACACACATTGCCTGGGTGTGAATCCTGGTTTCATCATTGACGCACTGTTGACCTTGCTGTGCCTTAATTTCCTTAGCTGTAAAATTAGAATAATAAATGTGCATTTTAAAAAATATTTATGACCTAATATTTGTAAAGCACTTGGAAAGGTGTCTGGCAAATGATAGGCTCTTAAAGTAAAGCAAATGTTACCTAGATCACTCTCTTTGTCCAAACTACATGAGATTGTGATTGGCAATCTAACATTAGAATTGGTTGCTTTTATTTGGATATGTTTGTGGTGGTAGGTAATAGGCCAGATGTGTGCTAAGTAGTAGGGAAAGGTCTATTTAGAATTTAAAATCTACATGGGTAGCTCACGTTAATGTAATTAGCATTCAGAGTAGTTTGTTTATCCACTCAGCACAGGAGCAATTCTTGTCATTTTCTAGAGAAGCTATTAATACATGAACAACAAAAAAAAAAAACACAGGGAGAGTGTGCTTTGATACAAAACCAAGCCAGTTATATGAAATGTTATATGGCAGAGAAATTCCTAGAAAGTATCTGTGTTAGAGGTTCTGGGAGTAGTTGGTATGAGTCAGCAAGGATTTTCTGAACATTTACTGTAGGGACATGGTGAGAGGCTTAATGAATATTGTGTCTACTGTGAGACAAGAAGAGGTTATCATAGTCATGTGTGGGGGAGGTACTGAGGTTGGGTGCTGGTTGGGCCTAGAGAGGAAATTAGTATGGGCAGAAGAGGAGAGGAAAAAAATCAGGAAAAACAGATGGAACCAGCTGCAAAATTCCCTTAGAAAGTGAAACTCTAAGAAACTGAGGGCTATAGTTCAACACTGCGGTTTTCTGAGTAAATATGATTCCCCCTGTGCTAGAAGAGAGAAAATTGCAGGACTGCAAAGAGCAAGGGTACAGTTCCTGGTGAAAAATGATGTGCCAACGAAGGTTATTTTAAGGAACACATTGTCTGGGGAGGGAGAAGTACAAATGCCCAAATGCCGAGATTATTGAAGTGAAGGGAGAGGGGAGTTGAATGGTTGGCTCCCTTCAGCAGTTTTTTAGCCCCCACAGACTTCAGCTCTTAGGCCCATGTGCACAAGGGAGCTTTGAAGCACCCACAGGACAGCTCAGCAGGTTGCCAGTGGCTGCTCAGAATCCTTCAGCCTGCTGGGGGCAGGGTGGTGTGAAGGGAAACCCTCCAGCTCCCTCCCTCTCATTTCAGGGGTTGAGGACATCAGGACTGTTTCGTATGGCTATATTGAAAAAGGAGAGGTGAGAGAGAAAAATAGCTTTGACTTTTTAAAAAGTTTTATTTTCCCTGCCACTTTGAAATTTTTTTTTTTAAAGGAAACAGTTAAAAATAGGAAAATAACCATTTCTGTGGCACATTTTCAAACCTGGGCTTCCCTTTCCTGTCTCTCCAAAACTGTGATTTGTCTTTAAAAAAGACTCCTGACGGCCTGGTTTCAGCCACTGGCTATGCAAGTGGTGGTAGCCTTGTAGCAGCAGACATGTTGTTTATGGTTATCCAAACCCAACACCTTCCTTAATGAGAAAGGAAGCAATAAAACAGGAATAGTGGACAGGCCAGCTGGGCTAATCAGGCCTGGCAAGAGGCCCACCCTCCAAAGGAAGCTGGAGTCCATTAATTCCAGCATCTCATACAGTTGGAAACCAACCTTCCCTAGGACTTTAGGAAAAGCAGTGGTTCTTTAAGCAACCAGGTCCCCTACGTCACTGGTTAGAAGGAGCTGAATAGCTTTAGGGAACTTCTTAAACTTTCCTTACCCATGGACAGGGCTCTGCTTGGAGGTGCTCCTGTCTCTTTATTCCTTATTGTATTCATAAAACGTCCAGGTGAGAGCTCAATAATGTTACAATTTTTCTTTCCATCCTTCTTGTGTGTTTTTGACTCTAAGCTACCTACTATGTTAGATGAGGACAAAATCATTCCATTCTGCCCTCTCCTTTCTTACTGTCCCCTTCTGAGTTCCGGATCTTATCCTTTCTCCCTTGGTCTTCCTGCAAGGAAGACCTCCTTCTCAAGACTTTCCTCTACACTGCTTCTGTCTTTTAACCAGCTTCACCCTAGCTTCATAACCTTTATGACTTCTCATTACCAGCAGCAGAACTCAATCATGTGCTCATGGAGTGGTCTGTGTGACTAGTTGGCAGACATGTTATGAGTGACTTGCTTCAGATAATATTTAAAACAGTAATTTGGGGAATGACTTACTTAAAAGTATTGATAAAATAAAGTAGGTTCAAAGTTATCATAATAACATTCCTTTCATTAGCCAGAATTATGAAATGCTTCCTTAACATGGAAAGAAAGCAAAGGAGCCAGTAAACTACACACAGCTCGTAGTCTATTTTGTTCATTTGTCCACGAAAGCATGTTCAGTTCAGTTCAGTCGCTCAGTTGTGTCCAACTCCTTGCAACCCCATGAACCACAGCACGCCAGGCCTCCCTGTCCATCACCAACTCCCGGAGTCCACCCAAACCCATGTCCATTGAGTTGGTGATGCCATCCAACCATCTCAATCTCTGTCGTCCCCTTATCCTCCTGCCCTCAATCTTTCCCAGCATCAGGGTCTTTTCAAATGAGTCAGCTCTTCGCATCAGGTGGCCAAAGTATTGGAGTTTCAGCTTCAACATCAGTCCTTCCAATGAACACCCAGGACTGATTTCCTTTAGGATGGAGTGGTTGGATCTCCTCGCAGCCCAAGGGACTCTCAAGAGTCTTCTCCAACACCACAGTTCAAAAGCATCAATTCTTTGGTGCTCAGCTTTCTTTATAGTCCAACTCTCACATCCATACATGACCATTGGAAAAACCATAGCCTTGACTAGATGGACCTTTGTTGACAAAGTAATGTCTCTGCTTTTTAATATGCTGTCTAGGTTGGTCATAACTTTCCTTCCAAGGAGTAGGAGTCTTTTAATTTCATGGCTGCAGTCACCATCTGCAGTGATTTTGGAGCCCAGAAAAATAAAGTCTGACACTGTTTCCAGTGTTTCCCCATCTATTTGCCATGAAGTGATGGGACCAGATGCCGTGATCTTAGTTTTCTGAATGTTGAGCTTTAAGCCAACTTTTTCACTCTCCTCTTTCACTTTCATCAAGAGGCTCTTTAGTTCCTCTTCACTTTCTGCCATAAGGGTGGTGTCATCTGCATATCTGAGGTTATTGATATTTCTCCTGGCAATCTTGATTCCAGCTTGTGCTTCTTCCAGCCCAGCGTTTCTCATGATGTACTCTGCATGCTGCTGCTGCTGCTAAGTCGCTTCAGTCGTGTCTGACTCTCTGCGACCCCATTGATGGCAGCCCACCAGGCTCCCCTGTCCCTGGGATTCTCCAGGCAAGAACACTGGAGTGGGTTGCCATTTCCTTCCCCAATGCATGAAAGTGAAAAGCGAAAGGGAAGTCGCTCAGTCGTGTCTGACTCTTAGCGACCCCATGGACTACAGCCTACCAGGCTCCTCCATCCATGGGATTTTTCCAGGCAAGAGTACTGGAGTGGGGTGCCATTGCCTACTCCGGTACTCTGCATATAAGTTAGATAAGCAGGGTGACAATATACAGCCTTGACGTACTCCTTTTCCTATTTGGAACCAGTCTGTTGTTCCATGTCCAGTTCTAACTGTTGCTTCCTGACCTGCATACAGGTTTCTCAAGAGGCAGGTCAGATGGTCCGAAAGCATGTTAAACATGGTGAAATGGTGATGGGAACCACTGATCTATGGGATATGACGCCAACTGCTTTATTTAACTTGGCATCTAAGACCCTTCATAACCATCCCTTAGCTGCCTCCTCCTCTCCCTCCCCACAAGACCTGAGGTTCACAACACAATGGACTCACTGTTTTTCCAGTACATGATCTTCTTTTAGGATTTCACTGATCACTTTCTCCTTTACTCATTCCTCAACCATGTTGTCTGAGACATTGTTTTTTTCATGGCTTATTTCTAATGTGATCTCATTTGTGAAACTTCTCTCAAAACTTTAGGATATTAATTCTCTCCTCTGGCCTCCAAAGTTCTTTGAATCTATCACTATTCTTGACCTTATTATACTGAGTTGTAAATTTCTGTTCGCCTAGCCTCCTACACTATAAGCAGCTTGAGAAAGCCATATTTTTTCCCATTTTGCATGCCTTATAGAATTTTTGTCAGTCACTTTGCTTATTAAATACTTGTTAAATAATGAGACAATGAAGTAGTTTACTTGTTAATAAGTGAGAGAGGTAATATTTTACCAATGGAAAGGCTGAGTATCAAAAAATATAACTAATAATTTCAGAATCATAAGAACAAACATTAAATTTTCACAGTTTCAGCTCAGAACTCTGTTCACTTTCTAATTGAATTTTGTTGTTTGAGAAGAGCTAGAAGCTTCTAGTTCACTAAACTGCCTCCATATTTAATATGTTCTTCTCAGGTAAGACAAGCTGAGCTATTCTGAGCTCAGTGATTCCAATATCTCATCGATTTATTTCTTCTGTCTAATGTACTTCCTGTCAGTTTCATTAATTTTTTTCTGTATAATTCTTTTTATCATCTCCCTGTTCCGGAGTGCCGTATTTGCCCATTTTCTTTTGGTATCAGATCAATTTTTAATTTGTGGCTTCTGTTTCTGTGTCATTTTTAGGATTTAAAATTGCATTCTCTGCTCTTGTTATCTCAAACTGCAGAAAAGCAATTGAGTGTAATTGCAACTAAACATAAAATTAAAATAGGAAAATACACAAAAAGGAAAGTCACAGAGGAGACAAGGAAATTATGAGCATAGGCAAGAAAATGAGGAAGAAAGTTTCACAGTACCAAAGCAATGACTATGTTCAAGAATAAGCGCTTGGTGGAGGGAAAGACTGGACAGCAGCTACCTGCACATAAATCACTCTTCTTCCCATCTCCAGTCCTTTTCTGTGACTAACCAACCCCTCAGGCTTACTGGACTGTCTACCTACTGACAAGTCCTAAGTTTCAGCGGCCTCAGAGGTAAGTTCCTCTTGCTCAGGACAAACCCTGTAATCTCCCCACTTCCATGTGGAAATGTTAGACGGTCACCCCAAGCTGCCTTTTCCTCATGAAGAAGATTTTTGTTTCAAGGAGCAATTTGTTCTGAGGGCTAGTCCTCCGATATGTCCTTAATATACTCATTGCCTTCCACACAACAGGACCTCACTATATGCTGGCCAAAAACCATGTACATGAAACATATGAATGGAGTCCAGTGAATGAATGCAAATCACTCCCTGGAAATCCTTGTCCTCTTCCACTCTCTAAGATTGTGATAATATTATATATCACCTAATATTGTAGCATCCAACTTTCATTCAGCCCTCACTTCTAGAACACCCACCTCAGATTATATCAACTGACTGAAGTCAATTTGATATTCTCTCACCAAGAACATTCAGTATTCTTTTTAAAAAGGTTTCCTAATCCTGGGTGGTCAGGAATATAAATATTACATGGGTTACAAAATTAATGGTCAACATGCATGGGAGATTCAGAATGGTGTATTGGATACAGTGTGCGCCTTGGAATTAGGAGTTCTAATTTTACTACTTAGCAAGTGTGGCCTTCAAAAAACTTACTGGTTTCTTCAATGGATTGGTAATATTTGATGCACTCAGTGGATGGAATTTGTAACCTAAAAGGTAATACAATTACTATAGTTCTGTAAGTTGATACATTTTAAAATGCATCAAATGGTTTTGAAATAAGAATGTTTTCCATCAAAAGAAACTAGCCAGCTGTTTACTCTCTCCCTCCAGCTATTATTAAATTTAAGGTTGCTGTTATTGTTCAGTCACTAAGTCATGTCCAACTCTTTGCGACCCCATGGATGGCAGGACGCCAGGCTTCCGTGTCCTTCACTACCTTCTGGAGTTTGCTTAAACTCATGTCATTGAGTCAGTGATGCCATCCAACTGTCTCATCCTCTGTCGTCCCCTTCTCTTCTTGTCCTCAGTCTTTCCCAGAACCAGGGTTTTTCCCAATGAGTTGGCTCTTCGCATCAGGTGGCCAAAGTATAGAAGCTTCAACTTCAGCATCAGTCCTTCCAATGAATATTCAGGGTTGATTTCCTTTCGGATTGACTGATTTGATCTCCTTGCAGTCTAAGGGACTCTCCAGAGTCTCCACAGCATCACAATTTGAAAGCATCAATTCTTTGGCACTCAGCCTTCTTTATGGTACAACTCTCACATCCATACATGACATCGGAAAAACCACAGCTTTGACTCTAGGGACTTTTGTTGGCAAATTGATGTCTCTGTCTTTTAATATGCTGTCTAGGTTTGTCATAGCTTTTCTTCCAAGTAGCAAGTGCCTTTTAATTTCATGGCTGCAGTCACTGTCTGCAGTGATTTTGGAGCCCAAGAAAATAAAGTCTGTCACTGTTTCCACTTTTCCCCATCTATTTGCCATGAAGTGATGGTACTGGTTGCCATGTTGTTAGTTTTTTGAATACTGAGTTTTAAGCCAGCTTTTTCACTCTTCTTTTCCACTCTCCTCAGGAAGCACTTTAGTTCCTCTTTGCTTTCTGCCATTAGAATGGTATCATCTGTATATCTGAGGTTGTTGATACTCCTCCCAGAAATCTTGATTCCAGCTTGTGATTCATTCAGCCCACTATTTCACATGATGTACTGTGCATAGAAGCCAAATAAGCAGGGTGACATATACAGCCTTGTCATACTCCTTTCCCAATTTTGAATCAGTCTGTTGTTCTATGTCTGGTTCTAACTGTTGCTTCTTGACCTGCACACAGGTTTCTCAGGAGTTAGGTAAAGTGGTCTGGTAGTCCCATCTCTTTAAGAATTTTCTACAGTTTGTTGTGTTCCACACAGTCAAAGCCTGTCACATAATCAGTGAAGCAGAAGTAGATGTTTATTTTTTAAATTCTCTTGCTTTTTCTATGATCCAACGTTAGTTATTTAGTCATGTCCAACTCATTGTAACCCCATGGACTGTAGCCTGACAGGCTCCTCTGTCCATGGAATTCTCCAGGCAAGAATACTGGAGTGGGTTGTCATTCCCTTCTCCAGGGGATCTTCCTGACCAAGAGATTGAACTTGGGTCTTCTGCATGCAGGTAGATTCTTTGCCATCTGAGCCACCAGGAAAGCCTATGGATGCTGGCAATTTGTTCCTTGTTCCTCTACCTTTTCTAAACCCAGCTTTTACATTTGGCAGTTCTTGGTTCAGATACTGTTGAAGTGTAGCTTGAAGGATTTTGAGCATTACTTTGCTAGCATGTGAAATAAATGCTATTGTATGGCAGTTTGAACATTCTTTGGCATTGCCTTTCTTTGAAAACTGACCTTTTTCAGTCCTATGGCTACTGATGAGTTTTCCAAATTTGCTGGCATATTGAGTATAGCACTTTAACAGCATCATGTTTTCGGATTTTAAATAGCTTAGCTGGAATTCTATCATTGTTTGAGTTTAAGAATCAAGGAAATATAGTTCACAGAATGACACTGAGCAAAACTTTGGAGTTTTTTTTGTGGTAAACATATCTTTCCAGCTAGATTCCCCTATTTATCATCAGTGTCTTATATCTGAAAGAGAAGAGCCAAAAGTTCCACTGGGTCATATTCTCCCATTTTCAGATGCATAGTCAAGTGGAGTCACAGAGAACAATTTACTGTGAAGCTCATCAACTTTAGCTCCCCATTTCCCCAGGCCTCTGTTAATGTCTTGGGAAGGGCCCTAGTAATTTGTTCATATGGTCAGATATATTTCTAAAATATGCAAATTTGTTTTGCTTTCTTTTTCTTAAAGTGGTCCCCATTGTATAAGTTGCCAGCCCCATAAAACTTAGAATCACACCTGGATGTCACCTAAGGTATCAGTGTGGCACAGTTTGTGTTCAGGGTCCTCTGTCTCTTGAGTTCTCCCTTGGCCTGTGTTTCTCTTCCCCTCTATCCAAACCTGCTCTTGGGAAGGACAAATACCGTATGATATCACTTCTAGGTGGAATCTAAAACATGACACAGATGAACCTACTGTAAACCAGAAGCAAAAACATAGACAGAGAAAATAGACTGGTGGCTGTGAAGGGGCGGAGGCTGGGAGACAGATTCACTGGGGGTTTGGGATTAGCAGATGCATACCGCTATTTACAGAATGCATTAACAGCAAGGCCCTACTGTATAGCACAAGGAACTATTCAATTTCCTGTGATAAACCATAATGGAGAAGAATATGCAAAAGAATGTATATATGTATAACTGAGTCACTTTGCTGTACAGCAGTAATTAACACAACATGGTAACTCAACTATATTTCAATAAAATATTTTAGTAAAATAAAATTATCACAGAGGAAATAACCTTGCTTTTGGAAAAGGATCATCTATTTTATATTAAGGCCTTAGTGTGACTTTAAATCAGTGTAGTTTACCTCTCCTTGGGTTATTTACATTCTGCTGCTACTGTTAAGTTGCTTCAGTTGTGTCCGACTCTGTGCAACCCCATAGACGGCAGCCTACCAGGTTCCCCCGTCCCTGGGATTCTCCAGGCAAGAACACTGCAGTGGGCTGCCATTTTCTCCTCCAATGCATGAAAGTGAAAAGGGAAAGTGAAGTCGCTTCTCCCGCTAAAGTAGAATCAAAAAATATTTTTCTAAAGTAAAGTATCTGGCATTAGCAAACTGACTAAAATGTTACTCAGAGCCACAAAGAGACCTTTGTTTCACCCTTAAAGACATACCCAGAGGAAACTCTCCTACTATGCCCACATATAGGCATAGCCCATTTGTGTGCTGTGTGTGTTAAGTCACTTCAGTCATGTCCAGCTCTTTGTGACCCTATAGACTGTAGCCCACCAGGCTCCTCTGTCCGTGGGATTCTCCGAGCAAGAATACTGGAATGGGTTGCCATGCCCTCCTCCAGGGAATCTTCCTGATCCAGGGATCAAATCCATGTCTCTTGCATTTCCTGCATTGGCAGGCGGGTTCTTTACCACTGGCACCTCCTGGGAAGCCTCATAGTCCACTATGGTTGCCTAAATCAATTTCTGTCTATTCAACACTATGCTACAAAATCAGTAGTGAATTAGATTCTTTTGGGTTTGAAGGCAGAGATAGCACATCCGAATGAGATGAGAAAAAGATTTACTTTGCTTCTTCCACACTTCTACCACTATTCTACTCTGTTCATTCACCTTCCCTTCCGTGTCTCCCTCTAATATTGACTGAGAGCCTGCTAAGTGATAGGCACCGTAGTAGGCACTGGCACATTGAAACAAGCATTCAACATGGGCTTTCCTGGTGGCTCAGACAGTAAAGAATCTGCTTGCAATGCAGGAGACTCAGGTTGGATCCCTGAGTTGAGAAGATGCCCTGGAGATGGAAATGGTCATGACTGAGCAAATTAAAAGACGCTTACTCCTTGGAAGAAAAGTTATGACCAACCTAGACAGCATATTAAAAAGCAGAGATATTACTTTGCCAACAAAAATCCATCTAGTCAAGGCTATGGTTTTTCCAGTAGTCATGTATGGATGTGAGAGTTGGACTATAAAGGAAGCTGAACACCAAAGAATTGATGCTTTTGAACTGTGGTGTTGGAAAAGACTCTCAAGAGTCCCTTGGACTGCAAGGAGATCCAACCAGTCCATCCTAAAGGAAATCAGTTCTGAATATTCATTGGAAGGACTGATGTGAAGCTGAAACTCCAATTCTTTGGCTACCTGATGTGAAGAACTGACTCATTTGAAAAGACCCTGATGCTGGGAAAGATTGAAGGTGGGAGAAGGGGACAACAGAGGATGAGATGGTTGGATGGCATCATGAACTCAATGGGCATGAGTTTGAGTAAACTCCGGGACTTGGTGATAGACAGGGAGGCCTGGCTTGCTGCAGTTCTTGGGGTTGCAAAGAGTTGGACATGACTGAGCAATTGAACTGAACTGAACTGAGCAAATATATATAGATTATTGAATGAATCAGTCAATACATTAATCAATCAAACACTGATTTTTTTCCAGTGGTAATACAACCATTCTTAACCAACTAGTGTGTTTTCATTTTCAGTTTTCTTCATTAGAGAAGGTTAACATTGTCATTGTCCTCATTTTCCTTTAATTGTGCATCCAGTTATTCTATGACCTTTAAGAGTAACTGTTATTCTTCTACTCTCTTCCCCTTTGATATACTTTGATATAACTAGTAGGTAAACCAGAGATTGATTGAGAAAAAAGTTTCCTTTTTAATCTGTTCATTACTTCCAAAGGATTAAATACTTCTCTGCCTTACCTATGTCCATGATCCTGCCACTAAGATATATTGGAAAAAGTGCTATAACGTTACTGTATCTATTAAGATTTCAAAAGAATTACTCTTTATTATTATAAGCAATCATAAATATGATGATATTAACAAAAAATATTGGCTTCCCTAATATCTGAAATTTCCCTTCCTTTACAAACTACAGAGATATATCCCACCATGGGCTCCTGAAGCACCCTGAATTCCACTGTTATGTGAGTCATTGCATCTTACTATCATTGTTTGTTTCATTAACTATTTTCCCACTAGACCATAAAGTCTGTGAGTATAACCACCATATCCTTCTTGCTCATTGTTTTATCCTCAGGAGTTTGGAATACACAAGAATGTTATAGTTTATAAATGAAGGAAGAAAGAAGGAAGGGAGGAGGGAAGGAAATATTCAAATAGTAGGGAAGCCAATTGTTCAGTTTATTTAGTATTCAAAATACAATCATAAGGACAGTATTTTTGAAAATACTTCCCTTATGACTGGGATTTCACCAACTCCTTCCTGTGCTTATTGAATTGCTGAAAATAATATCAAAAAGTGTTATTTCCTCCTCTGATTCCTCTAGGAAATGAAGATACAAATCATAGAGTCCAAGTGACTTGAGCCAAAATGGTTCATCTTGGTTCTTATGTTATTGTTTTGGAGTCTGCCCAGCTATCCACACTATACCATCTGCACTGTATCCTAAACATCTCTCACTTTCCCATCGGACTATTGGCTGCATTGTGAGATTCTCAACTCTTTCCCTCATCTCTCAAAGTACAGACAATTATTCTCATTCTAATCGAAAGGAGCGAGTGTGTGAATCACCCAGATGAGTGGGTTGTCCAAACACTGTCTCTGTTTGGTTTTCAAATGCATCATGGAGATTTTCATATAACCAGAATTCACCCACTGCTCAGAAAACTAAACATTCTTAAGTGGCAGTCCAAATTTGGAAACCACAGCTGTTTTTAGCAATTGAGTCATTGTCTTTCAGGTGCCAAAAATATCACCTATCTATTCTCCAGGGTTCAAAGAAAGCGGAAAGAGGAAGAAAGCAAAGAACAAGTTGAGAATAAAGGTAACATGAAGCTTCTCCAGTAAAATGAATTGTTATTAAAAAACAACCATAATAACTGAAACAACAATAATTATGGCAATAAGAACTACCATTCACTAGCAATGAACAAATCAGAGTCTCATGTGATCTTCCTAATCTCCTTAAGAGGGAAGGAGGATATACAATGGTTACTACCAAGTACTAGTTCCGGGAACTGGTGTGGATATCAAAGTCTGCAGTTGCTTAAGGCCCATATACAAAACCGTGTAGTGTTTATAGTATAACCCAGGCACATTCTTCCATGTATTGTACTTTAAATCATCTCTGCTGCTGCTGCTAAGTCGCTTCAGTCATGTCCGACTCTGTGCGACCCCATAGACGGCAGCCCACCAGGCTCCCCTGTCCCTGGGATTCTCCAGGCAAGAACACTGGAGTGGGTTGCCATTTCCTTCTCCAATGCATGAAAGTGAAAACCGAAAGGGAAGTCGCTCAGTCGTGTCCGACTCTAGCGACCCCATGGACTGCAGCCTACCAGGCTCCTCCGTCCATGGGATTTTCCAGGCAAGAGTACTGGAGTGGGGTGCCATTGCCTTCTCTGTAAATCATCTCTAGATTACTTATAATACCTAATACAATGAAAATGCTAGGTAAATAGTTGCCAGTACCTGGCAAATTCAAGTTTTGCTTTTTTTAACCTTCTAAAGTGCTTTTTTTCTGGAATATTTTCAATCAGTGTTTGGTTGAATCCATAGATGCAGAACACACAGATACAGATAGAGAGAGCTCTGTTCTTAGCAATCTCATTTTACAGGTGAAGAAAGAAAATCAGAAAGGTTAAGTGAATGGCTGAGGGTCATAAAACTCAAGCCACTAGACTTCAAATCCTGTCTCCTATCTCTTCTTCAAACAGCCTCACCACTGTCTTATATAAACCAATCTTGCATGAATTTGTTTGGGTAGGAAATCTACCCTTTTTCCACTACTAGGACCTAAGGAGAGATCATTAAGATTTCTCTGAACTTCTAAAAATAAAAAAAGAAACAGAGATTGCATTTCTAGCTTTTGGATGAGAGTTCCATGTATATACCTAATAAAATGTTTACTTGGTCCATCTCCAAGCTGACTGGGGGGGCTCACAGCAAAGAACTTTGATCACTCTGCCCCAGACTGTACCCTAGTATCAAATTTCCCAAACCCCCATTCCACCCACAGGGGATTTCAGGAACAGCCGAAGTAACTTTTCAACTGACAAATCTTGATGACTCTTCTCTGGTCTCCTAGCCTTCATCTCCCCAAATCAGGCCACTACCTAGTATATCCTTTGCTGTGGTGAGAGACTCCCCTTCTCAAGGCCCTAACAACTGGGTCCAGGTTACTGTAGCCAGTAGAAGGTCTATCCTATGAGTCAAACCTCAATGAATCTGTGATCTAGCAGCGACCCTAGCAGATACCCATTTAAGACAATCTCTGGCAAGAGCTTTATAAAAGAGATTTGGAAAAAGAAAACCAGTCAGAGAGAGAACTGAATGGGCTACTAAATAAAACAAGGAGGATGAAACTTTGACAGACAGTATTTTCCCAAAGTGACTGAAAAAATGTTTCTGGTCTTATATGCCCTTCCAGAACCTCGTCACTCCCTTATCAAGAAGGTTTACTTCCTCTTCTCTTAAATCCCTAAGGGTCTTGGTGACTGTCTTAATGAGTTGACTATGGTTGAAGCAATGCCCTGTGACTTCTAAGGATAGGTAGAAAAGTTAATAGAGCTTCCACCTGACTCGCTCTCTTGGGCATCTGACTTTAAAACCTCGAGAGGAAGTCCAAGGCTACAAGGAGAGGTATTCTGGTTATCAGCCCCACAAAGATGATAGTTGACAACTGACATCAACTTTCAGAGTGAATGAGCTTTCTGATGATTCCAGTCACTGGCCTTTGAATTAGCCTAGCCTTCATGTTTTCCAGCTGAAACTAATGGAGCAAAGAAAAGCCATCCTATGGGAATTCCTGACGCATAGAATTCATGGTCATAATAAATGATTGTTTTAAGTCACTAAGTTTTGGGATAATTTATTGCACAGCAAGACATAACCAGAACAGAAATGTAAGCCTGAGGGGACCGCTGAGCATTTTGTATTTGCCAGAGCCAAAAGGTGGCTCCAGGCCCTACTGCTAATTCTATCTACCCCCTGCCAGGTGCCTTCTGTATACATAGGCCATTTCTCTTCGAGGCTCCACTGCTCCTTTCTGCAATCACACTTGGCTCTCCTTTTCTGTGTGCATCAGACGTGTTTTTAAAGATCTGAATTTCAATTGTGCCCAGAATTTGAGACCTTTTCCTTAAGTTTCTTCAGCCTTGCCTGGACAAATCAGGAAGTGAGTTTAGCCTCTTATTTCAGTCTCTGGACATTCTGTGATGGTGAAGGAATATTCAGTGGTGGAGAGTACTAAGTTGTGGGGAGAAAGAGGAGAATCTAACTCCTAACTCATTTGTCTTGGTTTTGACCTAGTTATACTTAAAGAATTACATGAACACAGTTAGAACCTTCACTCACAGTGCCATGACACCACTGAATCATTTTACTTCCAGTGATAATCCTTTGATCAGGTTGCTAGACTCAAAGCTGGAAAAACCAAAAATATAGCGACTTGTTATGTTGAACACTATTGTAATACAAAAACTTAGAATAGTAGCTGGAACACAGTAAACAGTAAATATCCATTGAATGAAAGAAGGAACAAGTGAATAAATGAAAGAAATTTCCTCCCCTCTTTTTAGAGACTAATACTGGATTAGCATAATGTTGTTAGAAAACTCTAGAGTTTAAAAGGTTGACATTCTACTCCATTAGGTAATATGTTTTTCAGCTTGCTCAAAGTAAGTATTAAACCTTGAAACTGTAAGTTCCTCAAGGACAAAGACCATGTCTCATTCGATTTTGTATCCGCAGCAGCTGGCACTATGCCTGCTACTTGTTAAAAGCACAGTAAATATTAGTTAAATATTAAAAACTAAGTGAATGTCAAGCAGAGACTGACAGACATTTCAAATCATTTAGTTCTCCTAGGCGTTGCCTAGTAGGAGACAGTGACAGATAAGGGTGCTGGTCAACGCACCTGATCCCCAGAGGGATCAGACTGGGATGTAGAAATTCAGAAGTCCTGAGGCCTCACAGCTTCTAAAGACTCAAAGGGTTATTTATAATCTGAGTAAGACATTAAGTGCTTTTCTATGATTGCTCCAAATAGTATTTTCTTACACAACTAATTTTATAATGAGCCATTTGTTTATTTACCCATTCATTTATTCATTCATCCCATATATATATATATATATATATATATATATATTTTGGCCATGCCATGGCTGGGGATTGAACCCAAAACCTTGGTACTGAAAGCATGGATTCCTAACCACTGGACTACCAGGGAACTTCCCCCATTCATCCCATATTAGTGGGGGCCTACCTGTTTTTTTTTTTTTTTGCAAAGATGTATTTAATTTGCCCAAGAGGAAGTTGAATGTTTAAAAGGTCTCCATTCCCTGGAAAGGGCTTCCCTTGTGGCTCAGCTGGTAAAGAATCCACCTGCAATGCAGGAGACCTGGTTTCGATCTTTGGGTTGGGAAGATCCCCTGGAGAAGGGAAAGGCTACCCACACCAGTATTTTCCCCTGGAGAATTTCATGGACTGTATAGTCCTTGAGGTTGCAAAGAGTCGGACATGACTCAGTGACTTTCACCTTCACTTTTCCCTGGAAAAGTACCTGACTAGGAAACTAAAGAAAGATGAGATACTATTTTGTAGAGGCAGATGGAAATTGTAGATATAAGATCCTCACAATTCAGACTTAACTAATCTAGTGTATTGCAAAATGTGATCTGCATTGGGTAGAATTACTTGACAGATGACTATTAAAAGGCAGAGATGTCTGGGATCCATTCCAGACACACTAAGTCAAAACATCAGAAGTGAGAGTGGAAATTTTACAAGCAGCCTCTAGTGATTTTCATTTTACTCAAGTTTGAGAACTACTGACCACAGGTTTCTTGCTAATATGACCTACATGTGATTGCTTAATCTATGTCTACAAAAGTAAGATGTTACTTGGCTGATTCTAAGATGCCTAGGAGTACTGTACATGTGGCTGAAAATTGCCAATACCCTAGACCACAATTCCATTAAATGAATGTAATCATCCTCTCCTTAAACTAATCCAAAATAAACTCTTACAGAAAGAAAGTAAACCTATCCTTCCCTTAAGAAACTCACAATTTGGAAGCAAACTATTACAAAGTATTTGTTATTAAATATAGGAGCATTTAAACCTGGATATGGCACATTCAAATCCTTCTCAATCTAAAAACAATAAATAACAATCATCAACTGTGAGAGGTAGCTTGTGGCCATGCAAGTCTAGACTGTACTATCCACAGTGCTACCATCTAGCTGGAACCCTGTGACCTTTCCTTGCCTTACTCCCAAACTCTCTCCTCTTCTTCCCCAGAGATTTTTACTCACTTTCTGAATTTTCCTAATCTGGTCAGAGAGTGTGTCTAACAGGCGAGTTTTCAGGAAGTCCATCACCTTGACCACCCGGCCATCAATGTAGCAACTGGAATAAAAATAAAATAAGAATCAGGTAAAATCTCAAGCAGGAGATTACAAATATATTTCTCTAGCCAGAGGTCTCTGTTGCCTGAGAAACAGCAACCCAGGGTTCACTTGAGCTTTTACATTCAAAAAAGTTTGGATCCTGCATACTTTTCAAACAAAAATAAACATCTTATCCTCTTTATTTTTACGTCCATTTGTGGGCTAATACTGTGATTTTTTTCAGCCTTTGTCCATTGAAACTGCATTTATTGCTCTATAGGAACTGATAGGAATCCATAACATGAATTGGTTAATGGGGAAAAGCTTACTTTGTATCCTCCATAGGGAAAGTAATTTAACATCCCTTCCATACCATCCTTACTCCCACTTTAAAATAATGAAGGTATGTGAGAGGTTTGCAAGACTATTCAAACATTTTGAAAGGTTTCCACATCTTTAAATAAGAGAACACCAACCACAAAAAATCAGACTTAGTGCAGTGCTGCTAAGTCACTTCAGTCGTGTCCGACCCTGTGCGACCCATAGACGGCAGCCCACCAGGCTCCCCTGTCCCTGGGATTCTCCAGGCAAGAACACTGGAATGGGTTGCCATTTCCTTCTCCAATGGGTGAAAGTGAAAAGTGAAAGTAAAGTTGCTCAACCGTGTTCTACTCTTCACGACCCCATGGACTGCAGCCTACCAGGCTCCTCCGTCCATGGGATTCTCCAGGCAAGAGTACTAGAGTGGGTTGCCATTTCCTTCTCCAATGCATGAAAGTGAAAAGTGAAAGTGAAAGTGAAGTCGCTCAGTCGTGTCCAACCCTCAGCGACCCCATAGATGGCAGTCCACCAGGCTCCTCCGTCCATGGGATTTTCCAGGCAAGAGTACTGGAATGGTGTGCCATTGCCTTCTGCAGTGAGTGTGTCACAAAAATTTCATCTCCAGTTCACTTCCCTGGCAAAAACCTTGTAGTCAACCTCCTTCTACCTCTACAATAAATGAAAAAACAAATAAGAAGACAGACTAAAGTCCAGGTGCCCTATACTAAAATAGCAACAGTTGGCACTCCTCAGGGTGGCAGTGTCCCTGGTTCTGCTAGATGGCTTAAGTGAAACATCAAGTTGTGCTGACGCTACACTGTTAACATTCAACCAAAACAAGTCCATCCGGCTTTGTGTGACTCTGAGAATTCTTACTCTGAAGACTAAGTCCAGGGTTAAGTGACCTTCATTATCTTAAACATCCCAATACTCATCTTTGCAAAATTTCAAATTAAATCAATTTAATTTAAGTCAAAACTTATGACTCCTGGGTGCATTTTCCAATCTACTTAGGTCTCCTTGGTTGATGAACAATGATAGACCATGTCATTTTTAGTTAGTCACCAACCTCTCAGTACATGTTATAGAACCATGTGAAAATCCTTTGTAATGTTAAATTGCCATTCCAGTACGTGATGTAATGGAATAGTTAAAATTCCTTGTAATCACACTTTGAACCAGGTGCTCTGGTTGCAGTGTGGGTGGTAGCTGAGTGCCTCCCATTCAGCCTTCCCCTTGGCCTCCCTCACCACGTCACACATTTCCACAGACTCTAATGTTTAAATCATTGGTATATTGGAAAGAGTCCAAGTTTTGGAGCCAGAGATATCTGAATTCAAATTCCATATCAGATATTTACAATCTATATGATCTTGGACAACATGCCTGGCCTTTATGGGCCTCAGTTTTCTTATTCTTAAAAGAGAGGTAGCCTATTTGCCTCCCAGGATTATTTGAAGATTAAACAGATAAATCTAAAGTATCTGGCATACAGTAAGCATTCAACAACTTTTAGTTCTTTCTGATTTCTCTAAATTTTCAGCTCACAAAGATGGGGTCATAAACAATAGGAGATTGACTAAATTACATGTGTATAGAATTCTAAAAGTGAGATTGTTGTGGCAAAGGGTACATGCTTTTGAAAATTTGGGTGGTTACTTATATTAGGGAATAAAACAAACCAATGACAGGACCTTTCACCTCATTCCTGGTACTAGATGCTAGACTCAGATCCAATAAACATTTACTATGTGTAACACACAGAGCTGGTAATGTCCATATCCATCACCTCACAACTCTATTAGTACTCCACTGTCAGCACCTCCAATTGTTTTTAAGTTGTGATTAGACAGCTTACTACCTGAAAGCTAGGCATATGAAAACACTGCAGTGTTTAAATAAAAAAATAATTTGTGCAATGTTAATATAACACATAATGAAGGACATAAATATTTGTATTATATTACATAATGACTATGTGTATGTTAAAAATGTACTGTAATTAGTGTTCTTTTATGTTTTGATCAAATACTTTATAGTTTCCTCTTTTTTCTTTGTCTGCTCCCAGTAACTTTTAAACATCAGAAATATAAGTTTTGCTGGCAGCACATATAGTTTAATGCTCCTTGAGATAAAAGTGCCAGATGTACTCTTTCAATATGTAGGATTCCCTGTGAATATGCATCCTATCCCGCATAGTCCATGACCCAGGGTTGAGGGGCCTCGGTCTTCCCCTCCTTCCTCTGGTCACTTTTCTCAAGTATGCAAAACTTGGAGTTTGAAAGCCTTGGTTTAAGCTCAGCTTTGCCATATACTACCTATATGATACTAGGCTTCCCCTTCTTTAAAATTGGTTTAAAAAGAACCCAAACATATATTTTCACAGGGTTACTGTACCCTGTGAATAAAAATCAGGAGAAATGCTGAGAACAGAACACGGCACACAGAAGGTATTCAATAACCAAATCTGTCCTCCAGGTTCCTTAAATATCCAAGGTGGTAGCAACCCAAACTAAAAAGCCATGGGACGGGGTGAGCAGGGAAACACCTATCTGGAGAAAGACACTGTTCATCCACTGTAGGATCTGGAATGAGGGTATTATGGAGGAGCAAAAACAAAGTCTGGATTTCCAGTAGGTGGGCAGGAAGAAAGAAAGAGAGAGATGGAGAGAGAGAGATAATGAAATGGGGAGGGCTGTGATTATGCTGCAAAAGTCTGGAGTCTAAAGATCTTAGTGGTCATGTGGTCTAAAGTAGGTAAGCCAGTGACAACATCCCTGAGAGTGATTATCTGGACAGGGAATCGACTCTCATACCCTACTAGTACGGATCCACTGTAGCACAGCTCGAACCCAGGAAAGGTTCTTCTACCATGGGTCTAACATTGGCTTCCTCTTACTGTTCACTCAACAGCTGTTTTCTTGGACCCAGCAATAGTCCAGCTCCTCCTTCATGTGACATGTGGGGGAGGAATTCCAGTAAAAATTTTAGCTTAAGCATTTTAGAGCCTGTTCTTGGCCCCACTCTTAACCTAACAAGCTGGATTCAATCATTCTCAGTTGGTCTCAGGCTATCCTGAGGGCCATGAATTAGACGAGAGCCTAGAGAACTCTAGGCAGGAAACCAGTTCGACGAGGTTATCTTATCTCAACAGTGCAGGCAAGAAGGAATCTGAGTCTAAGTATGGGAGGTCACAGAAAAAGTAGAAGTGAGAGCCTGTGAAGAAAGAACTAATAAAATAAAGCTGTAGAGTGTAGGAGAGATGGGAAGGGAGTCAGTGACGATCATGAGCTTATGAGAGAGAATGTCTTAGAGGACACTGGTGCCAAGGACATGTCGGCCATTCAGACTAGGTTTTAGGTTTGTCAAAGGAGAGAAATTATTCTGCCTGAGATATCAAAGACACAGAGAATATCAAGAGAAAACAGGTCCTTGGAGATGTGAGAAGTCAGCATAGAGAAAAGTTGAGATAGAAAATGTTGACCTTGCTGTTTTCTTTTCTTCAGTTTGTAAATAATGAATGAAGTCATGGCCATAGATGAGCTCTCTCAGGGAATCAGAGAAGTTAACAGAAATGGGAGATCCTCTAAAAGCTTCTCAGTTGTGGCCCTGAACATTGCCTCTGTCTTTGGCCTGAATAAGAGTCCCTTCCCCAGCCTAACCATCACAGTGTCTTTTTAATAATTGCAGTCTGAGTCAGATTCACATTTGGATGCCAAAGGAACCCCATATTACCATGAAGTTTCACCAACTTTCATTTGCAAACATAAATCCACATTTATATTGTACTAGGGAAATAAGAACTTTCAGTTCAATTCAGTCGCTGAGCTGTGTCCAACTCTTTACAACCCCAAGAACTGCAGCACGCCAGGCCTCCCTGTCCATCACCAACTCCAAGAGTTTACTCAAACTCATGCCCATTGAGTCGGTGATGCCATCCAGCCATCTCATCCTCTGTCATCCCCTTCTCCTCCTGCCTCCAATCCCTCCCAGCATCAGGGTCTTTTCAAATGAGTCAGCTCTTTGGATCAGGTGGCCAAAGAATTGGAGTTTCAGCTTCAACATCAGTCCTTCCAGTGAACACCCAGGACTGATTTCCTTTAGGATGGACTGGTTGGATCTCATTGCAGTCCAAGGGTCTCTCAAGAGTCTTCTCCAACACCACAGTTCAAAAGCATCAATTCTTTGGTGCTCAGCTTTCTTTATAGTCCAACTCTCACGTCCATACGTGACTACTGGAAAAACCGTAGCCTTGACTAGATGGACCTTTGTTGACAAAGTAATGTCTCTGCTTTTTAATATGCTGTCTAGGTTGGTCATAACTTTCCTTCCAAGGAGTAAGTGTCTTTTAATTTCATGGCTGCAATCACCATCTGCAGTGATTTTGGAGCCCCCCAAAATAAAGTCAGCCACTGTTTCCACTGTTTCCCCATCTATTTGCCAATAAGAACTTTGGTCCTACAGAATTTAGTATTCCCTTTTAAGAGAGGAGACAATTGAACCATAGGTATGAGTTGATAAATACCTGAACCTTTTTCTTGGGTACCCTGGGACTTTATATATGTGAAGCTTCTTAGAAAACATTCAGTGTCAGCAGTTTGTAGTTATTTGAAAAATGTTGCCTATTCCAGAGATTTGGCTCTCTGATAGTGGCTGCCTATGGTAAAGGGCTCAATATATCAGTTAGATTTGGACATAAGAGCCTATGATAACCACTTGGAAAGAATAAATTGTTAAAAATGAAAAGATGGTGATTTCTAACCAAGACTGGGTAAGTGGAAGTGGGACTGGATTCCAGCTGACTGTCCAGTGATGTGCTTTCCTCTGTCCTCCTAACTGGGAGGGTAAAGACGATTCTGAGCTGCCAAGGTTTCTTCTCAAGAGGAAACTAGCTTAGTGACGGCTACAAAGGCACCAGAGGACCAAAAGAATCAGAGAGGAAAGGAAGGGAAAGACAGAGGAAGGGAATTTGCCAGTAAGATGTGCTTTGGCATCTTCCACATAAACCTGGCAGAAAGGTTGGTTCTAGAAATGCTTAGATGGATAATTTTAGGTCCTCCTCTAAATCATAGTCCTCCTCTAAGCTCTCTTGAAATCTCAGCATCTCTTAGGATCACACCACAAATGGCTGAGATATTCCACTAAAAGCTGAAGCAAGGAGAGGCTGTGCAGAAATACCCTTTGTGTGAACTACTACTACAAACACAATGGGCTAGAAACCATTGTGTGTGGACAATGGTGTGGACATGTGTGTGGACAAAGAGCCTGTCCGACTCAGTACCAGTGACCATCATCCCTTCCTCTGCCGGCCTCCAGATCGGTAGCTCATGCCAAGCACATACCTGGGAAGGCAGCAAAGATGACAGAGTATACAAAGTAAACGGAGCTACTTACCAGTGCATTCACCGACTCTCTTGCTCTCTTTTGTTCTAAATTTTATTTTTTAATGCTTTTCATCCTATTTAAAAGTCTGCCCTTTATCTGTTTATTATAAAGGAAACAAGTGCTCATTATAGACAAAATAGGAAATGCACATAAAATTAAAATATGAAAATGAAAAATCACTGGTAAGTCCAACACCTAGAGAAACTCATTGTTAACATTTTGACTTGTACCCTTTCAGACTTTTCATCATAAATGTACATAAAATTTCCCATAATTAGTTATTTTAAAAACTGACTCCAGATCCTATTCCACTAGCATATAAACATAAAATTGTCCCAGCTGATTCTCAAGAAGCCGGTATCACAGAGATCCAAACAAATATTAGAGACTCCAGATGAAATCATCTTATTCTTGTTTCCATTCCATTCTGGCCAGATAGGATCCTCTGCCAGGAGCAGGTCTCATCTCCTTTCTTCTTTGCTTAACCCTGAGTCCCCTTCCCCCTTCTCTAGGCCCCTAGATTTAGTCTTCAGGATTGCACTCCAATTAGCCACTTATGCCCATTAGCCTCTTAAAACATTTAATGAGGAGAGCTTGTTGGCTCCAGGGGCAGCTGGTTTTGTTTACCTGGCTCTTTACTTTAAAAGGAAAAACCTTTGCCCCTTATTATCTGACCTCTTCTTTTATTTCAGGTAATTGCATTAGTGCTGGCTTTCCAAAGCTCAGGAATTTCCGGACCTATTTTGCTGCCTGCTGCTTTCAGGGAGGAGGGGCTGTCTACTCAGAGTTCTAACACCCTGCCTCCTGCCTAGGCAGGTAATGCCATAAAACTGGGGCCTTCCCCACTGGATTGGAGAGAAGTTTGGATAATCACTAGAACAACCCTATTGACCTATAAAGGCTATTCTGACACCTTGAAGTCAAACACTGGAGAGGCTGATGCTAGTCTCTCCAAAGCTTTATAAATTGTTATCTTCCCCTCCTCCAAGGGCCTCCCTCTGGGTTCCCACTGAGCACATTTTCATATTTACCTTTGGTTTGCTTTCTGAGGCTGCACTATTCTTGATCGTCTTTGCTATGGGTCAACATTATTATCTTGTGTTCAGAACTACTTTGAGAAGTGGAGCTTGGATGAAATAAATGCTGTTAGGGAAAAAAAAAGGTCCTATGAAATGTAGATGTCTTTTGGCTTTCTTCAACCAGTTCTTATATTATCTATAAAGGAGTCACCCAAATGACTGAAGGGTTGTGGTACAGGAATTTCAGAGTTTGGTAAAATGTTATCATTGAAAAATTATACAAGTAACAGTCAAGGTGGTAGGCAATCCATCAGGCACGTAATGAGTACTCAAAAGATATATTTAATGAAAGCATGGGTGTCTGTATAATCTAACCCACAATTCACCAAAAGAGTGGGCCTGAGTCTTGAGTACAGTCACAAGGGCCTAATTTTCTTGAATCTTTCTCTCTCCTAATTCCTTGCACACTTTGGGTCCTGAGCTTCGAGCCCTAATCATTCTCCCCAGTGGACACAATGCATGTGGAGAGACATTGTCTTGGCAGGGACTCAAACAGCTGGTCCTTGATCCTAGCAGTGCTAAGAAGAGCTCCAGGGGAGCAGGGAAGGAGAGGGATAGGAAAGCCATCTGCAGAAGGCTCTGAGGGGGGCAACTCTGGGAATTTTCAGAGTAGTAGCACGTGATGGCACCAAAAGTGTGAGCCCGGGTGTATCTGTGTGTTTTGAGTCTGAAATGTAAACAATTTGTGGGACCCTCTTTAAGAAAAGGAAATCAGAAGTACAAAACACAAAATTAGGTACAAAAGTAAATATTTATTTAGAATGACAAAATAAATCACAACAAACTCCCAGAAACTTCTTTCAAATCCCTCTTTTTCTGAGCGATCTTTACGCAATTTACCAGAAATGTTTACACAGCAATGCTTCCCCCTCTGGAGAAGGCAGTGGCACCCCACTCCAGTACTCTTGCCTGGAAAATCCATGGACAGAGGAGCCTGGTAGGCTGCAGTCCATGGGGTCGCTAAGAGTCGAACACGACTGAGAGACTTCACTTTCACTTTTCACTTTCATGCACTGGAGAAGGAAATGGCAACCCACTCCAGTGTTCTTGCCTGGAGAATCCCAGGGATGGGGGAGCCTGGTGGGCTGCCGTCTATGGGGTCGCACATAGACTCGACTGATGTGACTTAGCAGCAGCAGCTTCCCCCTCACCACCTAGAACATTCTACAGTTCTGAGCAACTCCCAGCATTCCTAGGAATCAATGCAAGGGAAGGGCTTGAAGCTTAAGTCATTAGCTTCCTGGTCAGTTTAACTGTGGGGTCATCAATAATAGGATTGGCACGATCTAAGTTACTAGAATCTAACCATCTATGTGCAGTATTTATTTTCATTCAGTGTTTGTAAACTGGGAGCTTATACAGTTACCACAATCTTTCCCTGACCTCTTTTCATATAATTGCCATTGTAGCTGAATAGCACAACTAACTCGACTATAATTAGTGCATTACTAACTAGGAAAACAGAGAGAGGAGAATGAGGAAGGGAGGAGCCATATATGTATTAAATTCCCTTTTTTTTTTTTTGCTAGCTGTTTTACATATGGTGTCTCATTTAACCTTCTGAACACTTACTGTTTTGCAGATTATTACCTGTGGCTCAAAGAGATGTAGTAGGGACTTCTCTGGTGGTACAGTGGATAAGAATCTGCCCGCCAATGAAGGGGACATGAGTTTGATCACTGGTCCAGGAAGATTCCACATGCCTTGGAACAACTAATCTTGTGTGCCACAATTATTGAAGCCTTTGTGCCCCAGAGCACGTGCTCTGCAACAAGAGAAGCCACCTAAATGAGAAGCCCATGCACCACAATCAAAAGTGGCCCCCACTTGCCCATAACTAGAGAAAGCCCCAGCAGAACAATAAAGGTCCAGTGCAACAAAAAAAGACAAGAAACACGGTAACTAGGAAACCAGAGACCAAGTAGGTACTAGGCAACAGATACCAAAAACGTTCCCCTCTACTTTGCTCTGCAAGTGTGAGGGTTATGAAGACTACTGTGCTTACTTCATTTATCTGTAATCAAGTTGCTGCTTTTCAACTTCCTTTAGTCTTACCTATTTCAACTATCCTGAATACCTAAACAATACTGAGCTAAAGAAAATGAAACAATTACAACAAATAAAAGCACAAGCAAAACAATAACAAAAGCAAAAACCTGGGGAGATAAGTAAAGGAATGGAGATGGTATAACTTTACTCTTTTTCTTGCAAGTGTTTTTCAAAGTATTTTTTTTTTTATCAGTAATTGTTATATGAAGAAAAGGGGCTCTATGGTCAAAAATAAGTTTAAGAAATGCTGGATTAAAACCAAGTTAAGTAGTATTTCCTGTCCCAGCCAGCATGGATTAGATTAGAATTACCCTCCAGTCACAGACAACTCAAAATTGAACACAAAATACATAACAACTCTTTGGTCAGACAGCAGCCAACTCAAGCTGTGATCCTTGAGAAAGGCATGGCACCTGAGGTGAGCCCCACATTTACCTGGGCTTGCTCCTCTGGAGAGGGTGGAGATATTTTATTGACCACCCAAATTTTGTGCTCCCCTTCCACAGTGCAGAGCTGTGTACAAGAAGCAGCAGCCTAGCCAGAACCTATTATACCTCTGCCTAGATCACAAAAGGGGTGCCCATCAGACTAACAGGTCAAAGCATTGTGAGCAGAAGTGATGTGTCACCTTAGGCTAGAGTAGCTGGAGATGTGTATCACTTCTGAGCAGAAATTAAAAAGCCATGTCCTTCCTTATATATTCTTTCCTCCATTGCCAGATGAATGGAAGAGTCTCCAAGGAGAAGTCACATGATGGACAAAATCAGGATCCTGAAAAATCACATAAAAGGCCATCCACCAGGTACCTCAGCATTGAATGTGACATTATTGAGAAACAAATGTCTAATTGTTAAGCCACTGATATTTTGGGGTTTATTTATAAGAAAACAATGTTGTTATATTTCCTAGTACATACGTATTCATTACTACGAAGCTCCATTACACCAATGTTTGATCAATAGTGTATAATAAAAAGGTTGTCCTTTGAGAGAAAATGGTCCCTGTTATGAAAATAAAAAGATTAACCCAGAGAACTCTAGTTTGAATTGTCTAGGTAACTGTCAACAATGGGCTGAATTCTAATATCATGCAAGGACAGTTGAGGAGGGGAGAGATGATTCTTATTCTTCTATATCTAGGCAAACTGAGTTCAGGGTGAAACAATGACTAAGGTGACTACTAATGACCAGAGAGGACATGGAATCTAGAATATTGGAAGGGAGGTCAGTTAATGGAAGCTACCTATCAGTGGGTGGCAGCCTTTTGACTTACATCCAGAGTCCTCCACTAGGCTGCTGGTGAAAACCTGAGTTTTCCTTTGAAGGCCAGCCATAGTTTGAGGTAGATTTATTTCAGCATCAATATTGTCAATGAAATCGCACATCCTAACTTGCATGTATCACACAAGCAGGAAAAGCAGAGGTTCAGCTCTCCTCTGTATGATGATGTTGCTTATTTCTAGACACCCAGCACTCATAATTGTACATGCGTGCACACACACACACACACACACACACACACACAAACTGCTGCTCTAGCTGCATTCACCAATACTCTGTATATTTTAGTTCCCTCCCTGGTGGCTCAGTGGTAAAGAATCTGCCCGCCAATGCAGGAGACGTGGGCTTGATCCCTAGGTCAGGAAGACCTCCTGAAGAAGGAAATGGCAACCCTCCACAGTATTCTTGCCGGTTGGACTACAATCCATGAGGTCGCAAAAGAGTCGGACATCACTTGCTGCTGCTGCTAAGTCGCTTCAGTCGTGTCCGACTCTGTGCGACCCCAAAGACGGCAGCCCACAAGGCTCCCCCGTCCCTGGGATTCTCCAGGCAAGAACACTGGAGTGGGTTGCCATTTCTTTCTCCAATGCATGAAAGTGAAAAGTGAAAGTGAAGTCTCTCTGTCGTGCCCAACTCTTAGCAACCCCATGGACTGCAGCCTTCCAGGCTCCTCCATCCATGGGATTTTCCAGGCAAGAGTACTGGAGTGGGGTGCCATTGCCTCCTCCGGGATATCACTTAGCAACTAGAAAACAACATTTAACATTTATTCCCAGCAAACTCAATGTCATAGAGCTACACCTTGAAGTATAGATACTGTGTAGAATATTGCACCTAGAGAAAAACCTTACACCAGTATAATTCTTTTCACAACAATAGCCATGTCTTCATTTTAAAAGAAAGGCTGGCTCTCCCCATGTAAGGCCTTGAAAGAAACTATTTATGATGAACACGATAACATTTATCATGAACAAACATGCATGTGTGTGTATATGTGTTTATTTGTGTTAAGAGGGACAGACTGAGGGGGAGAGAGGTATCCATCTATTAATTAGACTTCAAGATTTGGATAAATATAAGGTTGGTTTTTGTGCTGTATGGAATGTGAATTGAGCCCCCAAAGAAACTATTTTAAATTTCAGTATTTGCATTTTTGTATAATTAAATTTGATTATCATTAATATTTTATAATTTTCCTTTAAATTATTTTTATTCTTTTGATTCATGATTTTTAAATATAATAAAAATAATTCTGTTAAAAAATACACACGTTTTAAAACTTAAACATGACAACGAAAAGTATAAACAATTTGGTGATTAAACCAAATCTCAGTGCACCAACTTTATCAACATTCAGAGAAAATCATGCCAGTCAGTTCTGTATGTCTGTATACATGCACCTGTATATACATACAAATACATGTATAAATACATGTAGGAATAATAAAAATACTAATATCAATAATTTTAGAGTGACATTATATATTATGTTATATATCAGACACTAGTTCCTTAAAATGTTTTTTATAAATTTTTTTAATGGATTCATGCTTTTGCTTTTACTATGTCCAACTTTTTTAGATAGTATATATCAACTGCCTCTGTGGAAGGTAAGGGCATTATTCCTATATTTTTACAACACTGACAATCACAATAGACTGTTATTTTTGTCTCAACCATCAAACATAGTTTAGAAAACTCAAAAGAGGAGAAAGAAAATCTATTGCATTTATTCACTCTTTGCCTTTTTAGTTTTCTTCCTACTTGATGCTCCAAGTTTCCATCTTTTATCATTCCTTTCTTTTAAAGAAAACTTACCCTAACCATTCTTTTAGGTAGATCTTTGTCAATACACTCTTAGACTCCCATCATTTGAAAAAGTCTTGATTCCCCTTTCATTCTCCAAAGGTATTTTTGCTGGATACAGACTAGGTAGACAATTCTTTCCTTCAGCCCTTAAAAACTGCCACTTTCTTCTGACCTCATTATATCTGATTAAAAAAAATCTGCCGCCATTTAAATTTTTTTTTTCTTTCTTTCTTTTTTTTACCTATAAGTAAAGTGCAGGCTTCCCAGGTGATGCTAGTGGTAAACCACCCACCTGCCAGTGCAGGAGACACAGAGACACAGGTTTGCTCCCTGGGTTGGGAAGCTCCCCTGGAGGAGGGCATGGCAGCTCATTTCAGTACTACCTGGAGAATCCCTGAGACAGATGAGCCTGGGGGCTACAGTCCATAGGGTCACAAAGAGTTGGACATGACTGAAGCAACTGAGTAGCCCATGCAAGGTGCCACTTTTCTCACTGGCTTCAAGATTTTTCAGTCTTTAGCTTTCAGCAGTTTGAGTGTGGTGTATCTTGGTATGGATTTCTTTGACTGTATCTGGGGTTTACACAGCTTGTTAAATTTAAAGGTTTACATCTTTTGCCCAGTTATAGCAAGTTTTAGCCGTTATTTCTTTAGGTATTTTTTTAGTCTCACCAGCTTTCATTCTGGGGCTTCAACAACATAAATGTTAAATCTTTTGGTCCGACAGATCTCTGAGACTCTTGTTCATTTTTATTTTTTAACCCAGTCTGTGTTTTTTTTTCTGTTGTTAAGATTGGGGAATTTCTGTTATTGTATCTTCAAATTCACTGATTGTTTTTCATCTTTTCCCATCATTCTGTTGAGCCTATCCACTGAGTTTTTTATTTCATTTTTTGTACTTTCACTTCTAAAATTTCAATTTGGTTCTTCTTCATTTATTTATTTGTTGAGACTTCCTACTTATTTTCTATCTTTCTATTTTTTTATATTTGTTTCAAGAATACTTGTAATTATTTATTGAAATATTTTTATGACAGCTGCTTTAACAGCCTTGTATTTTGAACATCTCTTGTTATCTCGATGTTGGCATCTATTGATTGCTTTTTCTCATTCAAGTTGATATTCCTCTGGTTCTTGGTATAACAAGTGATTTTCACATGATATCTAGTCATTTTGGGTATTGCATCATAGGACTCTGGGTCTTAAATCTTTTATTTTGGTTGGCCTCCTAGGACACCACTCAGAAAGGATAAGGAAGGAATACTGCCTTGTTACTGCCTGGTATGGGTAGAAGTCTAGGCTCCCCACTTGTCCTCCATTAACACTCAGGGATTAGGGAACTTCCTTATTGGAGTGTGGGTGTAAGAGTTCCAGCTCCCCATTAGGCTTCCATTGATATACTAGCCTGACTTCAAGGGTAGGAGGGCCTTGTTACTTCTTCCCACATGGCACCCACTCACAAGAGTGGGGAGTAGTCACATTACTGCTGTGTGGTGGTGAAAGTCCTAACTCTCTACTAGGCATCCTCTGATTGCACCCCAGGGAGGGGGAAGAGGCACCTCATTTCTAACAGCCGAGTAGGGGAATCCCAGCTCTCCATTTGGTCTCCAGTAACGATGAGTGGGGATGGTGAGGAGGATCTTTATTACAACCTAGCAGTAATGAAAAGCCCTGGCATTCTTCACTAGGTGTTCACTGATGGAGGCACAGAGATACTGTATTACAGCCCCTCCGGGGTAAGAGTCCTGGCTTCCTGCTTGGCTTTTGCAGGCAGGAGTAGGGGTGGGGATGGTACTGCACTTTTCTCCCGCTATGGTTGTGTGACTAGAGTAGAGTGGTTACTGTCTAAAAGTTTTCTGTTTTGCTAGCTTGTTCCTTTCTTGGTCCTTTGGCTAGAGAGAGCAGGCTTTTGTTGGCACATTTTTTGTTTGATCTGTAGGTGCTTCTGGGTTGCCAGCTTTTCTAGAACCAAGTCTGGGCTATAAGAGGGAAAAAAAACCCAAAAAACCCTAAGCCAATAAACTCACCACTATGCTGTTCCCTGGTTCCCAGCCTATTTTACTCTCTTCACTTTTCAGAATTTTTTCATGTTTGTTTTATAAATAATACCTAAGTTTTTTCCCTCTGTACTTAATCAGAGGAATAAGGAAAAGTGTGTATACTCCATCATTCTTCTTTTTTTTTTATTGAAGGATAATTGCTTTACAGAATTTTGTTGTTTTCTGTCAAACCTCAACATGAATCAGCCATAAGTATACATATATCCCCTCCCTTTTGAACCTCCTTCCTGTCTTCCTCCCGACCCCACCCCTCTAGGTTGATACAGAGCCCCTGAATTAGCCATACAGCAAATTCCTGTTGGTTATCTATTTTACATATGGTAATGTAAGTTTCAATGTTACTATTTCCATACATCTCATCCTCCCTTCCCCTCTTCCCATGTCCATAAGTCTATTCTCCATGTCTATTTCTCCATTGCTGCCCTGTAAATAAATTCTTCAGTATCATTTTTCCAGATTCCATATATATGCATTACAATATGATATTTATCCTTCTCTTTCTGACTTACTTCACTCGGTATGATAGGTTCTAGGTTCATCCACCTCATTAGAATTGACTCAAAGGCATTCCTTTTTATGGCTGAGTAATATGTCATTGTGTATATGTACCACCACTTCCTTAACCATTCATCTGTTGATGGACATCTCGGCTGCTTCCATGTTCTAGCTATTGTAAATAGTGCTGCAATGAACAATGGGATACATGTGTATTTTTCAATTTTGGTTTCCTCAGGGTATATGTCTAGGAGTAGGATTGCTGGGTCATATGCTAGTTTTATTTCTGTTCTTTTAGGGAATCTCCGTACCGTCTTCCATAGCGGCTGTATCAATTTACATTCCCACCAACAGTGCAAGAGCATTCCCTTTTCTTCACACCTTCTCCAGCATTTATTGTTTGTAGACCTTTTGATGACGGCCATTATAACTGGTGTGAGGCGATATTTCATTGTAGTTTTGATTTGCGTTTCTCTAATAATGAGTGATGTTGAGCATCTTTTCATGTGTTTGTTAGCCATGTGTATTTCTTCTTTGGAGAAATGTCTGTTTAGGTATTTTCCCCACTTTTTGATTGGGTTGTTTGTTTTTCTGGCATCGAGTTGTATGAGCTGCTTATATATTTTGGAAATGAATCGAAACGAATCCTTTGTCAGTTGTTTCATTTGCTATGGTTTTCTCCCATTCTGAGGGCTGTCTCTTCACCTTGCTTATAGTTTCCTTTGCTGTGCAAAAGCTTTTAAGTTTAATCAGGTCCCACTTGTTTACTTTTGTTTTTAATTCCATTACTCTAGGTGGTGGGTCATAAATCTTGCTTTGATTTATGTCATGAAGCATTCTGCCTAAGTTTTCCTCTACAAGTTTTACAATTTCTGGTCTTATATTTAGGTCTTTAATCCATTTTGAGTTTATCTTTGTGTATGGTGTTAGGAAGTGTTCTAATTTTATTCTTTTATATGTAGCTGTCCAGTTTTCCCAGCACCATTTATTAAAGAGGCTGTCTTTGCCCCATTGTATATTTTTTGCATCCTTTGTCAAAAATAAGGTACCCATAGGTGCATGGGTTTATCTCTGGGCTTTCTATCTTGTTCCATTGGTCTATATTTCTGGTTTTGTGTATGGTCCTGTATGGTCCTGATGACTGTGGCTTTGTAGTATTATCTGAAGTCAGGAAGGTTGATTCTTCCAGCTCCATTCTTCTCTTCAAGACCGCTTTGGCTATTCAGGGTTTTTTGTGTTTCCATATGAATTGTGAAACTTTTTGTTCTAGTTCTGTGAAAAATGTCATTGGTAATTTGATAGGGATCACATTGAATCTGTAGGTTGCATTTGGTAGTAGAGTAATTTTCAAAATATTGATTCTTCCTACCCAGGAACATGGAATATCTCCCCATCTGTTTATGTCATCTTTGATTTCTTTGCCGAAGAATTGATGCTTTTGAACTGTGGTATTGGATAAGACTCTTGAGAGTCCCTTGGACTGCAAGGAGATCCAACCAGTCCATTCTGAAGGAGATCAGCCCTGGGATTTCTTTGGAAGGAATGATGCTAAAGCTGAAACTCCAGTACTTTGGCCACCTCATGCGAAGAGTTGACTCATTGGAAAAGACTCTGATGCTGGGAGGGATTGGGGGCAGGAGGAGAAGGGGACGACAGAAGACGAGATGGCTGGATGGCATCACTGACTCGATGGACGTGAGTCTGAGTGAACTCCGGGAGTTGGTGATGGACAGGGAGGCCTGGCGTGCTGCGATTCATGGGGTCACAAAGAGTCGGACACAACTGAGTGACTGATCTGATCTGATCTCTTTTTCTGTGTACAGTTCTTTTGTCTCCTTATGTAAGTTTATTCCTAGATTTTTAATTCCTTTTGTTGCAATGGTGAATGGGATTGATTTCTTAATTTCTCTTCCTGATTTTTCATTGTTAGTATATAGAAATGCAAGTGATTTGTACCCTGCAACTTTGCTAAATTCACTGATTAGCTCTACTAATTTTCTGGTACTATCTTTAGGGTTTTCTATGTACAGTATCTGGAAAAGGCAATGACACCCCACTCCAGTACTCTTGCCTGGAAAATCCCATGGATGGAGGAACCTGGTGGGCTGCAGTCCATGGGGTCGCTAAGAGTTGGACATGACTGAGTGACTTTACTTTCACTTTTCACTTTCATGCATTGGAGAAAGAAATGGCAACCCACTCCAGTGTTCTTGACTAGAGAATCCCAGGGACGAGGGAGCCTGGTGGGCTGCTGTCTATGGGGTCACACAGAGTGGTACACGACTGAAGTGACTTAGCAGCAGCAGCAGCATGTATGGTATCATGTCATCTGCTAACAGTGAGAGCTTTACTTCTTTTCTGATCTGGATTCCTTTTATTTCTTTTTCTTCTCTGATTGCTGTAGCTAGGACTTCCAGAACTATGTTGAATACTAGTGGTGAAAGCGGACACCCTTGTCTTGTGTCTGATCTTAGGGGTAATGCTTTCAGTTTTTCACCCTTGAGAATAATGTTTGCTGTGGGCTTATCATATATGGCCTTTACTATGTCAAGGTAGGTTCCTTCTATGCCCATTTGTTGAAGCGTTTTAATCATAAGTGGGTGCTATATTTTGTCAAAGGCTTTTTCTGCATCTATTGAGATTATCATATGGTTTTTATCTTTCAATTTGTTAATATGGTGTATCCCATTGATTTATTTGCATATATTGAAGAATTCTTGTTAATATGGTGTATCACATTGATTTGCGTATACTGAAGAATCCTTGCATCTCTGGAATAAGCCCAACTTGATCATGGTGTATGAGATTTTTGATGTGTTGCTGAATTCTGTTAGCTAAAATTTTGTTGAGGAATTTCGCATCTATGTTCATCAGTTATATTGGCCTGTAGTTTTCTTTTTTGTGTTTTCTTTGTCTGGTTTGGTATCAAGGTGATGGTGGTTTCATAGAAGGAGTTTGGAAGTATTTTCCTTCCTTTGCAATTTCTTTAAAGATAGGCATTAGCTTTTCTCTAAATGTTTGACAGAATTCTCCTGTGAAGTGATCTGGTCCTGGGCTTTTGTTTTTTTTGGAAATTTTTGATCACAGCTTCAATTTCAGTGCTTGTAATTGGGTTGTTCATAATTTCTACTTCTTCCTGGTTCAGTTTTAGAAGATTGAACTTTTCTAATAATCTGTCCATTTCTTCTGCTGCTGCTGCTGCTGCTGCTGCTAAGTCGCTTCAGTCGTGTCTGACTCTGTGCGACCCCATAGACGGCAGCCCAACAGGCTACCCTGTCCCTGGGGTTCTCAAGGCAAGAACACTGGAGTGGGTTGCCATTTCCTTCTCCAATGCATGAAAGTGAAAGTGAAGTCACTCAGTCGTGTCGGACTCTTAGCGACCCCATGGACTGCAGCCTACCAGGCTCCTCCGTCCATTGTTGTTCATAATAGTCTCTTAAAATCCTTGGTATTTCTGCATTCTGTTGTAACCTCTCCTTTTTCATTTCTAATTTTGTTGATTTGATTCTTCTCTCTTTTTTCCTTGATGAGTCTGGCTAAAATTTGTCAGTTTTGTTTATCTTCTCAAAGAACCAGATTTTAGTTTTATTAATCTTTACTATTGCTTCTTTCATTTCTTTTTCATTTACTTGTGCTCAGATCTTTATGATTTCTTTCCTTCTACTAATTTTAGATTTTCTTTGTTCTTCTTTTTCCAGCTGTTTTAGGTGTAAAGTTAGGCTGTCTATTTGAGGTTTTTCTTGTTTCTTGAGGTAGTATTTTATTGCTATATACTTACTTCCCTCTTAGAACTGCTTTTGCTACATCCCATAAGTTTTAAGTTGTTGTGTTTTCTTTATCATTCGTTTCTAGAATTTTTTTGATTTCCCTTTTGATTTCTTCAGTAATCTGTTGGTTATTTAATCTCTATGTGTTTATGTTTCTTACAGTTTTTTTCTTGTAATTGATATCTAGTCTCATAGCATTGTGGTTGGAGAAGATGGTTGTTATGAGTTCAGTTTTCTTAAATTTATTGAAGATTGATTTGTGACCCAAGATGTGGTCTATCCTGGAGAATGTTCCATATACACTTGAGAAGAAGGTGTATCCTTCTGCATTTGGGTGGAATATCCTGAAGATATCAATGAGATCCATCTCATCTAATGTATCATTTAAGACTTGTGATTCCTTGACTGCAGCCATGAAATTAAAAGACGCTTACTCCTTGGAAGGAAAGTTATGACCAACCTAGATAGCATATTCAAAAGCAGAGACATTACTTTGCCAACAAAGGTTCGTCTAGTCAAGGCTATGGTTTTTCCTGTGGTCATGTATGGATGTGAGAGTTGGACTGTGAAGAAGGCTGAGAGCCGAAGAATTGATGCCTTTGAACTGTGGTGTTGGAGAAGACTCTTGAGAGTCCCTTGGATTGCAAGGAGATCCAACCAGTCCATTCTGAAGGAGATCAGCCCTGGGATTTCTTTGGAAGGAATGATGCTTAAGCTGAAACTCCAGTCCTTTGGCCACCTCATGCGAAGAGTTGACTCATTGGAAAAGACTCTGATGCTGGGAGGGATTGGGGGCAGGAGGAGAAGAGGACGGCAGAGGATGAGATGGCTGGATGGCATCACTGACTCGATGGATGTGAGTCTGGGTGAACTCCGGGAGTTGGTGATGGACAGGGAGGCCTGGCGTGCTGCGATTCATGGGGTCGCAGAGAGTCAGACATGACTGAGCAACTGAACTTAACTGAACTGATTCCTTATAATTTTCTGTTTTGATGATCTGCCTATTGGTGTGAGTGGGGTGTTAAAGTCTATTACTGTTACTGTGTTACTGTCAGTTTCTCCATTTGTGTCTATTAGTGCTTGTCTTATGTATTGAGGTGCTCTTATGTTGGGTGCATAGATATTTATAATTGCTATGTCTTCCTCTTGGATTGACCCCTTGATCATTATGTAGTGTCCTTCCTTATCTCTTGTAATCTTCTTTATTTTAAGGTTTATTTTGCCTGATATGAGGATTGCTACTCCAGCTTTCTTTTGCTTCACATTTGCATGGAATATATTTTTCCATCCTCTCACTTTTAGTCTATATGTGTCTTTAGGTCTGAAGTGGGTTTCTTGTAGACAGATATATACGGGTCTTGATTCTATATCCATTCAGCCAGTCTGTGTCTTTTGGTTGGAGCATTTGATCCATTTACATTTAAAGTTAATTATTGATATATATGTTCCTATTGCCATTTTCTTAATTGTTTGAGGTTGATTTTATAGATCTTTTTTCTTCTCTTTCATATTTTGACTATATAAGTCCCTTTAACATTTGTTGTAAAGCTGGTTTGGTGGTACTGAATTCTCTTAACTTTTGCTTGTCTGAAAAGCTGTTTATTTCTCCATCAATTTTGAATGAGATCCTCGCCGGGTACAGTAATCATGACTGCATATTTTTCCCTTTCAGTACTTAAACATATCCTGCCATTCCCTTCTGGCCTGCAGAGTTGCTGTTGAAAGATCAGCTGTTAAGCATATGGGGCTTCCCTTGTACGTTACTTGTTGCTTCTCCCTTGCTGCTTTTAATATTCTTTCTTTGTTTTTAGTCTTTGTGAGTTTGATTAGTATGTGTCTTGGTGTGTTTCTCCTTGGGTTTATCTTGTATGGGACTCTTTGTGCCTTTTGGACTTGATTGGCTATTTTCTTTTCCATGTTGAGGAAATTTTCAACTATAATCTCTTAAAAAATTTTCTCATACCCTTTCTTTTTCTGGGATCCCTATATTTCAAGTGTTGGTGCATTTGATATTGTACCAGAGGTCTCTGAGACTATCCTCAGTTCTTTTCATTCTTTTTACTTTATTCTGCTCTTCAGAAGTTATTTCCACCATTTCATCTTCCAGCTCACTGATTTGTTCTTCTGCTTCAGATATTCTACTATTGATTCCATTTAGACTATTTTTAATTTCACTAATTGTGTTGTTTGTCTCTGTATGTTTATTCTTTAATTCTTCTAGGTCTTTGTTAATTGATTCTTGCATTTTCTTCATTTTGTCTTCAAGGTTTTGATCATCTTTACTATCATTATTCTGAATTCTTTTTCAGGTAGTTTGTCTATTTCCTCTTCATCTATTTGGACTTCTGTGTTTCTAGTTTGTTCCTTCATTTGTGTATTTCTCTGCCTTTTCATTATTATTATTTTTTTTAACTTACTGTGTTTGAGGTATCATTTCCCCAGGCTTCAAGGTTGAATTCTTTCTTCCTTTTGGTTTCTGCCTGCCTAAGGTTGGTCCAGTGGTTTGTGAAAGCTTCATATAGGGTGAAATTTGTACTGAGGTTTTTTTTGTTGTTGTCTAGTTATTTGTTTTTCCTCTGATGGGCAAGGCTGAGTGAGGTGGTAATCCTGTCTGCTGATGATTGGGTTTGTATTTTTGTTTTGTTTGTTGTTTAAATGAGGCATCCTACACAGGGTACTCCTGGTGGTTGGGTGATGCCAGGTCTTGTATTCAAGTGGTTTCTGTTGTGTGAGTTCTATTTAATACTCCCTAGAGTTAATTCTCTGATAGTCTAGGGTCTTGGAGTCAGTGCTCCCACTCCAAAGGCTCAGGGCTCGATTTCTCCCTGTGAGATTTTGATAGTGCTGTCAGTGGCAATTTAGAATCATTTATAGTGACGTACCATCAGCAAAATTTGTTGTATCATTCAAGCACATCTATTAGAAATGGCCAATATCTTGAAACACTGACAACATCAAATGCTGGCTCAGATGTGGAGCAACAGGAACTCTCATACACTCCTTTTTTTCCCCCGCTTTGTGCTTCCTGTAGTTTCACTTGCCCACAGGATACTGCATGAAGAGGCCTCGCTCCAGGTACTTCAGACCAGAGTTCCCAAGGCCAAAGGGCTGTGCCTGCTTCTTAGCTTGGGGCTGTGTCCATCATTCTTAAAGTGAAAGTTTTTATATTTGTCTTTAACTATAATTCCAACAATTTGAATTGTAATTTTAATCTGAATGTTTAAATACATAAAATTCATTTGATATTTACAATTAATTTTTTTTTACCATAATTTCTCCATCATGACTCCTTTTGTTTGGCTGCTTCATCTTCAAGTAGACTTTTCTTCAAAGCCTTGTGCATAGCTAAATTTTCCCTAAATTCCTGTATGCTTAAAAACTGCTTTCTGCTCCCTCTATTTTTGAAAGACAAATCAGGCACATATAACCAGATGATATAAGAGTCCTCCATAAAAATGAGGGAGCTTAAATATTAGATTTTTGATTTTAAGTATCTTTGACTACATTAAAGCTTATTACCAGAAGATAGCTAGATAGACCACTTTAGGAGAAATGCTAGGCATCACTCTCTTAGAAACAATAAAATTCCCTCCACCATTTTAGCAGAACATCCCCTTTCAAATAGAGAAACTAATGTACAGTAGCAGTTCAACAGCTGGCATATAGGGGCTGGTATCATTGAATGAACAGGCAAGAAGGGTTATTGACTGGAGGAGGAGAAGAGGTGGGAGATGATAGAGCTAAAGGATCATCAGCAATATGAGATGGAGGACAAGCTACAGTTTCAATGCCTGACATTGATGGCACAAGTTTTGGTTCTTTGTTGGATTCAGCTCTATCCATCCCCTCTTAAATAAAAGATCCAGTGATGTCCGGGTAGCATCCTATGGGTGTCCCTCTTGGCTCAGTAGTAAAGAACCCACTTGCAAAGCAGGAGACACAGGAGACTCAAGTTTGATCCCTGTGTTGGGAAAATCCTCTGGAGAAGGAAATGCCAACCCATTCCAATATTCTTGCCTGGGAAATCCCATGGAAGAGGAGCCTGGTTGGCTACAGTCCATGGGGTCGCAAAAGAGTCAGACATGACTTAGTGACTAAACAACAACAATAGCAATTTTCTGTTCTAGGTAAGCAAATTTTGGTGATGATTCTCTGGATTCATGTCTATATCCAGATTTCTTGGTGGTGGTTTGCCCTGCAATCTTAATTCTCTGATGGATCTAAGAAAATTCATTCATTATCAAATTGTTAAGTTTCTTTTAGTTCAGTGAGTGAGAGTAACAACTTCCAAGCTCTTTACATGTTGGGACTAAAACCAGAAATCCATTAAAAGCCTCTTATAAGGCATGCCAGCACTGATTTTTTTAAATTTATTTTTCACTGTGTTGGGTCTTGGTTGCTGCATACAGGCTTTCTGTAGTTGCAGCAAGTGGGGCTACTTTCCAGTTGTGGTGCATGGTCTTCTCATTGTGGTGCCTTCTCTTATTGAAGAAGACAGGCTCTAGAACATGGGTTCAGTAATTGTGGTGGACAGGCTTAGTTGCTTGAGGAATCTTCCTAGA
The DNA here is from genome assembly GCF_029378745.1 of Bos indicus. Taxonomy (NCBI): domain Eukaryota; kingdom Metazoa; phylum Chordata; class Mammalia; order Artiodactyla; family Bovidae; genus Bos; species Bos indicus. The sequence continues at coordinate 19,634,447 of NC_091785.1, forward strand.
CGACAGATTGAACCCATGTCTTCTGCACTGGCAGTCTGATTCTTAACCACTTGACCACCATGGAAGTCCAACCAGCATTGATCTTTTGATACAGTACTTGTATTAAGGGTTTTGTTGAGAAATAGCCTTATTGCCACTTTATATTATCCACCTGTGTATTAATGTGATCAATTAGTAATGTCTGCCATGGTACTGGCAATGGCACCCCACTCCAGTACTCTTGCCTGGAAAATCCCATGGATGGAGGAGCCTGGTAGGCTGTAGTCCATGGGGTTGCTAAGAGTCGGACACAACCGAGAGACTTCACTTTCACTTTTCACTTTCATGCATTGGAGAAGGAAATGGCAACCCACTCCAGTATTCTTGCCTAGAGAATCCCAGGGACGGGGAAGCCTAGTGGGCTGCCGTCTATGGGGTTGCACAGAGTCGGACATGACTGAAGTGACTTAGCAGCAGCAGCAGCAGCAATGGTACTGAGAATAAAGAACATAGGCACGTATGTCACACATTTGCCATTTTTGACTAAGATGATTTCTAAGGCCTTTTCAATATCCAAAGCTCAAGGTCTCCTCATTGACACAGAGTGAAATTATACCATGTGCTATCCCCTCAATATCTGTGAGACTACTACATTTCAATTGGTATTAATGAAGTTGTTTGCGTATGGCTTCCCTGGTGGCTCAGACAGTAAAGCATCTGCCTGCAATGCAAGAGACCTGGGTTCAATCCCTGAGTTGGGAAGATCCCCTGGAGAATAAAATGGCAACCCACTCCAGTATTCTTGCTTGGCAAATTCTGTGGACAGAGGTGGAGTATAGTTTGTGGGGTTGCAAAGAGTCAGACACAACTGAGAAAATAACACTTTCACATGGTGTTGTCCAACAGATGCACACAGGAATATATTCAACACATGAAGAAAGCAAAACAAAATAACTTGCCCAAACATCTCATGTAAGTTTCCTACTTGAGTTTGATCTTCCACACCTTCATTTATTTATGAGATCAAGAAATTACTATTTTGTACTGCCTCAGACCCTATACCATGCCTTTGCCTTAATGTAGGTTTTGTATTCATGTTTTTGAAAGAATAGGATAGACAAAAAGCATCTATATTATATATGTATGTGTATGTGTGTGTGCATGCATAAAAGAGCATCCATGTCATCACACAGTAAGAGTTTTTATGAGGACCTACCAGGAACATTTATCTCAAGGTTTAGTATCAGGAAAACGATATTTTTTTAAGAAAAATTAGTTTAGGTTTTGACTCATGGACACTAAATTATAGTTTCTGCTTTTTTTTGGCTATTTGAAAGCAGAAAATCAAATCTGTGGCATATATCTAACAAGAAAATAAAGCCATTGATATACATTAGAGTGTTAATCTTTTCCATTGCTTTATTATTCTTCTAACTCTGTTGTCTGTTTACTCTTTCTCATTTATTTATTTGTATCATTTTGCTATTGGACAGAAAAGTGACCAGAAAGAAGGTTGAGAGAAGCTGTGAAAAAAAAGGCACTCAATAATTCATAATTATCTGGCCCTCTATATACATAAAACAAAGCAAAGCCCCTTAGTTTTCTTTTCTGTTTTATTTTCTTTTCTCCAAAATCTATCTTTAATCTTATTAAATATTTGGGAAAGCTTCAGGAAGCCCTATTCTCTTATTAAGTTTAAAAACACTCTTTTCTTTGTCGTATCAGATGATTTATTTGATACAATACAATTTGAGGTTGAATAATGAATCCATTAACCTTTAGCTTGTCGTAAATGGATTTCCCCTTTTAAGACTTTTTAGACATTTTTATGTTTTCCTGGGGCTAAAATCAGTTCTTCTAAGTGGCACCAAGTGTTGGTAAGGGTTGAATTAATATAATGAGAGTTACTGATATTTCCAGAACAGATTTCCCAAAGATCACAGAATACTTCACAGGTAAACTTACAGAATCTGTCTGAGTGAGAACAGCACAGTTTTGCTTTCTTCTTTCACAATGAACAAGACAGTCCAGGGCTTTACTGATGGACATTCAGTCAGGGTGTACGTGTGTGTGAGTGAGAGAGAGAGAATGTATGTGTGTGTGTCTCTCTCTGTGTAGGGGGGTTGCTGGGGGAGGTAGAGAAGTGGAAACAACCTTGGGGTTATCAGATTGATTGGCCTGCACAGTATGGTGAAAGCCTATAGCCTTGCCCAAGCGTCTACAGACTTTTTCTTGAAAGACACAGATCAGTAATTTAGTAATCAGTAATTTAGGCCTTGGGGGCTATGTGGTCTCTGCTGTAACACTGTAACTCTGCTATCATAATGCAGAAGCAGCCATAGATAATTCATAAATTGATAAGCATAGCTGTATTCCAATAAAACTATTTATGGACACTAAAATTTAAATTTCATAGAATTTTCACATGTGACAAGTATTTTTCTTCTTTGATTTTTTCCAGCCATTTACAAATACAAATAACATTTCGTAAAACCGGGTGGCCAAACAAAAAACCATGATGGGCTGGATTTGGCCTATAGTCTATAGGTTGAAAATCCCTGATGCTCTAAGCAATTAAAATTCTCCACAGCTAAAAATCCATCAGTTATTCTCTTGGATTAAAGCATTATCTGTCATATTTCCCACAGTTGATATACAATCACCACTTGTAGGGTTAATTAACATACACATCTCTGGTACCTATCCGTAATGATATTCACACTCCAATATATAAACCAATATATAAACCAATATAAACCAATATATAAACCTCCATTGTAGAAAGCATGCTAAATGTAGATTCCCTTGCTCTGGGTAGAGCTCTTGAACCTACATTTTTAATCAGCATCCCAGGTGATGTAATTTGTGACTAGATTCAAATCCTTGAGAAATCACTGCTGCTGCTGCTGCTAAGTCGCTTCAGTCGTGTCTGACTCTGTGCGACCCCATAGACGGCAGCCCACCAGACTCCCCCGTCCCTGGGATTCTCCAGGCAAGAAAACTGGAGTGGGTTGCCATTTCCTTCTACAATGGATGAAAGTGAAAAGTGAAAGGTAAGTCGCTCAGTCGTGTCCAACTCTCAGCGACCCCATGGACTGCAGCCTACCAGGCTCCTCAGTCCACGGGATTTTCCAGGCAAAAGTACTGGAGTGGGGTGCCATCGCCTTCTCCATGAGAAATCACTGGATCACTGTAAATTATTAGGTACTTTGCTTATACAAAACACATAAACAAAACCCCACTAGGTCCCTAGTGACAAAAATCAAGCACTCAAAATATGGTCAACCAGCAAAGAAAGTTGGCACTGGCTTGCCAACACTGGTTTCCAATGGTTGTATAAACCTCTAGATAGATCCCTCTATTTCTCTCTTCCTATTCTAAATAGCTTCCTTCTTTGTGAACTTTTAACTGACTGTGCCCACAATGATTTACAGTAATATAGTTATGAATCCAGAAACAGTCCAAGCTGTATCACCCACTCTAATTTAAACTGACTTCATAAAAATGGAATTTGGACTTCTAAGTAAACACACATGACTGAGTGGATACTAGGAATCCCCTTCCAATCTTATACATATAGAAATGCTGCACAAATAAAGCAAAGAATATAAGCTAAACTTTTCTGAAATGAAGAAAAATCTCTAAATAGATATAAATAGGGATTCAAAATCAGAATAGTAAGTAGAATCAAGAGAACCTGAATTAAGCATAGGCCACAAGAAAGGGGACTGGGGGCTATAACTTACATCAGAAAACTCAGAGGAATGTTCCATATACGAAACAGGACATTTTGTGAAGACCCTGTTTGTATCTTTTGCTCTTTCTAAGATCTAATCTCTTGTCTTTTCTTATTGACTAGCTGGGATAGTTTACACATCCTGTATGCAATCCTTCTGTTGTAACTATATGGCCAATACCATCTCTCAGTTTGTGAGTTGCCTTTCCACTGGCATGCTGCAGTCCATGGGGTTGCAAAGATTTGGACATGACTGACTGAGTCAACTGACTGAACTGAATGGTGTCTTTTAAAAAATTTAATGAAAAGAGATTGTTCATTGAAACGAAGTTCAGTTAATCAATCTTTTTATCAGAGTTAGTGATTTTTATATCTTAAGACATCTTTGTCTTCAGGTCATGAGAATACACTGTTTTCTTCTAAAGCTTTGTTTTATCTTTCTGTAATCTATTTAATCAACATTTCTGGTGTGAGATATGAATCAAGAAAAAATTTTAAAACCAGCCAAAAAAAAAAAAAGACTTCACCTTCAAAAGAGCGATACTACTTACATTTGACTTCTCAACACAAACTATAGAAGATAGAAGATAATGAAATGAGAGTTCTTTCAATGGCTAATTTTGTTTTTTCTTGGTACAACTATGATTTATCTAGGTGTGGTTTTCTTTGTACGTATCCTTATAACAATTTGCTGAGCTTCTTCTATAAATGCTTTTCAACTGAGCCAAAATTGTGTAACATAAAATTAACCATTTTAAAGTTTATAATTCAGTGGCATTTAGCCCAGTCATAATGTTGTACAACCATCATCAGTATCTAGTTCCAAAACATTTTCACCTGAATACGAAACCCCATATCCATTAGGCAGTCAATCCTCATTCTGCTCTACCACCATCCCCTGCTACTGCTGCTGCTGCTGCTAAGTCCTTCAGTCGTGTCTGGCTCTGTGCGTCCTCATAGACCCCCGTCCCTGGGATTCTCCAGGCAAGAATACTGGAGTGGGTTGCCATTTTCCTTCTCCAATGCATGAAAGTGAAAAGTGAAAGTGAAGCCGATCAGTCGTGTCCGACTCTTCGAGACCCCATGGACTACAGCCTACCAGGCTCCTCCGTCCATGGGATTTTCCAGGCAAGAGTACTGGAGTGGGGTGCCATAGCCTTCTCCACCCACCACCCGCTGGGAACCACTAATCTTTCTGTTCCTATGGATATAATATTCTGGGCATTCCATATAAATGGAACCACTTGATATGTGGTCCTTTGTGATTGGCTTCTTTCACTTAGCATAATGTTTTCAAAGTTTATCCATGTCATGTCATGTACCAGTATTTATCCCATTGAATAGATATACCACATTTTGTTTATGTATTCAAAAGGTAGACTTCTTTTACCTTTTGTAAATATTGCTGTTATGAACATTCATGGAAAAGTACTTGCTTTTAAGAATACCTGCTTGCGATTTTAAAAATACCTATTATCAGTTCTTTGGAATATATAACTCTAAGAAGAAGAGCTGAGTCAGATATTAATTCTAACTTTTTAAACATGTGAGCTTCTTCAATTTGTGGCATTTTCTTGGTCATTATGTTTTCAAAAATTGCTTCTGTTGCATTCTCTCCTCTTATTTTGGCACTCCAGAAAAAAAAGTCAACAGTAGAAGTTGACTGTATCCCACATATTCCATATACTCACTTTCAGCATTGTTTTTATTTTTTCCTGTGCTTCATTTTGGATATTTCCTATTAACTTGTCTGTAAGTTGATTAATCCTTTTTTTTTTTTTTTTTGCTATATCTTGTCTGTTGTTGCACACATCCAAAGAGTTGTTAACTTCAGATACCTTTGCACTTGCGATTGTCCATTTGATTTTTGTAAAATGGGTTCCAATTTTTTTTTAAATCCTGTCTTTAACCTTTATTCATATTTTCTATACTTTCCTGAACATGTTGATCAGAATTATTTCAAGTTCCATCTGACAACACAAATGCCAGAATCACATGAGTGCACACATGCACATGTCTGTGAGTGTGTTTCTTCTCTCTTAGCTTCTCTCTTAGCTTTTTTGGCTGGCTTCATAATTTTCAAGTGGATATTGGACATTGCAAATTAAAAGCTGTAAAGGCTATGGACAATTTGCCATTTTCAAAGACAGTTATGTTCACTTTTAGAAAGAACAGAGAATACTAGCAGATCATCTTGATCCTATTAAAGTTTAGTTTAAGGCTTTGGTAGGTTTGGTCTTTTTGGATTAACCCTTACCCCTAAGATATTGTTCTTACTTCCAGGGCGTGGTCATTACTCCCAGGGTATAAACCATTGGAAAAGACCCTGATGCTAGGAAAGACTGAAAGCATGAGGAGAAGGGGATGACAGAGGATGAGATGGTTGGATGGCATCACCGACTCAATGGACATGAGTTTGACCAAGCTCTGGGAGTTGGTGATGGACAGGGAAGCCTGCAGTCCATGCAGCTGCAAAGAGTCATTCACGACTGAGCGACTGAACTGAACTGATAAGGCTTTCAGAGTCTGAGACTCTCAACCAGGCTTATCTCCTGCCTATTGACTTGAGCTCTAATCTGTTTCTCTACTATTTTATGTGGCTGCTGAAATTTTTGTTTAGTTGTCCAGCCTCTCAACTATGGTTTTTTGCTTCATTTCTAGGGATCTCAACACTTATACATATAGCTGAGGAGTTGGCCAGTCACTTGTGGAGAATTTGTATCATATTTTGGGATTCCTTCTTTGTGGTTTGTTTTTCTCCGGGATTTTGCCCATTAATACCACAACCACTTTGGCAGGCCCATATTCTATTTCCCCAGCCCCAAAGAATGCTGTTTCTGTTTAAACTCTATTCCTCTAGGTAATAATCTGGAAAATTCCTTAGGGAGAAATTTAGGGATGATGGTGATAGGGAGTTCACTTCATAGATTTACCTTTTTTCAAGTCCTAGCCTCTCTAATGTAGAAGGAAATGGCAACCCACTCCAGTACTCTTGCCTGGAAAATCCTGGTAGGCTGCAGTCCATGGGGTCGTGAAGAGTCGGACACGACTGTGACTTCACTTTCACTTTCATGCATTGGAGAAGGAAATGGCAACCCACTCCAGTGTTCTTGCCTGGAGAATCCCAGAGATGGGGGGGCCTGGTGGGCTGCCATCTATGGGGTCTCACAGAGTCGGACACGACTGAAGTGACTTAGCAGCAGCAGCAGCAGCAGCCTCTCTAAGTCTCTGTGTTGACTATACTCCAATGCCTTTGAGAAGTTATTTTATTATTTGACCACCTTTTTGATTTGTTTTTGATGGGAGGGTCAGTCCAATACAAACTATTCTCTCATGACCAGACCAGAAGCTCTCTACAAACCGGTTTAACACAACCTTTAAAGAACAAATAATCCCTACATTAAATTGTGGTAAAAGAATATATTGTTTCAAAGAATAAAGAACAAAAACTACTCAAATCATTTTATGATGGTAGAACTCTGATTCTAAATGTGGTAAAGAATAGAACAAGAAAATAAAATCATAGAATCATTTCCTTTATGAATATAGAAACAAAAATCTTAACGTATTAGCAAATAGAAGCTAGCAACGTATTAAAAAAAATTCCCATCTAGATAGGGTTTATCCTATAAATAGAAAGATGATTCAATGTCAAAAAAATTGTTCATGTAATACACAATCTTAAGGTGCTAAAGGAGAGAAATCACATAATCATCTCAGTGGATACAAAAAAGAGTTAGATAAAATTTGACACTTTCCATTACTTAAAAAGTAATATTCAAAAATAATAATCAATTATACTCCAATAAAAATCTTTTCTAAAAAAGAAAAACAACTCAAGAGGAATACAAAAGCAAGCTTAAAAGACCAAAAAGAAAGAATACTCCATACACAGGCTAAGTTACTGGTGATTTTTCATACATACATTTTATTAAAGAAATATGAACTTTATACTTGTCTCATATTTACACAAAGGGAAAATAATTTAAAAAATAAAGTAATGCTAATTTACTTATGTGAAAACCTAGTCGTATAAAATTACATGTCTGACTAAATGCAAATGCTGAAAGGATATGGCACCAAAAATAAGTAGATTAAAGTTCATCAAAAGGCATTTCCTCAACATTTAAAAATAAATATCTTAAATATTCCTATATTTAGTAGAAAGTTTTGTCATTTCAACCTTTTCCAAATGACTCTCCCAAAAGATAATCACTCATTATCCTTTGATCATGGCAAAGGTTCTTTTGATCTGTCTTATTTATTCAAAGACATTAAACTCTACTCCTTGATAAGCCAAATAAAAAAACAGAAATAATTTTAAAATAATAAAACAATTCTTTAACAGAGATAAGATCTTCTTAAACTGATAAAGGCTATCAACCAAAAACCCAGAAAATATATCATACTGTATGGTGAAAATTAAGTTATTCCCACTCAAGTCAAGAAAAAACAAGGATACGTTCTATCACCCTCACTATTTAACAGCATACTGAAGATCCTAACAAGTTAAAAAAAAAATAGACAAAACCCACAAAGAAAATCAAAAGTACATCGCTATTAGAAAGAAAGAAACCAATTGATTATAATTTGTAAGCAATACAATGATCTATAGAAAAGCTCAATGGCTCAGTGGGTAAAGAATCTGCCTGCAGTGCAGGAGACACATGGGTTCAATCCTTGGGTCAGGAAGATCCCCTGGAAAAGGAAATGGCAACCTACTCCAGTATTCTTGTCTGGAAAATCCTATGGACATAGGAGCCTGGTGGGCTACAGTCCATGGTGTCACGAAGAGTCGGACACCACTTAGTGACTAAAACAAACAAAACAAAAATAAACTATAGAAAATAACTGAAAACCAGAGAGGAAATTTAACATGATAATAACTTTAAAAATTAACATATGAAACCTATAGCATTCCCAAATACTGCTGTTGCGTCCCTTTAGTCGTGTCCGACTCTGTGCAACCCCATAGATGGCAGCCCACCAGGCTCCCCCGTCCCTGGGATTCTCCAGGCAAGAACACTGGAGTGGGTTGCCATTTCCTTCTCCAATGCATGAAAGTGAAAAGTCAAAGTGAAGTCACTCAGTCGTGTCCAACTCTTAGCGACCCCACGGACTACAGCCTACCAGGCTCCTCCGCCTATGAGATTTTCCAGGCAAGAGTACTGGAGTGGGGTGCCATCGCCTTCTCCGTCCCAAATACTAAAAACAACTAATTAAAAGACATAGTGAAAATAATGACATTCACAACTGTAGCAAACCTGTAAGATCCTTAGGAACAAATTTATCCCAATGTGTAGGAACTATATGAAGAAAACTATACGATCAGAGTTTTAGTTTACATCTAAAAATAAAAATATATTCCAGATGGAATTAGGCCTAAGTATCAAAAAAAAAAAAAAAAAAAAAAGCTTTAAAACTGGAGCTTCCCAGGTAGTACAGCAGTAAAGAATACACCTGCCAGTGCAGGAGATGCAAGAGTGTTTTTGATCCCTGGGTCAGGAAGATTACCCTGGAGGAGAAAAGGGCAACCCACTCCAGTATTCTTGCCTGGAAAATTCCATGGATATTGAAGCCTGGAACAATCCATGGTCTTGTAAATGACTGAGCATGTATGTCATGTCATTAAAAAAATTTTTTTTTAACTCTAAAAAATAAATGGAGAATATCTTTATGATTTTATAATAGGAAATGTTTTTTATTATACTGTATAGGAGAGAAAATAAATGAAATAAATTTATATTTAACAGTATACACAGATCTTAAAAACATGTTGAACAAAGAAATTTATTGAACATGTAGTGTTATCACCCTATACTTATGTAATTCTATATAATTTTCAATTATATAATTCACATAAATGTTTAAAGTATATAAAGCAATACAATAGATAAAGATTCCCATGGCTTTAGTAAAACTATAAAACCTATTGACAGAATGCATGCAATCTAAAGTTATGTATTTCTAGGAAGTAATGGGACAAGGTAGAGGAATAGGTAAACCTCAATTTTATATCTATAATATTTTGTTTTATATAAAAATGTCATAAGCAAAACCTAAAAATACTAAAACATTAATTACGAGTGTGGAGAAATGAATGTTTTTACATAATTCTTTCTGCAACCATTTTTGACTTCTCATAAAACAAATCAGAAAGAAGATTCTACAAATGGTTCTTTTGAAATCACCCTCTCACTTCAGGAAAAGAGGCAGTAAAGAGCTTCCTCTGAAAAAAATTTCAACACAAATTTTTTCTTAAAGATAAAGAAAACACACAAAACCCAGGCCAAAGAGAAATTGAAACTTTCCAGGAAAACGAGTTCATTTCTAGAGATGGAAAGGAGAGCTGACAAAGGATGTCAAGAATATTAGCATTTTCCTCCCTGGGACTTAGGTGTGCCAACTTCACTGAGTACTTGTGAGGCTCTAATGGGCTAAAAACAGGAAAGTTATGAGTCTTTGTTCAATTAAAATTTGGTTGCAGCATCATTAAAACTAAGCTGTTCCACCTGCTACTAATTTCATTCTTGGCTACTAGGCTGGTTATTTATTTGTTTGTCTGAATGAAGAGAGGAAAGTGCTGCTGGTAAGGCAGATCAAACTGAAGTATACAGCAAAGAAAAGAATACTCTCTTGTTAATGAAATAGAACTGATCCTGGAGTGGTTCTCAGCACAATCAACTCACTGCAAATTTACTTTCTAAATCTGATGACAATTTGAGCACAGAATTGCATAAATAACTGGGATTTCTGTTTTCCTTTTTCCATTTGTGCTGGGTAGTTTTCTTACTTTAGAACTGGAAAGGTCTACACGGTTTTAAGGACTGTCTCATTTGCAGACTTGGAAACTGAGACCCAGAGAAGTGAAATCATTGGTCTAAGATCATACAACTCATTACATGGTCTCCTTCCAACGCCTCTGAAAATAATTCCACGTTCTACTTCTAAAATTATTCCATCCCTATTAAAAAGGCAGCTTTTAAAAAGCTCCCTTGACACATAATAGCCTTTCTTGGCCACAGAAAAGACCTTGGCAAAGGGCTGACATGTGAGCCCATTTGAACAGGGGAGGTAATTCCTGGCATCAGCTGGATGTCTGGACTTCAGCTCCCCCATAATGTCCTTTATAAACTCAGGGTGAGATTCCAGAGATTGAAGAAGATATGGCTGCTTTCTGCTTCCTTTATGTGGGATGGTGGTGCAGTGCCAGGAACAAAACGGCTTCATCGTCATGTTAGTGGATGCACCTGAAGCAATTTACCCTCCACAACAAATCCATCTCTTCCATATATATGGAACCCCTTGTGTTTGCCAAATACATTTTCATCTATAATTTCATTGGAGCCTCAAACCCTGCCTGACACAAGTAAGTCAAATCTTGTTTTCTAATTTTCCAGAGGAGAAAGTTGAAACACAAAAAGGGAGTATGCTAAATTGGTACCACAGGTCAAGGCTCATAGCCCCAGGCCCACCTTGAATCTGAGCTACTAGTCATTCCTTGGCCCCTCCTTGCCCTGCCACACACAGCCTTCCTTCCAGGTTGGATTAAGCCTGGCAGATACAGACTAACCAGCACTGGTGCTCCCCCAGAGAATCACAAGCCTTCCTGAGGGCTGAGAAGTTGGGGATTCAGGAGAAGGGAGCAGGGCATGATTATTTTTTTCAAAAAGAATACATAAGCAAAGTCCCCAGAGGCAGCATGATAAAACTTGAACTATTGGTCTCAAAGGATTCTAATCTAGGAGGACAACATGTAGTCTGGTGGTTTCCAAATCTCTATTTCATTAGAATCACCTGAGCTTGCTTTTTATTTAATTTTTGTTTTTGAATATGCAATAGATTCACAAGTTTAAAAAATCAATAGGAAAAAAGAGTATATAGGAATGTAATGAAAAGTCTCTTTTTCATCTCTATGTCCTAGTGACCCTATTCTTCTTGGAGGCAAAAAATGTTATAAATGATTTTAAGCATGTATAAATAAAGCATATTATTTCCTCCCATGCTGCTGCTGCTGCTGCTAAGTTGCGTCAGTCGTGTCCGACTCTGTGCGACCACATAGATGGCAGCCCAACAGGCTCCTCAGTCCCTGGGATTCGCCAGGCAAGAATACTGGAGTGGGTTGCCATTTCCTTCTCCAATGCATGAAAGTGAAAAGTGAAAGTACCCCCTATCTATACATACATTTTGACACAAAAGGTAATATTCTATACATATCATTCTTGACTTTTCCTTTTTCAACTAGATGATATATTTTAGAGACTGCATCATATTAGTACACAAAGAGCTTCTTCTTTAAGCTGCGTGTATGCATGCTAAGTCGCTTTAGTTGTGTCTGATTCTTTGTGACCCTATGGATTGTAGCCTGCCAGGCTTCTCTGTCCAAGGGATTCTCCAGGTAAGAATACTGGAGTGAGTTGCCATGCCCTCCTCCAGGGGATCTTCCTGACCCAGGGATCGAACCTGCATTTCCTGCATTGCAGCCAGATTCTTTACTGCTGAGCCACTATGGAAGTCACTTAAGCTGCATAGTATCTTTTATGAGCATATAAAATGATTTTTATTTAACCACTTTCCTCTTTACAAAGCATTATGTTGTTTTCAATCTTTTGCTATTACAAAATTACAGTAAATAATCTTACGCATGTCTAAAAGGACTGAGTTGTAGTCTAAATTTTAATGCTGTGTAGCCTTATGGCCTTGAGCAATTCAGTTAGGATTTTGACCTTTTAGAAAGGAAAATAATCTTAATGACCATTTGCTCTAGCATTTCCCCAAAGCATGTGCATGCAACACTAGTCCCAAAGGATGTGCACCCTGAAAATTAGTAGCACACATTAGAATCTGAGACCACAGTGAATACACATTAATTAATCCAGGGTTTCACAAATTTATTTCATAATGGGGTCATTTTTTTCAGAGTCTGTGATGGTTAATTTTATGTATCTACTTGGAGAGTAATCCTGGATGAAATTAACATTTAAATCAATGAACTTTCAGTAAGCAAATTGCCCTCCATAAAGTGAGTGGGCCTCATCCAGTCAGTTGAAGAGGTAATAGACCAAAAAGACTGGCTTCCCTGAATGAGACAGCAAAAGGCAGTCCAGCAGATGCCTTTGGAGTTCCCCATCAGCTCTCCTGAGTCTTGACCTTGGCAGCCAACTCTGCAGTTTTGAACTTGCCAGTCTCCATAATCACAAGCCAATTCCTTACAATAAATCTCTTTTTGTATCTATACACAGGTCCTGTTGGTTCTGTTTCTCTGGAAAGCCTGATTAATACAGGAACCAACCATTGACGTTCCTTAAAATACACTTTGGAAAAAGAGAGTCTAGTCTAACCTCTTCTTGTTTTAGAGCTATGGAATCGGAAAGGCTCAAGGTTGTATGTTCAGCATCTAACACATGCTTAAATAGTACAGCACAATAAATACTATTTGGTTTGTTTTAAACAGTGATCTGGTGAGGAAGGTAATACAAAGTTCTAAAATAAATTTCAAAATATCTAAAGAAAGTAAAGATGAAGTAACTAAAACAGGGTATGATGAGTTGTCAAAAAATTGTCCCATGTTGAATATGAGAGTTTAGAGATAGATAAAAGTCACTTAAAATTTATAGAGGAGGTGAAATCTAATATGGGTCACAAAGAATGAACAGATTCAATGGCAGAGGTGTGAGAGTTAGACATTCCAAGAGCCAAGAAAACAGAAGGCATGGTGTGGGCACACTGATTAGGGCTTCAGTCCTTAGCAAGATTCCTTCAGTTCTCTCATTCAACAATTTATTATGGAGGATCTACTACTTGGTATTAATACCAAGCAGTATTCTAGGTACTGGGAATATAGCATTAAATATGATATAGCATTAAATATAGCATTAAATATGATAGACAATGCCTCTACTCTCATGGAATTTGCATTCTAGAAGAGTGAGAAAAAATAAAAATAAAATAATAAATGTATTAGACTGGGAATAAATGCTATGAAGAAAAAGATAAAGCAGGAAAAAGGTGATACATGAAGTATTGGACTGAGGGAAATTGTGCCTTTTTACAAAAGGTGGCCAGGGAAGGCCACTCTCATTAGAGGTCATTGGAACAGAATACTGAAATGAGAGAGTCATGAGGATTTTGGAGGAAGATGACTGTAGGCAAAGGGAAAAGCAAATGAAAAGATCAAAGATGGGAGCGTGGCTGTCCTGTTCAAGGAAGTAGAGTTGACAGCAGGCAGGAGGATGGCAGCAGGAGATGAATTCAGGGACGCGGTTAATGTAGGTCCTTATAGTCCAACCTAAAGACTTTGGTTATTTTTCTAAGACAGATGAAGAGATATTGCAGGATTCTGAGCAGAGGAATGATAATATCACTCTAGATGCTTGTTTAAATAGGCTATATGTGGGAGCAAAGAGATCAGTTAGGAGGCTATTGCAATAATCTGGTTAAGAAATGAAAGCTGTTTTAAATATTGATGGTAGTAGTTAAAATGGTTAGAAGTGTTTTGACTCTGGATACATTTTGAAGGTAGAACTAGCAGAATTTGTTGATGAATTGTCTGATGATAATATAGAGCCAAGAGGGAGGAGGGAAACTCCACACAAGGAGGGAAACATACTGGGTTCTGGTTCCTCTTTGACTCTTATTTGTCCCACCTACGGAATGGGGTCACTAAGTTCTTTCTTGGAGTTAGGGGGCCAAGTCAAATGATCTCATGAAGTGCCTTCAGTTGTAAAATCTATAAATTTGGCTAATCTAGGTCTCAAAATTAGTGTACGTAATTATCTACTCTTGTATTATTCATTTAGTTTGATGTAAAGAACTATATTGTAAGTATCTTGAAGGCAGAGGCCTTGTATAATATCCTTACATATCATCCAGTGTTTACCGACTGATTGAAAATAACTAATCCTCAAATAATAAGCCGAGATGAATTGTACGCTGCATTGTTTGTTAATGAATTTTGTAATTCTTCATCCTCCACTACTTTTTTTACTTTTCTTATGAATCTTTAAATTTAGTGCATAATAACAAGCCCCAGTTGCAAAGATCAAGAAAGGAAGGGCAAAAAAGAAGGAAACTCCAATTTAATGGTTGCTATTTTGAGGTAGGAGATTACTTAAGAAAGACTTAGAAGTCTGACATGGGAGCTCAACTCTAAAGGAGAGGTAAGCTTTTGTAAGACAGAGAAGGGAAAGAAAGGCATTCCAGGAAGAAGAAATAGCACTAGCATGGAAGTGCATACTATGGAAGAAGAACCATTATCTCAATTGGAAAATAGCATGCCCAGGGGTGAGGGAGGCAGAAGAATGGAGAAGGATAAAACTGGAATGATAAATCACATCCAGATTATGATAAACCCAACATGTCATTCTAAAATGTTGAGATTACCAAGGAGAAAATGGGAAGTTACAGGGAGACCAGTTAGTTAGCTGAATATTGACAGTCTAGGTGAGACAAAATAGGGAATGGCAAACCACTACAGTATTCTTGCCTGGAAAATTCAATGGACAGAGGAGCCTGGTGGGCTACAGTCCATGGAGTTGCAAAGCTGGACGTGACTGAGCAACTAACACACACAATGGTCTTTATTATAATCAAAAGGAACTTTGTTGAATAGAATTTAAATAACTGAATGCTAATAACAACTCTATTTTCTTTAAAAATACTGACATGCCAGGGTATTTAATTTGTAAAATTAAGGTAGAAAGGCATTAATTAATTCAACAGTATCCGATCTACATTGTTTGCTGAGAAATCAATCAATATGCAGTGATAATGATAGCAAAATTGCTGTAACTGACTACCTGGAGAAGAATATTTTCCATGATTTATGCAAAATAGTTACTGCTTTCCTACAGGGATGGCTGGTTTACATAAATTTTGTTTACAAGATGATATCAAAGTCATAAAATTGTAAAAGGCAGCCAAAGTGGTTATTTGTGAAAAGCTTAGAGATATGTAGGAATTTCTTTACAGTGAAAGAGAATTTGCATTGACTAGAGAATGAGAGAGAAAGGGGAGTCTAGGTCTAGAAGGAGTAAGAAACAAGGGAAAAAAGAATGAGAATATGGGAGAAGTCAGGAGATGAGACAAAGAAAATGAAAGGGGTCAGGACTGAGAGATAATTAGAGAGGACTCAATAGAAACTAAACATTGGTCTTACATAAAGAAGGATCTCTGTGTAACTGGGGGACAGATGCTGGTTATGCAAACACCCAACCAACCAAAAATTAGACTGAGCTTTAAATCCTGAGCAAATTAAGTGAAGCCCTCTGAGCCTTGCGTTCCTCATCATTATACCTCAGGGTATAATACTACCAACCATCCATGGTTGTTATGAGGATTAAATTAGATGAAACATATAAAGTACAAGGCATATAATCAGTATGTGACACATATAACTATTTCACCAGGGAGAAGGCATGGGCTAGTTTTGTAGTAAAAATGACTTGGGAAAGATTAATCTGAGAATGGGGAATTTTAGTATTTGACATTTTGGAAGCAGAGAAGAATCACACTGAATCACACTGTTCATTTCTTAGTCCTTCATGCCCCTTACTGTATCAGGTTAGATAATTATTTGATAATCTTCGCAACAAAATTTAGCATTTTCATGAAAATTTTTAAACAGAGCAAGAAAAGTCTAAAAATGATTATAAGGAGACAGGACTAGCTACATACTTTGTGGGATCCAGTACAAAACGAAAATGCAAGACCCCTTGTTAAAAACAAAGAATTTCAGGACATTGACGATAAAACATTAATCTAAGTACAGAGCCCTTCTAAGCATGGAGCCCTATGTGAAACTGTACAGGTCACATAGCCACATAGCCAGCCTTGCATGTCATAAACCATGTTTATGGTTTAAAATTTATAAGGAATAAAATTCATGTATCAAGTTTCTTAAAAGTACAAACAGCGTTTTGCAGTGAGTGTTCTAGGAACATGTCAATTAACTGAGAAGTTTCTTGGGTCTTGAGAAACGTTAGAGAGAGGAGCTACTTACAGTGCTAACTGGCCCTGAAGAGCTAGCTGATGGCCAATGGACATGAGAAGGGTAGGGGCTAGTTTTCTGCCTCCTTGATGTTTCACATTTTAATTAAATTACCACTTGAAGAAAGTAACCCACTGATTTTATTTTTAATGCCCTTCTAGGACACGTAAAACTATTATTCTGGACCACCTGTAACTGGAGGTGTGTGCATTTACAACTGATTTGAGGTATTAATCTCTCCCCAAACCCAACATCTCCTAATGTGCATACTAAAGGCAGGCTCAGCCTTGAGAAAACTGATCATCTTTAAGGAATAAGTCTGTTTTCAGCACTTTTAGTTTTCATCTCCCTTCAAATGTCCTCCTGGTGAGTGTTGAAAAAAGAAAAGCATCTTCTAAAAAGAAGCATCATAAATGATCATTTTCCTCTCTTTGTTCCTGTTCCTCTGTACCTTTATCTTCTTCTATTTCATTGCCTTATATATTAATATCCAAATTAAATATAACACCTAATCATAAAGTACCATATTATATCACCACAACATGGATTAGACCAATTTTGTTTCCAATCTATTATTAGATGCTCAATTTATCTCTTTGGGCAAAATGTTAAAAAGCAGCACTGGTATCATTCTAACAGAAATTGTTGGAAATTCTGACAGTTTTTTGTCTTGTTTCTATTAAGAATAGAACTGTATCTAGAACTAAAATGGAACTTGGAGATGACTCCACTTAAGCATCAGTTCCAACTGATGAACTGCAACATGGGACTGACCAGAAGAAGCACACAGTCTGTTATATAGCAGGTATTTAATAAATATGTGCCAGATGAGTAAAGAAATGAAGAAAACATGAGGTTCTAGAAATCTAGGTTCTGGTAAAGGCTTTGCTATTAACTAAATATATTAATTGATGAATTATTATATTGTAACAAAGATACATTTATTACATTATATAACTTTTCTCAACCTCTTTTTCATCATCTGCAAAGTTGAATAATAATATTGTTTTGACCAAAACAAAGTTCTAAGTACTCTTTAATACATGTGCTATAACATAATTTTATTAATTAAATACCAATATAACTTTGGCAAGAAGGTTGAAAAATTTAGAAGTGCAGTATTTAAGGCTATTCTTTTCTAGAGGGCCTGAAATCCCTTCTGTTATCTAATACTGTGATCCTGAAACTTTCATATTTTATCCTCAGGGGAAAGTTGGGATATATTGCAGAATAGACCTTAAGTGTCTTCCCACAGCACTGTGAAGGGTGTTCTTCAGGAATCTTCGTGTGTGTTTTTCAGTGTGATCAGGGAAGATATCTATCAGGGAAGATATCTAAGAAGCAACCTTGTAATGATTGTTCCACTACCCCTAATTGAAACAGATTCAGATCCAACATTTGTTGACTATTTCCAATTTACAAGGGTCTATGCTTGACCCAGATAATCACAATGGTGTGATCACTCACCTAGAGCCAGACATCCTGGAATGTGAAGTCAAGTGGGCCTTAGAGAGCATCACTACGAACAAAGCTAGTGGAGGTGATGGAATTCCAGAAATCCTGAAAGACGATGCTGTGAAAGTGCTGCACTCAATATGCCAGCAAATTTGGAAAACTCAGCAGTGGCCACAGGACTGGAAAAGGTCAGTTTTCATTCCAATCCCAAAGAAAGGCAATGCCAAAGAATGCTCAAACTTTTGCCCTCATCTCACATGCTAGTAAAGTAATGCTCAAAATTCTCCAAGCCAGGCTTCAGCAATACGTGAACCGTCAACTTCCAGATGTTCAAGCTGGTTTTAGAAAAGGCAGAGGTATCAGAGATCAAATTGCCAACATCCACTGGATCATGGAAAAAGCAAGAGAGTTCCAGAAAAACATCTATTTCTGCTTTATTGACTATGCCAAAGCCTTTGACTGTGTGGATCACAAGAAACTGTGGAAAATTTTTCAAGAGATGGGAATACCAGACCACCTGACCTGCCTCTTGAGAAACCTACATGCAGGTCAGGAAGCAACAGTTGGAACTGGACATGGAACAACAGACTGGTTCCAAATAGGAAAAGGAGTATGTCAAGGCTGTATATTGTCATTCTGCTTATTTAACTTATATGCAGAGTACATCATGAGAAATGCTGGTCTGGAGGAAGCACAAGCTGGAATCAAGATTGCCAGGAGCAATATCAATAATCTCAGATATGCAGATGACACCACCCTTATGGCAGAAAGTGAAGAGGAATTAAAAAGCCTCTTGTTGAAAGTGAAAAAGGAGAGTGAAAAAGTTGGCTGAAAGCTCAACATTCAGAAAACTAAGATCCTGGCATCTGGTCCCATCACTTCATGGCAAATAGATGGGGAAACAGCGGAAACAGCATCAGACTTTATTTTTTGGGCTCCAAAATCACTGCACTTGGTGATTGCAGCCATGAAATTAAAAGACGCTTACTCCTTGGAAGGAATGTTATGACCTGGATAGTATATTGGAAAGCAGAGATATTACTTTGCCAACAAAATTCCGTCTAGTCAAGGTTATGGTTTCCTGTGGTCATGTATGGATGTGAGAGTTGGACTGTGAAGAAAGCTGAGCGCCGAAGTATTGATGCTTTTGAACTGTGGTGTTGGAGAAGACTCTTGAGAGTCCCTTGGACTGCAAGGAGATCCAACTAGTCCATCCTAAAGGAGATCAGTCCTGGGTGCTCATTGGAAGGATTGATGCTAAAGCTGAAACTCCAGTACTTAGGCCACCTCATGCGAAGAGTTGACTCATTGGAAAAGACTCTGATGCTGGGAGGGATCGGGGGCAGGAGGAGAAGGGGACGACAGAGGATGAGATGGCTGGATGGCATCACCAACTCGATGGACATGAGTTTGAGTGAACTCCGGGAGTTGGTGATGGACAGGGAGGCTTGGCATGCTGTGATTCATGGGGTCACAAAGAGTTAGACACGACTGAGCGACTGAACTGAACTGAACTGTGCTTGATATTAGTTGAACCACATGAAATTGCCTTTCTTGTGGGCCAAAAATTATTGAATATTGTCAATTTTATTTGGTTCAACCTTATACTTTAACATATGTCACTTCTTTTTCTTGCACAATAATTCTATGAGGAAGATATTACCTTCATTTTATGAAGAAATCAAGACTCAGAAAATGAACTGACTTGCCTAAGGCCCTACAACTTTTGAATAGCAGATTATAGATAGAAGGCTAAGATCTCTGTTTCCCAAGTCGAATGGAATTTCTTCCATACTACAAAACCATATATAAATTAAAATGATAGTATTTAGTAATAAAAGTGGGCAGGGGCTGGAAAGACAAGAGACTCCAAAGACATTGACAAGTAGCAAAGATGAAATAAAATGACAATTACATATAAAAAGATATCAGTTTCCTTCTTCCTGGAGACACTAGAATTATAGCTCTAATTATGTATGTGCCTTGGGCAGAGACCAAGGAGGCAAGCAACAGAGACCATGTGAATTGAGGGTTCCCAGGAGACAGAAAGTGATCATGATCTGAGTAAATGGAGGTAGACAGAGCACTGAATGGAGAGGAAAGAAAGGGATGAGACTAGGGTAGATGGCATCCAGAGGATTTTCCTGTCTCTCTGCTAAACTTGCACACAGCGTATCTCTAGAAGTGCAGAAGCTCAATCACAGAAGCAAGACAGCAGAAAGCAATTGCTAATTATAGATAATGCAAAATGATGCTGTGCCAGAATAATCAGCAGCTTTTTGCAGTCTGTTCACTAAATATCTGTTACATATGGGTTGTGCATTATTTTATGTTAATTAAAACTCTTACTACGATTGTAAAATGTTTGTCCTTATAGATGTTCCCAGAAGTTCTGGGCAGGAATACATGCCTACCAGCAACATTCCATGAATCTATAAGGGAGGAATTCATAGAAATTGTATGGATCATGAGATTATACAAACATTTCACTGCCTGCTTTTCTCTCACATCCAAATTCTGGCAAATATATTTCCAGGAAAAATAAAGTAAGATAAAAATAAAATGTCTCAGACATTTACGTGTCTTTTTTGCGTATCATGTCCATTTCTCTGCATAGTGCTTTAATAAACACTGCTGCTGCTGCGTCGCTTTAGTCGTGTCCGACTCTGTGCAACCCCATAGACGGCAGCGCACCAGGCTTCCCGTCCCTGGGATTTTCCAGGCAAAAACACTGGAGTGAGTTGCCATTTCCTTCTCCAGTGCATGAAAGTGAAAAGTGAAAGTGAAGTCACTCAGTTGTGTCCTACTCTTAGCGACCCCATGGACTGCAGCCTACCAGGCTCCTCTGTCCATGGGATTTTCCAGGCAAGAGTACTAGAGTGGGGTGGATTAATAAACACTAATCATAAACAAAACATGGAGTGAAGTGATGGAGGGGAGACTAAGATTTCTTTCTTCTGGTTCCCACAACCCCTTTCTGCCTCTTCTTATACAATAATAATTTATATTGAGATTGTTGGGACTTTATGTGTTCTACTTCAAAGACATTTTAAAAGAAGACTTGAGGGTATGAGAGTTAGTAGTATGATGGGAAGAAGGCTGCTGCTGCTGCTGCTGCTAAGTTGCTTTAGTCGTGTCTGACTCTGTGTGACCCCATAGACAGCAGCCCACCAGGCTCCGTCGTCCCTGGGATTCTCCAAGCAAGAATACTGGAGTGGGTTGCTATTTCCTTCTCCAACGCATGAAAGTGAAAAGTGAAAGGGAAGTCTCTCAGTCATGTCCGACTCTTAGTGACCCCCTGGACTGCAGCCCACCAGGCTCCTCTGTCCATGGGATTTTCCAGGCAAAAGTACTGGAGTGGGGTGCCATTGTCTTCTCTGAGGAAGAAGGCTGCTCAAACCTAATTCTTAACACAGGGTATTTGAATTCCTTTAGGTCCATCGATGGGCTTCAGGGGATCCATAAACACCTTGAAATCACACGTAAAATTGTATGTGCGTGGGTGTATTTTTGCATACACATACATTTTTCTAAGAAAACCAACAACTTTCATTACAATTATAAAAGGATTGATTACCTTAAAAGTGTCTTAAACTCAAAGAAACAGCATGTAGTTCTGGCTTCTTGTGGTTAACTGTGTAAGAATCTGGGGGTCTTTCCTGGGGTTTTGACCTGGAGGTCTTTCCTGGGTTTTGAGTCCTTCCAGTCCATAGTCTGCTCACTCAGTAAGTTGGTTTTCTCAAGCACTGAAAGAACGCTGCTGTTGGTGACACTGATGATACTGCCCTGCTGGAACAGAGGCTTTTTATGCTCTCCTTATGGTAAAACTTGGCTCTTCATGAGATAACGTTCCCCATGCTGCAGGGAAATCACCAGCCCTTCACTTAGGGCATGCCAAATACTCAATAAGGAAGGGCATTTTCCAAACAAGCTGGCCAACTTCCTCTTTGCCCCCCTCCCAGTCTGTTAGGCTAACCCCAAATTTACAAAATTACCCACACAGAACAGGAAATGCAAATGTCAAAGTGCTCATAATACTTGACCACATTTTTCATGTGATTCACATTAAAGCGTCTTATGTAAAAGTTGAACAAGCATTGAAAATCTATGTTAATTACACACAATATAAATGAATTTTTTCAAATGATAGAAAATTTGAATTCCTTGAATTTTAGGCCAAGTTTAGAACTTTAACAGAAATGTTTGTTGGTGGTGGTTCTTTTGTTACTCTTTTGATTCCTTTTATTTATACAAAATGAAGTGGGAAGAGAGAAAAAAAGGGGGGGTGGAAATTACAGGAAACAGCTATCCACCTCCGCACTAAAATACCAGCAGAAAACCACAGTTATGCTGCCATCTAACAACAATATATTCTGTTTAGGAAACTCCCTGATTCCAGAAACAGCCGTGTAACTCTAGACAATAATGAAATTACATCCTGCACATGCTCAAAATCATCCTCCCTAGCTTCTAATGACATAATTTTTTTTTTCTCTTTGCTTACTTGAATTCTCTGAGATTTTGTTCCTTAGAAAGAAGCCCAACTATGACATTTAGAGAATGTTGTGGTG
Source organism: Bos indicus (assembly GCF_029378745.1). Classification (NCBI taxonomy): domain Eukaryota; kingdom Metazoa; phylum Chordata; class Mammalia; order Artiodactyla; family Bovidae; genus Bos; species Bos indicus. Next base: position 19,657,176 of record NC_091785.1, read on the forward strand.
GGGGGCACTGGCCTGGTAATATAAATATATCCTTCAGTTTCAGCTGCCATAAATTTGGGAGCTGGGATCATTTCTTATCAGAAAAGAGAAAACAGCCAATTTTCTTAAGGAGAACAAATGTCTGTTGGGGTAAATGATTCATGCAGAACCTTCAGCCTTTCTTCTTGTGACAGTAGCTGGGCTCACTTTCAATTTATCAAGAGACCAGTCATTTCTAAACTTCTTTGGAGGAAAGATTTAAGCAGCTCTTTAAATCACACAAATGCATTCAATTTACTTTGCAACCTTCAAACTGGGTCTTGCCTAACTTGTCCAAGAAAAAGGTAAATACTAAATAATAGTAACAACCATCACTTCTGTGCTGAGATCAAGTTTGCAAGGTGTTGCTCACAAAAATCATCGGCGAGGAGAAACTGAAATTTGGAGATGACTTTGAGTATCTGTACGATTTTCCCAGATACCATCAGGTGTGATTTATTCTTGGAAATCAGAGTTCTGATAATGGTAAATACAACAGTGGTTCTATGGGAGCCTCGGATCCAGGCACCTGTGAGATTGCCATGTCCTGTAATCCTAGAACCCAAACTCCCAAAAGATATAATCAACACTCCATGTAATCTGAGGAACACAATCAAACAGACGTGCTCACTGCACGAAGTAAGCCTGAAAGTCAAACATCCACACGGAGGTAATAACAGCATTCAAAGTGATCAAATGACACCAGAGACAAATGTATCAAGTTGTTGTGGCAACTGGTCCAAAGTGTGGTCCAGCTGTTCCCAGTCTGTTTTCCCAACATCAGAGGCGACTGACTCAAGGCAAACCATATAAATACCTCCTTGCTCATAAAAAAAGACATTCCCTGACTCGTTCGCCAGATTGTTCATCTCCTCAGGCTATGGTCTGCCTTTCTCCATTTGCTCTTGTCTTCTGCTCATCAGAACAGGATTTGGGGAGAATCCTGCCAACAATTACACTTGGGTTTCCTAATTCAACAGAGAGGCAGCTTACCTCTTAAGAGCCGGAGAGCGTGTGACTCATCCGCCCACAGCCACACACAAACTCAATTATCATCTTCTAGGCTTGCTTCTTTGGACCAGTTGTTTATCTCAGACTGTCTAGGCAGAGGCTTTCAAAGTAGGTTCAAATAGAAGCTAATTTACTTTTTTCTGTATAAAATAGACTATGAAATATACCTATTAAAAAGAACTCGTGAGGGAAAGAATGTAGTAGAAAGAGTTTGGGCTCTATGGAGAGACTTCAGTTAAATCCTGCATCACCCTTTACTTGTGGTGTTTAGACAAGTTACCTGCTCTCTCGGAAGCTTACTCTCCTCATCTGAGAAGGATGGTGCTAATGCTATGTGTCTCATCAGGGCAGTAATTCTCAGACTTCAGTGTGGCTGTGCAACACCTGGGGTTCTTATTACAATACAGATCTGACTCAGTGGGCTTCCCAGGTGGCACAGTGCTAAAGAATCCTCCTGCCAATGCAGGAGACATGAGATGGGCATTCAATCCCTGGGTGTGAATGATCCCCTGGAATAGGAAGTGGTATTCTTGCCTAGAAAATTCCAGTGACAGAGGAGCTTGGCGGGCTACAGTCCATGGGGACACAAAGAGTCAGACACGACTGAGTGATAGAGCATGCAAGTTTTCTGAGTCAATAGCTGGTCTGGGGTGGGGCCCAAGAGTCTGCATTTCTAACATCTCCCAGGTCGTGCTTATGCTGCTGGTTTGGACCACAGTTTGAACAAAAAGGTAGTCAGGGTTTTCAAGGATTTAATACAACAATATCTGGTGTATTAAACATTGGCAGATGGAAGGTTTTCAGTTAGTACTCATCTGTTCAATTTTCATCATCCTTACCCCACACAATATATTATATAAAACACTATGTATAGAGAGCTCTGATTCCTCTGAGGATTTGAGAGTTTGAGACAGCCAAAATCAAATTCTAATAACATTAACATCTCACATTCTTTTCTTCTAAAAAAGAAAAGAGATATGGAAAGGAAAAATGGTTAGATTGGTTGGGAATACTGGTAAGTCCTCCATAGAAAATGGTTATGCTTTTCACCATAGGGACCTTTCAGACAATAACCACTGAGAGACTGATAAAGCAACTGAATACTTGGGGAAAATGGTTACAGCTACCATTTGGCTTCAGTTTACACCTTTTGCATGATTTTTGCCAAGGAAGGAAATTGTTCAAAGACAATAAATACATTTTTTCATCTCATAGTAGTATGTATAAAAGTCAAGACTATGTAGGGAGGAAAACAGCAGTTTCAAAGAGGCACCATTTCCATTCATGTACTAAGCCGATCAGTCTGAAAGATTCTACAACATATTGATATTTAGAAATCTGACTTCCATAAAAATGATAAATAATAATTGTAACCAAAACATATTAAACACTCATGATTTTAAGTGTTGAAGGCTTTATACATGCATTATTTCACTTATCCTCACAATAATTCTACATGGTGGGAATGAATATGATACCTAAGATCCATTCCCATCTTGGAACCTTTGATCTAATTTCTCCTTTGCCTACAACACACTTCCTCAGGGTATTAGCTTGGCTAATTTCCTCAACTTTTTTACATCTTTGGTCAAATCTCACCTTCTCATAGATCACTCTGTTTAATACTGCAGTTGGCCTCCTCCCTACAGTACTTCCTTTATTTCAACTTTTGACTTTTTATAACATAAATTTTGTTATATTTATTGTTTATTGCCTTTCTACCTACCCATCTTTTCTACCTTCCAACCAATCCCTATTTCCCTGCCAGAATCTAAGCTCCATAAGGACAGGGATTTTTGTATGTTTTGTTTACTGATCTATCTCAAGAACCTGAAACAGTGTTTGGCACAGAGTAAAAAAAATTTTTTAATGAGTACTTATTTTACAGAAAAACTGAGACAGTGCAGTCAAATGACTTGTACAAGATAATTAAGCATTAGAGTCAGGACCTGTCACAACGATAGAGGGGTGATCTTAGAATTTCAAGCTTAGTAAGTCCCCACATGCAGCCATTTAACATCCATACAGGTAGCAGTTACCCTTGATATAATGTACATCCTGTGCTTGGGCAGCTTTAATGAATGGCAGATGTTATTATCTATGTGTAAGCCCTAGATTGGCATTTCTCAAACTTTCCCTCCTTAGGCAGAGGAGACCCCTATGAGAACCTGGAGATAATGCCACATTTAGCCTTCTTTCTGGTTTTATGTATATGTATGTGCTCTGATCAAGGAGATCAAATAGTCAATCCTAAAGGAAATCAATCCTGAATATTCACTGGAAGGACTGATGCTGAAGCTGAAGCTCCAGTACCTTGGCCACCTGATGCAAAGAGCCAACTCATTAGAAAAGACCCTGATGCTGGGAAAGATTGAAGGCAGGAGAAGAGGGTGACAGACGATGAGATGGTTGAATGGCATCACTGACTCAATGGCCATGAGTTTGAGCAAACTCCAGGAGATAGTGGAGGACAGGGAAGCCTGGCGTGCTGCAGTCCACGGGATCACAGTCGGACATGACTGAGTGACTGAACTGAACTTACAAATGAAGACACTGAGGCTCAATGAGGTACTGAGCAACTTGCCCAAGGTCACACAGACAGTAGGTGCTAAGGACCTGAACTCAGTCTGTTAGGCAGCAAACCCACGCTCTGAAACACTTCTGTAAAGAACTTAACACAGAGTTTGACACCAGAAAAGGCCCAATTAAATAAAATACATCCTTACAGGTGTGTGTGTGTGTATAATCTTCACTTTTTTGCCCCCTTGGTCATTCTGCATGACTTGCAGGATCCCTGAGCAGGGATTGAACCCCAGGCTAGGCAGTGAAAGTATGGACTCGAAACCACTGGACCACTGGGAATTTCCAATCTTCACTTTCTTAAAATGGAGCTTCTTTGATTCTTCAACACTATTTTAGAAAGATCTTTTTTCCTCTCTTTCTTTTTCTCTAATTCTTTTGCAGTCAAGCTCCATGTTACTCATGGCTCCCTTTCCTCCTTATCCTTTCCTTTTTAAATGCTCTGCCGCAGACATTTATCTAGGCATAGCTCTCTCTGGGGCCCACAAAGATTTGCTTCCTATTGTCATTCTTATTTCCTCTACCAGGAGCACCTCTCCCTTTCTATCTTTTCTTCCAGAAGAATAGGTATGGCTTATAGAAGTGATCACTGGAGGGATAAACTCTTTGCTAACTAGAAGACCACTAAGCTCCTCATGGGGAAGGCTCTTGTCTCATTTTTTCTCCTGAGTCTATCTTTAAGATCTAGCACAATGCCTGATATAATACATGCTCGATAAATATCTCTTGAATGAATTAATAAACAAAACACAACAGGTTTACCTCACAGAACCACTCAGTTTCTTCCTTTGATTGAAAAGACTATAAGCAAAAGACTTGAAGCGTCCACACAGTGCTATTGGGGTTGGCCAAAAAGTTTGTCAGGGTTCTCTGTAAGATGTTAAAAAAAAACCCAAGCTAACATTTTGACCAATCCAATATAAAGATGTTCAGTAATAGAATAGGTCCTAAACATCTGTGTATTATATAGCAAGACACTTCCAGAAACAGAGAGATTAGGAAGGGTCACAGAAAGACAGAAGGGGAAAGGAAAAGGGAACTCAACATTTCATGAGGACTCAATATGTTGTTGTGTGCACTGCACAAAGTGCTTTTCATGCATTACCTCATTTAATTTTAATAACAGTTTTGTGAAGTAGACATTAGCCCTACTTTATAGATGGGAAACAGCTCTGAAAGATTGTTTCTTCACAAGGCCACAACCTACTAAGAATCAGAGGGATTCTGCCCAAGGCTATTTGACTTCAGAGTTCTTGTTCTTTCTTCCAAACTATAAGATGCAGCCCTAGAAGTTCTTCACTTCCAAAATAGTGTTTTAAATAAGTTTTAACACTCCTGTGAATCACATTGCTTTTTTCTCCATTTTTTTTGGTAAATAAAGCTTGCATTTCATTAGCACTCTTTTCTCTAAAACGGATTACCTATGTGAGATTCTTTCAGCTTTTTCCTTTAAGCAGAATTGTTGCTTACAAAGTCACTCTAATGTCCAATCACCTCTGGAAATGTTCATGATTTTTCAAATAGATGCTATTCTCAGGGTCATTTTGCTCACATTTACTTACATTGTGTGCAAACCCATAGTTGCTCTTGCGATGACTTTTTTAAATGTTCATTTTTATGCCTTTAAATATAGCCAAAAGTCTAAATTATACACTTGATCTCTTAAAATTGATCTATTTAAGCCTACAGCTATATTATATGCATCATATTTAATTTTCTTACAACAGCAGAAGTGAGGTATATAAGTGCAGACCAAGACCAAAAAGAGAAAACTTTCTTTTCTCTTTCTTATAGGAAAGAAAGACTTTAATATAGGACTTTCTTATAAGAGAGAAAAACTTCTTGAAAATTAGATAATTTGAAGCTCTGTCTTTGACTACAAGAGGCAGGAATTTTCTAAAGGCTAACTCCCAAGAAAATTTTTCTTGCTTCTTTTTTCCCATTGCCATGTCAGAAGAGAAGCTACTGAATAAAGTTTTATGCCAAAAAATTCAGTGATGAATGCATTCTTAGAGAGCAGGCAGTCATCCTCTGTGGTTCTCAAGGTCAGAGAGCATCAGAATTATGTGGAGGGTGTGCTAGAACAGATTGTTGGGCCTTGATTCAGTCAGTCTGGAATGCGACTTGAGAATGTGCATTTCTCACAAGCCCCCAGGTGGTGCTGCTGCGGGTGGTGGTCTAGAAGCTGTATGCTGAGTGTGCTCTCTGGAGTTCAAGTGCTCACGGGCTACCTGCTCAATCAGAAGAATCCAGGGCAGTAGTTCTCAGTCCTCACTAAATGTCAGAATCATGTAATAAATTTCAAAATCCTGATGTCTGGGCTACATAGCTATAATTTTTTATTCTCTTTGTCTCTGATGAGGCCTAAGCAGAGAGAATATTTGGGTTTGCCTAACTTGATAAATGGGGCTTCTTAGGTGGAGCAAGTGGTAAAGAATGTGCCTGCCAGTGCAGGAGATGCAAGAGACGTGGGTTCTCTCCCTGGGTCGGGAAGATCCCCTGGAGTAGGAAATGGCAACCCACTCCAGTATTCTTGCCTGAAAAATTCCATGGACAGAGGAGCCTGGTGGGCTACAGTCCATGGGGTTGCAAAAGAGTCAGACAGAACTGAGCACACATGTGTTCATATATAACTGGCTAAATATTAACATTAACTTCATATTTTTAAATTAATCTTTAAATTTTCTGTTATTAAAAATAATCCTAGAAGATCAAAAAAGCAGATAGCAGAATTTCAAGTCAAATATGGTGTTTAAAAACAGGGATTTCCTAAGCTCACTCCCAAAATCCCACTGAAACAATGGCAATGGGACCAAAAAAAGAGAGAGAGAGAGAGAGAAAGGTATTAACCCAGAAGGTCTAAGAGAACAGGACAGGAAAATACCACAGTAAAAATGTTGATATTAGAAAACAGAAGGAAGAGTGGTAACTGACTTAGCTAACCGGAGGAGGCTGAATTTTACACCTGTGAATCCTTTCAGGGAAACCCAAAAGCAGGCTGCTTCTTGCTGTGGAACCCTATAAAGTTTCAGAATCTGGAAGCACCAGGTGCCTTTGAGAATAGGGCAGAAAAGGGGCTGGAAACAAGAATATTGAGAAACAACCAGACTCTCTGATGCCTACCCTCACTCTACATCTGTGGTTATCAGAGTATGGTCCAGGGACACCTGGGAGTCCCCAAGATTCTGGAAGTCCATGAGATCAAAGCTATTTTCATAATAACATGATGACAATTATTTGCCATTTTCACTCTCACTTTCTCATAAGAATCTATATAACATGTGACAATGTCATTGCCCTGACATAATGGAATATGTACTTATTTATTCTTGTTTCTAGATTTTTCTATGATATTTTGGGGTATAAATATGTATGTTTTCACAGGTTAACTCATTTTGTTCTCAATACTTCTACTGTATTATTACAAGCTATTTTTATTTTACCTGCTATCATTTGTGTAACCTTAAAATCATCCAATAAGTTATTTTGAAATTCTAATGTTTTTCTTAGGCATATATGAAAGTAAGAACATTTTTGTCTTATTTTGCAAATAGCATTTCAAAATTATTTAAGACTTGTCTAAATTTAAAATCTAGAGAAGTCTTCAAAATAACTTTATTTTTTAAGCTTTTTATTTTATATTAGAGTATAGCTGATTAACAATGTTGTGATAGTTACAGGTAGACAGCAAAGGGACTCAGCCATACATATAGAGGTATCCATTCTCCCCCAAACTCCCCTCCCATCCAAGCTGCCATGTACCACTGAGCAGAGTTCCCTGTGCTATATAGTAGGTCCTTGCTGGTTATCTATTTAAAATACAGAAGTGTATACATAAATTTAGAAAAGCATCTTAAAGAATAGGTTTTCATACTGCACCAACTAGAAAGATACGCAAGGTAGATAAAAGACTCATAGAGGCTGACATTGCTGAATACCTGCTAGATGAAAAGTCATTAAAGTTAGTAAAAGAAATCAGCCCAGGCTATTTCTTAACAACACACATTAAATTAAAAGTTTAACTGCAATCATGAAGACAAAGTTAACATCTCTGGATATTAATATCTCATATCTACAGACATAGCTTTTTCTTGTATCTATCCAACATCAGCACCAACTAATCATTGATAAATAAATTCTTTCATGTGACTGGCAGTAAAATACGCCTGGTGTATTGTCACTAAACACAAATGCTTGGCACTAAATACATAGGGTGATTAAATAGTGTTAAATAATTTGACTCTCATGGTTTGTACTGGGAAAACTGCTTGACACTTGGACTGATGGTACAAAAGCAACAATGAGCCCAAGAGCTTAATACAGATCAAGGCAGGAACATCAAACCATGCTGGTGGTCAAGTCACATACTTAAAACAAAATGTCAGTTTTACTTAATAATTCCTTTGATAGAGTAATAAAAATTACAAATTTTATTAAATTTTAACCTCTGAGTATACGTTTTAGAAATATTCTATATGACTAAATGAGAAATATTCATAAAAGATGTCACTTTCACAGCTAATTATGATAATGGTTGTCTCAAGGATAAACAGTAAATGATTATTTGGGTTGCAAATTGAATTGGTCATGTTTTTCATGAAGCAAAATTTTTACTTGAAAGAGTGACTGACAGACAACTTATGGTTATTCAGATGGGTACTTAGAAGACATTTTTCTCAAAATGAAAAAAAATAAGTCTGTCACCTCAAGGTAAACAAGATAGAACTTGTTGGTGATTATAAAGTTAGAACTGTTAAGTGAAAATTAGAATTTTAGAATATTTGTGTCTGCCACCATGAGGTTGTCAGCTTCTCAAAACTTAAAGGCTTTTTCTGATTAGGTCAGGGGTGATATTAATAAATGTGCTTTTTGATATTTCATAATAAAATGTGTCAACGTGTCACAACCTAACAAAACAGTATTTTCCAAATGATTAATGCATAATGTTAAAATCATTCTTGGGTAAAAGATACATTCAAAATGCAAAACCAGAAAATTTATGCATCGGAGTATGAGAAGTTCATAGATATGGCTTCATAATCCATCCACATTGCAACTAACTTTAAGAAGCTATCACTTATTGAATTTTGGTATAGTATCTGAGAACAGCCACAAGAATTTGAAAAAGGCTATTTAAATACTCCTCCCTTTTTAAGCTACATACCTCTGTGAGGGCAAATTGTGTGCATAATCTTAAGCCAAACAATATATTGCTACAAAACATGGAAGATATAAGAATCCACATATCTTCAATCAAGTGAAGTCGCTCAGTCATGTCCGACTCTGTGACCCCATGGACTGTAGCCTACCAGGCTCCTCCGTCCATGTAACTTTCCAGGCAAGAATACTAGAGTGGGTTGCCATTTCCTTCTCCAGAGGATCTTCCCAACCCAGGGATCAAACCCAGGTCTCCCACATTGCAGGCAGACGCTTTACCATCTGAGCCACCAGCTAGGCATTAAAGAGATTTTCAAGAATAAAAATAATGCCACTCTTCTCACTAACTTTTTTGGAAAATGTAGTTATTTTATTTTATTATATATATATATATTTACTTTTTTAATATAAATTTATTTAATTGGAGGCTAGTTACTTCACAATATTGTAGTGGTTTTGCCATACATTGACATGATTCCTTCACGGGTGTACATGTGTTCCCCATCCTGAACCCCCCTCCCACCACCCTCCTCATCCCATCCCTCTGGGTCATCCCAGTGCACCAGCCCTGAGCACCCTGTCTCATGCATCGAACCTGGACTGGTGATTCATTTCACATATGATGATATACATGTTTCAGTGCCATTCTCCCAAATCATCCCACCCTCACCCTCTCCCACAGAGTCCCAAAGACTATTTTTGCTGTCTTGCATGGAGGTAATTGTTACCATCTTTCTAAATTCCATATATATGCGTTAGTATACTGTATTGGTGTTTTTCTTTCTGGCTTACTTCACTCTGTATAATAGGCTCCAGTTTCATCCACCTCATTAGACCTTATTCAAATGTATTCCTTTTAATGGCTGAGTAATACTCCATTGTGTATATGTACCACAGCTTTCTTATCCATTTGTCTGCTGATGGACATCTAGGTTGCTTCCATGTCCTGGCTATTATAAATAGTGCTGCGATGAACATTGGGGTACATGTGTCTCTTTCAATTCTGGTTTCCTCAGTGCATATGCCCAGCAGTGGGATTGCTGGGAAAATATAGTTATTTTATAAAAAATACATAATTTGTGGTAAATAGTAATGAATTTATTTTAAAATAAATATTTTTAAAGTTTCTATTTTAATTATAATACAGTGGTATCTATGAATATGATCCACTGTGCTACATAGTTGAGAAACTGTCCCATTTCCAAGACAGCAGAGCATTGGAGGCTGAGCTAGAGTTAAGACCATCAAACAGAGTTGAGGTGAAACAAGAGGACTGAGTGAAAGGCTACACACTAAACAATGAGATATACAGCTCCTTTCTTAGATGTGAGGGTGCTAGGAGATTTATACTTCCAAGTTCTCAGAAGAGAGAATTCTTCTCTGGAAAACTAAATTGCACATGAGAAAGGACCAAAAGATAAGAACATTTAGGAGTCCCGTAAAGTAATAACTCAGGCAGATCGCCCTAAATAGACGTCCAACTAGCTAAGAAGAAATGTTCATGAGCAAAAATGATCCAATCAGTTTTCATGCCTCTCTCTTAAATAGGAATAGAGATTTAAGGATCATTTTACATTTGAGGAAAATCTTTAATGTGAAAGATAAAAACAGAGAAATGAGGGAAGGAGGGAAGAATACAGAGGTAAAAAGTTAAATGAAGAAATGATAAAAAAACTATCAGAGAAGAAAGGAAAGGAAGGAAGGGAGGGAGAGAGGGAGAAAGAGAGGGAGAAAGAAATGGAGAAAGAGAGAAGGAAGGAGAGTGGGAAGAAGGAAGGAAAGGGGGAAGAAAAAGGAGGGAGGGAGGAAGAAAAGAGAAAGTAAGAAAAGAAACAAACAAACACAACTAAAATTGATAGAAGCATTCAGAAACAAGGAAAGAAGCTATAAGAAGCCATAAAAAGGAAGCGTTGATGTAGTACATATACACAATGGAATATTACTCAGCCATATAAAGGAACACATTTGAGTCCGTTCTGATGAAGTGGATGAACCTAGAACCTATTATGTAGAGTGAAATGAGTCAGAAAGAGAAAGATAAATACCACATTCTAACACACATGTATGGAATCTAGAAAAATGGTACTGAAGAATTTATCTACAGGGTAGCAATGGAGAAACAGACATAGAGAATAGACTTTAAGACATGGGGAGAGTAGGGGAGAGGTATAGAAAGAGTAACATGGAAACTTACATTACATGTAAAATAGACAGCCAATAGGAATTTGCTGTATGGCTCAGGAAACTCAAACAGAGGGTCTGTATCAACCTAGAGGGGTGGGATGGGGAGGGAGATGGGAGGGAGGTTCAAAAGGGAGAGGATATATGTATACCTACTGCTGATTCATGTTGAGGTTTGACAGAAAACAACAAAATTGTGTAAAGCAATTATCCTTCAATAAAAAGTACATTAAAAAGAAAAAAAAAGGAAGCTTTGAGGAATAAAAAGTGTTTTTGAAAATCAGAAATATGATAACAGATATGAAAATTTCAACAGAAAATTTAGATGATTAAGGAGATTTAACAGAAAACAGAAGAAAAAAAAACAAGAGAAAAATATATAAAAATTAGACTACTGTTTGTATGATCAAACCAGTCAATCTGTAAATCAATCCTGAATATTCATTGGAAGGACTGATGCAGAAGTTGAAGCTCCAATACTTTGGCCATCTGATGCAAAAAGCTGATTCATTGGAAAAGACCCTGATGTTGGGAAAGACTGAGGGCAAGAGGAGAAGCGGGTGGTAGAGGATGAGATGGTTGGATGGCATCACTGATTCAATGAGCATAAGTTTAAGCAAACTCAGGGAGATAGTGAAAGACAGAGAAGCCTGACTTGCTTCAGTCCATGGGGTCACAAAGAGTTGGACACAAGTTAGAGACTGAACAACAACAAGACTACTGCTTGAGGAGTTCTGGTATCTGACTGTGGAAATTGCAGACAGAGAGAGAGAGAGCACACACAAAAAATAATAATGAAAATCATCAAAGAGGAAATTCAGAAAAATTTCCCTAAACTGAAGGGCATGAGTTTCAGATTGATAGGGCCCACCACATACCTATTAACAGAATAAAAAGAGAGTCACACACAGGATCACCGAGGACAAAAAGATTTTAGTAGTACCAACAGAGAAGAAACAGGGCAAATAAAAGGACTGGAAATTTAAAAAGCATCCGATTTCTTAAAGGTTACAAGAAAAGCTAGAAGAAGATGGAGCCAAAGCATCAAAATCCAAGGGAAATCATATTCATCCAAAATATAAATCAAACTCTAATACAAGGTCTCAACATGTTTACCTCTCATTTATCTTTTCTCAGGAAGTTCTTGGGAAAAAAATGTTCCACCAAAATGGGGAGTGAAGTTCATAAAAAGGCATGGATCCAACAAATAAGAGAGCCAAAAGGAATCCCTAGGATGATGGTAAAGGGAGATCCCAGGACAACAGCTGTGCAGGAAGCACGGAGATCAACTAGTCCAGATGGGACCAGAGGAGAGAATGCTCCAGGAGAACATCTCCAAGGACGAGATGAAACTGATGGCTACCTGGAGTGTTTGCACAAAGAGCAAGATTTACCCCTCTGGTACAGAGTTTAGGGATGAATTGGGGAAAGACTAAGGGAAATTAAGTAAATGAAAGAGTTATTAACTGCAGGAAAACAAAAAGTTGTGGAAGAAAGAAAATGTAATCATTGCACAAACATTCTCTTCTGCAAGTCATATTTACATGGCAATAAAACTGTGATCACTGAATTCTGATCTACCCAATACTTAAGATATAAAATATTAGAGGACAGGGAAATGTAAGTACATTTCAGTGTGTAAGGAGTAAGGGAGATGTGAGAGCTAAACTCTCATCCTTTGTAGTAGGAAATTGATAATATTTAACTTGCAAAAAATATAAAATACCATTAGATTGTTATTTAGAAATATAGAAACAAATATCAGAAATGACTAAAATTGTGATGATTGCTTCTGGGGAGGGGGAGTTGGGGTTGTGAAGGGTAGAGCTGGGTACTGATGGTCTTTATTATAAACAAAAATGAAATACACAACCCTATTACAGAAAAATTGGAAACTACAGAAAAGTAAGATGACCATAAGTGTTCCTATGTTCTCTATGTCTAAAGGTTAATACTGCTAACCCATCAGTGCCTTTCTTTGAATCCTGTGCGTTTTTACATTATTGAGGTATGAATTGTATATGTTATATCTTATTTTAGTCACTTAAAAGCATTTTACCATTTTTCATAATTATTTTCACAATATATTATTTAATAATATATAATATTATTTATTTAGGTATAACAATTTAGGCTTTTTTCCAATATCTTATTATGAAAGATTTCAAATAGAAACAGATAGAAAGATTTGTATAGTGAAAACAATATACGTACCACCTAGGTTCTATAACATTTTGCTACATTTGCTTCATCACACACTTATCAGTCTATCCTTCTATCCATCCACTGACTTATTTTATATTTTCAGGCATTTCAAAGTAAGTTGTAGACTTTAGTACACTTTATCCTACACACTTCATCAGTCATACTATTAACTGGAGTTCAATATCTATATGGTTCTTTTTCTTAAGTAAATTTCACATATAACGATCTGCACAAAACTTAAATGTTTATCGTCTGATGAAGTCTGACTAAATCATATAGAGTCCTGTGTAACTCAAATCCCTATCAGAGCACAGAACATTACAATCACCCAAGGAAAGTCCCTCTTGTGCCTTTCCTTCTCAATCCATGTCTCTACCGCCTACAACCACAGAGGCAGTTAATTTTCTAATTTTCAAAATCTATTCCATAACTTCATATAATTGGTATAACACACATGTGCTGCTTTTTTTTTTTAGTTTTAGAAATTAATTTTATTTTATACAAAAAAACTGAACTCCAAGTGAAACTGTTTTTATAGGCCAACATCTCTGAACACCTTGCAATAAAATTTGAAACCAATATAAGATGATTAAAAAATATTAAATAATAGAGGAACTAAGGAAAGCTTCTCCTAAATAAATTCTACATCCAAGAATAAATCAAAATTCTACTCATAGACAATTTAATAATAATGATAATAACAACAGCACACATCAGAACATAATGGGATGTGTTCAAAGTTGCTCTCAGGAAAACTCAGAACTTTAAATGCTTTTATCATTGAAAAAAAAATGAAGCATACAGATAAAGATATAGGAACAACAAAAACAAAGAAATTAATTAGTTAGAAAAAACCAAAATGAAATGAAATAAAAAATAGAAATTAAAAAGGAAATGAATGTATAAATCTAATAGCTAAATTGATGGCAAATCTAATTAGAAAAAGAAGACCCAAAGCAAATGACCTGATTATACAGACTATGACCAGAGAAAAAAATATTGGGGGAAAAAACTTCAAAATATTAAAAATGGTAAAATATATAAATTATGATAAAAATAATTTCCTAGAAGAATATAGATGACTAAAATTTACTCAAGAAGAAGTAGAATCCTAAGAAATCAAATAAAGATATAAGAAGTTAAGAAAATTCTAAAAGAAACTCTCCCTAAAAACATTAGGTCTAATTATTTTCATGGGACATACACTTTAATATTCACCTAAACATTCAAGGAACACATTATCCCTAGGCTACCTAAATTCTCCCATTTTTTTTTTTTTTTTCTTTTTGGCGATCTTAATTTTATTGCTCTGAACATAAACATTTATATGGTGAAGGAACATAAAATCTCATTTTTTCTTTTTTTTTTTTGTTTCATATATGATATTATACGTTTCAATGCCATTCTCCCAAATCATCCCACCCTCTCCCTCTCCCACAGAGTCCAAAAGACTGTTCTATACATCTGTGTCTCTTTTGCTATCTCGTATACAGGGTTATTGCTACCATCTTTCTAAATTACATACATATATGTGTTAGTATACTGTATTGGTGTTTTTCTTTCTGGCTTACTTCACTCTGTATAATAGGCTCCAGTTTCATCCACCTCTTTAGAACTGATTCAAATGTATTCTTTTTAATGGCTGAGTAATACTCCATTGTGTATATGTACCACAGCTTTCTTATCCATTCATCTGCTGATGGACATCTAGGCTGCTTCCATGTCCTGGCTATTATAAACAGTGCTGCGATGAACATTGGGGTACACTGTTTAGCATGATTTTGAGATTCATTCATGTTAAGAAGTGTATCATTACTTTGTTTTTTGATCTTGCTGAGTACCATTCCTTTATATGAATATACAACAATTTGTTAAATCTACTCTATGCTGATGGACACCTGTTTCTAGTTTTTGTCTAACATGAATAAAACCACTATGAATGTTCATATAAAAGTTTCTGTGTGGCATATTTTCACTTCCTTTGGGTAAATACCTAGCAATGGAATTGCTTTTTTGTAGGATAGGTATATTTTAGAAATTGCCAGATATTCCAAAATGAACCAGATATACTTTAATGATATTAAGAATTTTAATGTGTCATTTTTGATAAGTTGTATTTTTCAAGGAATTTGTCCATTTCAATTATCAAATTGAAAACCACAATGAGGCATGACCTCACAATGGTCAGAACAGCCATCATCAAAAAAGTCTGTAAATAATAAATGCCAGAAAGGATGTGGAGAAAAGGGAACACTCCTACATTGTTGGTGGGAATGTAAATTGGTGCAATCACTATGGAAAACAGTAGGCAGTCTCCTTAAAAAACTAAAAGTAGAGTTACCATATGATTCAGCAATCCCAGTCCTGGACATGTATCCAGAAAGGATGAACATTCTAATATGAAGAGATACATGAACCCCAATGTCCATAGTTGTACTATTTACAATAGCCAAGACATGGAAGCAACCTAAAGGTCCATCAACAGGTGACTGGATAAAGAGGATGTGTGTGTGTATCACACACGCACACCATGAAATATCACTCAGCCATAAAAAGGATGAAGTGTTGTGAGATATTGTCATTTGAAGCAACATGGGTAGACTTAGGGATTATCATACTGAGTAAAGTCAGGCAGAGAAAAACAAATATTATATGATGTATCATGTATGGAATCTAAAAAGTAGTACAAATGAGTTTATTTACAAAACAGAAACAGTCTCACAGACATACATAGAGAACAAATTTATGGTTACCGAAGAGGAAAGTGGGGGAGGGATAAATTAGGCATATAGGATTCACAGATACACACCATTATATACAAAATAGATAAGCAACAAAAATATACTATATAATACAGGGAACTGTATGTAGCATTCTGTAATAATCCATAATAAAAAATAATTAGAAAAAATATATATATAACTGAATCACTTTGCTGTATAACTGAAATTAATATATAATATTATAAATCAATTATATTTCAATTAAAAGCTTGTGCATGACTTCAATCCTTTCAAACTTATTGAGACTTATTTTTACAGATGAGCATATATGATCTATCTTGTTGAATGCTCCATGTGCACTGGAAAAAATGTACATTCAAATGCAGCCCATAACTGTCAGTTAGGTCAAGCTTAATGATGATGTTATTCAATCTTCTTTATCCTTTCTGTTTTTATTTTAATCTAGTTGTCCTGTTAATTACTGTAAGAGATGCTTTTAAATCCCCAACTGTAACAAAAGATTTATCTATTTCTCTCCTTTTGTTCTTTTAGTTTTTTCATGGGATATTTTGAATCTCTGTTATTAGGTATTGTATTTCCATTGCTGTTCTAAACAAATTATCACAAGCAATGGCTTAAAACAATTCAAATTTATTATCTTACAGTTCTGTAGATTGGGCTTGCCTGGTGGCTCAGCTGGTACAGAATCCACCTGCAATGTGGGATACCTGGGTTTCATCCCTGTGTTGAGAAGATCCCCCAGAGAAAGGAATGGCTACCCACTCCAGTATTCTAGCCTGGAGAATTTCAAAGAGTCAGACACGACTAAGCGACTTTCACTTTCCTTTCTGTAGGTTAGAAATTAACGTGGATCTCACTGGGTTAAAATCCAAGTGTTGGGAAGGTTGCATTCCTTCTGGAAATGCTAGGGAAGAGTCCATTTCCTTGACTTTTCCAACTTTTAGAGGCTGTCCACATTCCTTAGCTCATCGCCCTCTTCTTCCATCTTGAAAAGCAACAACAGCAGTCAAATAACTCTCACATCACATCCCTCTGACTTTCTTTTCTGTGGTTAAATCTTCCTATGCCTCCTCTCTTCTGACTGCCTCTTTCATTCTAATAGTCATTTTTGGGTCCATCTGGACAATCTAAGATAACCTCCATAGTTTAGGTCAGCAACCTTAGTTCTATCTGAAACTTTAATTCTAGAAATACAATTTCACAGTCTTCTTAAACACTGTATTACTTCACATTAAAAAAATCTGGAACAGTATAACTCCATTTACAGCCTCCTGCCTTCATCATCTTTTGTGGTATTATTGCCATATATTTTCACATCTATGTATAATCCCCATACTACAATGTTATATTTTGCATGAGTCAGACTTTTTAAATAAATTAAGAGAAAAAATATTTATCTATAAATTTCTACATTCCAAGACATTTCATTATTTTTTGAGATCCAACTTTCATTTTGATGCTGTCTGAAGAACTTCCTTTATTATAGTATTTCTTGTAGCACAGGTCTGGTTGACTTTTGTTTGCCAAAAACATCTTTGTTTCACTTTCATTTTAAAAGAATATTTTTTCAGACAGAGAATTCTATCTTGACTTTTTCTTTAGTGCCTTTAAAAAGATGTAGTTCCACTGTTTTCTGTCCTTCATTGTTTCTGATGTCAAGTTAGCCATCATTTTTGTCTTTGTTCTCTATGCTGTCATTTTTGTCTGAATACTTTGGAGATTTTCTCCATCCTTTTGTTCTCAACAATTTATTATTGCCCAGGTGTGATTTTCCTTGTATTTATCCTTCTTAGGGCTTGCCTAGCTTCTTGGTTCTATAAGTTAATGTTTTTCACCAAATTTGAGAGAAGTTCAGCTTTGGCTTCTTAAAGGTTTTATGCCCCATTCTCTCTCTCTTGTCCTCTGGATTCTAACTGCATAGATGTTACTTGATATTGGCAATGAGGCTGCTGAAACTTTGATAATTTTCTTCCAATGTTTTCTCTGTTCTTAAATTATATAATTTCAAATGATCTATACACAAGTTCACTAACCCTTTCTTCTGTATTTTCTTGTTTGTTTTCTTTTTTTATTTAATTTTATTTTTTAACTTTACAATATTGTATTGGTTTTGCCATATATCAAAATGAATCCGCCACAGGTATACATCTGTTCCCCATCCTGAACCCTCCTCCCTCCCCATACCATCCCTCTGGATCGTCCCAGTGCACCAGCCCCAAGCATCCAGTATCATGCATCGAACCTGGACTGGCGACTCATTTCATATATGATATTATACATGTTTCAATTCCATTCTCCCAAATCATCCCACCCTCTCCCTCTCCCACAGAGTCCAAAAGACTGTTCTATACATCTGTGTCTCTTTTGCTGTCTCGTATACAGGGTTATTGTTACCATCTTTCTAAATTCCATATATATGTGTTCAGATCAGATCAGTTGCTCAGTTGTGTCCGACTCTTTGCGACCCCATGAATCGCAGCACACCAGGCCTCCCTGTCCATCACCAACTCCCGGAGTTCACTCAGACACGTCCATCGAGTCAGTAACGCCATCCAGTCATCTCATCCTCTGTCGTCCCCTTCTCCTCCTGCCCCCAATCCCTCCCAGCATCAGAGTCTTCTCCAATTAGTCAACTTTTCACATGAGGTGGCCAAAGTACTGGAGTTTCAGCTTTAGCATCAGTCCTTCCAAAGAAATCCCAGGGTTGATCTCCTTCAGAATGGACTGGTTGGATCTCCTTGCAGTCCAAGGGACTCTCAAGAGTCTTCTCCAACACCACAGTTCAAAAGCATCAATTCTTTGGCGCTCAGCCTTCTTCACAGTCCAACTCTCACATCCATACATGACCACAGGAAAAACCATAGCCTTGACTAGCCGGACCTTTGTTGGCAAAGTAATGTCTCTGCTTTTCAATATGCTATCTAGGTTGGTCATAACTTTCCTTCCAAGGAGTAAGCGTCTTTTAATTTCATGGCTGCAGTCACCATCTATAGTGATTTTGGAGCCCAGAAAAATTAAGTCTGACACTTTCCACTCTTTCCCCATCTATTTCCCATGAAGTGATGGGACCGGGTGCCATGATCTTCATTTTCTGAATGTTGAGCTTTAAGCCAACTTTTTCACTCTCCACTTTCACTTTCGTCAAGAGGCTTTTGAGTTCCTCTTCACTTTCTGCCACAAGGGTGGTGTCATCTGCATATCTGAGGTTATTGATATTTCTCCCGGCAATCTTGATTCCAGCTTGTGTTTCTTCCAGTCCAGCGTTTCTCATGATGTACTCTGCATATAAGTTAAATAAACAGGGTGACAATATACAGCCTTGACATACTCCTTTTCCTATTTGGAACCAGTCTGTTGTTCCATGTCCAGTTACAACTGTTGCTTCCTGACCTGCATACAAATTTCTCAAGAGGCAGATCAGGTGGTCTGGTATTCCTGTCTCTTTCAGAATTTTCCACAGTTGATTGTGATCCACACAGTCAAAGGCTTTGGCATAGTCAATAAAGCAGAAATAGATGTTTTTCTGGAACTCTCTTGCTTTTTCCATGATTCAGTGGATGTTGGCAATTTGATCTCTGGTTCCTCTGCCTTTTCTAAAACCAGCTTAAACATCAGGAAGTTCACGGTTCACATATTGCTGAAGCCTGGCTTGGAGAATTTTGAGCATTACTTTACTAGCGTGTGAGATGAGTGCAATTGTGCGGTAGTTTGAGCATTATTTGGCATTGCCTTTCTTTGGGATTGGAATGAAAACTGACCTTTTCCAGTCCTGTGGCATTAGTATACTGTATTGGTGTTTTTCTTTCTGGGTTACTTCACTCTGTGTAATAGGCTCCAGTTTCATCCACCTCATTAGAACTGATTCAAATGTATTCTTTTTAATGGCTGAGTAATACTCCATTGTGTATATGTACCACAGCTTTCTTATCCATTCATTTGCTGATGGACATCTAGGTTGCTTCCATGTCCTGGCTATTATAAATAGTGCTGTGATGAACATTGGGGTACACGTGTCTCTTTCCCTTCTGGTTTCCTCAGTGTGTATGCCCAGCAGTGGGATTGCTGGATCATAAGGCAGTTCCATTTCCAGTTTTTTAAGGAATCTCCACACTGTTCTCCATAGTGGCTGTACTAGTTTGCATTCCCACCAATAGTGTAAGAGGGTTCCCTTTTCTCCACACCCTCTCTAGCATTTATTGCTTGTAGACTTTTGGATTGCAGCCATTCTGACTGGTGTGAAATGGTACCTCATAGTGGTTTTGATTTGCATCTCTCTGATAATGAGTGATGTTGATCATCTTTTCATGTGTTTGTTAGCCATCTGTATGTCTTCTTTGGAGAAATGTCTATTTAGTTCTTTGGCCCATTTTTTGATTGGGTTATTTATTTTTCTGGAATTGAGCTGTAGGAGTTGCTTGTATATTTTTGAGATTAGTTGTTTGTCAGTTGTTTCATTTGCTATTATTTTTCTCCCATTCTGAAGGCTGTCTTTTCACCTTGCTTATAGTTTCCTTTGTTATGCAGAAGTTTTTAAGTTTAATTAGGTCCCATTTGTTTATTTTCGCTTTTATTTCCAATATTCTGGGAGGTGGGTCATAGAGGATCCTGTATTTTCTAATCTTTTAGCAAGCCCACCCAGAGAGTCTTTCATTTCAGTTATATTGGCCACACTGTATGGCTTGTAGGAACTTAGTTCCCTGACCAATGATCAAACCCATGCCCCTTGCACTGGAAACATGGAGTCCTAACCACTGGACCATCAGGGAATTCCCATCGTTTCAGTTATTATTCTGTTTTTCTTTAATAATTTCATTTGGTACTTTTACATATATACTGTTTCCATGTTACTGCCAATATTTCCCTTTGTGTTCACTCAAGATGGACATTTTCTCTTAATTATTTGAATATATTTGCAATTGCTTCTTTAAAATCCTTGTCAGCTAATTCTACTATCTGGGTCATCTCAGAGTTTCTAGTTATTGTTCATTCTTGGCCATGGGCCACATTTTTCTGTTTCTTTGCATTCCTAGTAATTTGTAAATTGTATATTGGAAAGTGTGGATGATATGCTGTAGGGATAGAAGAGTGTTAGTTTGGGATCCGGGTAGGCAGTTGGATGAATAGCTGGTCTTGTGGCAGCTGCAGTTTAGAATTTGTTAGGGTGACTCTAACAATTTATATTACATGTGTTGGTTACACATTAGACTTAAGGCAAATCCTTAGACCTGGGACGTGGACTTTACTCCTGGGCATAGTCTTTTAGTTTACACTGGAAAGCACGAGCTGTTTATCAGGCCCCTCTAAACTTGTGAGATTCAAATTTTAATCTCTGTCCCTCATGTGACAGACAGCAGCTGAAATTTCTGTTCAACATTTTCAGACTTCCAGCTGTTGTTTTCTACCAGGCTCCTTGGAGTCTCCCTTATATATGTACAGTTCAGAGATTAGGCAAAGATTTGAAAGGAAGTTTATATGCATATTTGGTATGTTTCCCCATAGCTTCTTCCTTATGAGATTTCTACCTTTTGACTCCCTTTTTCAACATCTCAAGCCAATATGACCATGAATTTATTTTGAGTTTAAAGCCATCTCATACTGTATGGATTCTTAAGTAACCACAGATCTCACCAGTGTCATTCACTTCTTTCAGAGATTGAATAACTTCCTCTAGCTCTTTGATCTCTCTTCTGGGTGTGTGTGTGTATTTATTTATTTATTGATATTTGTTGTCCAGATTTATCATTGATATTTGATATAAGCTATTCCACCATTCCTGTAATCTGAACTTCATCTCACTTCTGGGTTTTCGGCATGGGTTGGTGGGCAGAACAAATCATCAAGTTGTGTAAATCCAAGAGCATGAAAGTCCAAATCAAAATAGTCTAACTATATAGACTTATTTATTTATGACTTCAGACTCAGAGCTCTGGTTGTTCAGGCTCCAAGCTCAATATCTCAGTACCTTTGGCTACCATAGACCGATGTATATCAACAAATTCTATGCTCCTTTTTTTTTCCTGACAATGACTCTTGATTTACTTTACATTATTAAGAAATATTCACCTCAGCATACTCAGGGTTAGAGAAACATGGCATTTGGCTTTAATTTTCACCGAGTCCTTCTAGCCAGGATTTCTTAGAATTGTTCTGTGACTATCCCAAGTCTTGACTGAAGATTATGGCTGTAAGGAATAAATGGCAGAGACAAGGTACTACTTGTTGTCCCCAAAAAAGTGTTGATCTTAGAGCCAAAAGAAATGCAACCCCATGCCTTCTTTGGGGGTATTTTTAGAGTAGCTACAAATACATGATATTTATCTTGAGAGATGGCCAATATTTTTTTTAAACAGCTAATAGGCTGTATTTGCAAAAAAAAAATTATTTTTCCTTTAAAAAATATTTTGCTCACTTCACTGCATTTGTACTATGGAAAGTACTTGAGTAGGGGAGAAAAAATTTTTCTGATCCCTCCCTGTCAGCCATGATAATTGAACAAGCCCTACATTCTTATCCACTAATTTTTATACACTGATCTCATTACTTCTTAAATACTATAAAGTCTTCACGCTTTAGTCTTTATGCTACATTATCCAGATAGCTTTTGGTTAAGACCCTGAAGAGGATTTTAATTCCCTATCCCCCACCCTAGAATGTAATGGGCTTCCCTGCTGGCTCAGTGGTAAAGAACCTGCTTGCCAATGTAGCAGACTCAGGTTCAACCCCTGGTTCGGGAAGATCCCCTAGAGCAGGAAATGGCAACCCACTCTAGCATTCTTGCCTGGGAAGTTCCATGGACAGAGGAGTCTTGCAGGCTACAGTCCATGGGGTCACAAGAGTTGGACATGACTAAGCAACGAAACAACTATAGCAACTAGAATTCCAGTAAAGGATCACTGACCGGTTACTAAAGCAGTAACAGTTAGGAGAAGCCCACGGAGTGAGACAGACCCAGCTGTGAATTCAAAATCTGCCACTTCTTTGGATTTTATACACCGTTCTCTAAGTTGTAGAAAATTAGGGATAAAAACAGTCCTGATCTCATTTACTTGTTTCGAGGATCAGATGTAGTAATATACATTAAAATTTCTACCACATTGTTATTATTATTATCCTTGTTGTTATTTTCTCCCATAGTAAATGCCCAATTAACAATTGTCCAAATAAGCACTTGTTGAACTGAATAAGCATTATTTTGGTAAAAGATAAAACACACAAATTACAAAAACCAGTATTAAAAAAACAGTAATTGTAAGTTATGGTAAGTACTATGGAAAAACAAAGAAAGAGAATTAAATAGGAGTTCTATTTTAGATAGAATCATCAGGGAAGACCTCCTGAAGGAGGTGACGCATAAGCTGAATCTTAAGAGATGAGAAAGAGTCAGCTACACACAAAATAAAGAAAACAGCATTCCAGGCAGAGGGAATGATACATACAAAGTTCTTGAGGCAGACATTCATGTGAACCCTCAACCAACTGAAAGACCTCACCAGTGCTGCGACAGAATGAGTACGGGCAGGGTGGGATCAGAAGAGAGCAGTAATCAAACATAAAGGGCCTTAAAGGCGGGAGTAGAAAGTCTGAGAGTCTAGCTTGTGGTCTACATGCAGAGGGAAGGAACTTGAGGGAATTTAAGCAAAGGAATGACAAGATCCTCAAACCCACTCAATCCAAGGCTCACAAAGACAAACTGAAGGAGAATAAGAATTTCTCCAAGTATTTGGAACTTCTTGTTTACAGAAACTAAGAATATAAATGTAGAATAAAATATTTTTCATTATGATAAAAGTTATTGATTGCCAACAACCAAAAAATCTTTTAGGATACTTAATAAAATTGCATTCACTTTTCTTTGTTTCATAACTGTCATGAATCCTAAGGGATTCTGTGACCCACTTAAAACGAAGGACAGAAGTAAACATGCTAAGCAGGCAGGATGAGAGTGACTGAGAAAGGTGGCCATGGCTGACAGCTCTGAGGGCCCAGAATGGGAGTCATGTCTGAGCTGTGAGGACCACATCAGATGAGAGATGATTTGAAAGATGCTATGTGACAGATCTCTTACAGAAACGAAGGGCAGGATTCCAGTATAAAATCAGTGAGACACTGTGAGATGCTGGACATTCCAGCACAAAGTTTGTAAGGGGACTTAAAGAAAATTTAAATTTATATATCAGATAATTATCTTTACCAGTTAAGCTACCCTCGAGTAACAGGTCTCTGCCATTGTAAGCTTATTCCCTGGAACGTTGATCCTTTCTCAAAACTGCTCTCTCTCTCTCTATATATATATGTGTGTGTGTGTATGTGTGTGTGTGTGTGTGGTGTGGTGTGTGTGTGCGTGTATTGCTTCACATTAGTGACTCTCTATATTACTACCATTAATATAATAAAGTGTTTTTATTTTCTTATGATATATTAGATAATTAAAACTATTTACTCTCTTAAGGAAATTTATTCCCCCCAAAAAAGCTTAGGGTGGCATGCTTAGATTCCCATAACCTGTACACTAATGCAAGGTTAGTTTAAAAGTGTACACAATAGCTGAGCTTTCCAAAATGTTACCCTGTTTTTGTTTTCATTTTTGGAAACAATAAAATTATATTACTATGAGAGCCTATGTATCATAATAATAACTTTGGAGTTAATTTTAACTATTTTTCTTGGAGGATGAAGGATAGTTTATTAAATGTCAGTTATAACTTCATGACAACTCCTTATCTTTCATTTCACAGAGTTTGAAAATAAGTAAGAGCAAAAAAGGTGAATACCTACTGTTGCCAGGTAACTGCATCCACTGTGCTTCCTGCCACCTTCATGAATCTGTACGAAACAGAAAAAACAAAGATGTTGCAACTTAAAGTAAGCCATATCCCCAGGGATGAAATAAGCTGAGACATAGATCAGGCCAATTCTTGGGCAGCTGCGCTTTCTGAGAGGGTCCACCTTCATGGTCTATCCATAGCCTTTGAAGGTTAAAAGGTGCAGAAGGTGAAAGCAATCACAATTCCAGCTCTCCATACATCCTTTATCATCTGGAAATCAAGACTCCAAGATAGCATTATATCTTTGCCTGTTTTCCCAATCTCATGCCTGATGGCTCCCACATTGCTTTCCCTGTGATCACCACCTATCTTTTCCATCTCCTATTTTCTGAGGACTTTGAGATCTACTAAGAAATAAACAATAACATTTTCTAAGGAAGACAGCCTTTGAAAACCCTCTCTTCCTATAGAGAAATTTAACCATTTCTGGAACAGTTAAATACAGAACTGAGTTTCCCAATCAGCATGCTTAGCTGTTTTCCTGAAAGGCATGCAGCAAAGTCTTGCTAGCAACTCGCCACTCTCCTGTGCCCTTTGAGGTTCTATCAGAAACACTGGGCCAGAAGAAAGCACTCGAGGCCACACAGATTCCATGTCGTCATTGTTGTTGTTGGTCCTTCAGTCGTGTTTGACTCTTTCACAATCCCATGGACTGTAGCTAGCCAGGCTCCTCTGTACATGGAATTTTCCAGGCAAGAATATGTTTCCTACTCCAGGGCATCTTCCTGATCCAGGAATCAAATCCATGTCTCTTTAGTCTCCTGCATTGGCAGGAAGATTCTTAACCACTTGCCACCTGGGAAGCCCAACTGGCTAGGGAAGTAGTATTTCTAGACACCCTAATCAGCTCTTTTTCATGGACCCATGCCACCCCTTCTAGGAGTACTTCTTTTGGAAGCAGGACACAGGTAGCCTCTGCTTTTGGAGCCCATGGATTTCTCTTTCTCTTCTCCTCTCCTTTCTCCAGCCCAGAAAAATCACTTGAATCTGGGAGAATAGCTCCACGCTCCTGACTATTTCAAGTTCTATGCCCAGAATTCTTTCTTTAAAATTCAAAAGCCAGAAAGGCTTGTACTTTCTCTTCTCCGTCTTTTTATGTCCCACCCCTGAGCCAATAATTACACAATCAGCTATCTGCTTGAATAGAGAGGAGGAAAATGGAAAAGTCCAGGGAGAGGGGAAAACAGATTAGGATCCAAAATACTATCCCTGTCACATATGCACTCTAAGCTGCAGAGACCAAGTAGGAAAACCCAAAAATTAAGAAGGGGAAATGAAATTGAGTACCCCCTTCCCAGGATATTTCAGAAATTAGAAAGCCTAGACAAACTTAGACACAAGTGTCATTAAGTATTGGGTTGGCAAAAATGTTTGTTTGGGTTTTTCCATAAGGTGTTAAGGAAAAGCTAAATAAACACTTTGGCCAACCCTGCGTGTGTGTTTGTGTGTGCGTGTTTACATGGGCTTTACTTTTACAAAATTATTTCTAAAATCTCTGAAAAGTAAAATCATCTCTATTTACATACAAAAATGACCATAATGAAAATTACACTGACATTTATAGTGCTTTCTCATTAAATTTTTTTTCAGCTTTCTCTGTGTATAATTTCACATAACTCTCAAAACAGCCCTGGTAGGCAGATATTCTTATAATATAGTGGAGGTGGCTAAGTCACATAGAGGTTATGCGACTTGTTCAAATTCATATAGTAATACAAACTAAATTCAGTTTTTCTGATTCCGAATGCTATGTTGTTTTCAAGCTGTTTTCACTGAGGCCAAGAAGTACATACAACTCTAAAATGCAAAAAAATAAGTTGAATTTTTGCCTTAAGAAAGCACTACCCTATATTTTTCAAAAAAGTAAAAAGGCTTCAGCACCTCATTTGCTTGTTGACTTCCTCTCACAGACTTGAGCATTTCAGTGTTATCTGTAAGGCAAGGAATGTACTGGAGCAAAAGTGTCGAAAGGTTACTGAGTCAGAGCCTCTGCTTTGCAACAACCACAGTAAAGCTGAGAAGACAGACAATGAGACAAATAAGCTACAGTGCCTTTGTGCTGCACTCCTGCTGTGAACTAACTGCTGGGGGACAGCAGTCAGGGAGTAGCTAGCTCTACCTTCTACGGCGTTAAAAGAGGGACAAGCACTGAGTAAAGCTTCGTATCTCACAAGACGTTGAATCTCATATTGAAAGAAGGGTAGGATTTTGCCCTAAAGAGCAGGTCAGGCATAGGAACAGCTAGAGTAAAGCCAGATAGAGTCAAGGTGAATATTTTCTCAGGAGTCCAGGATATGTGGATGTCAGGGGACAGGTAGGAAGTTATCTGACAGAGTGGTCAGATAACTGGTCCATGATGCTGACACATCTGGCCTTTAATCATTCCTTAACATCTTGGTACAAGTTGACGTCTTGTTTATCTCTGCATGATTAGCACCCAACATAGTATTGTAAAATACAGCTCCTCCTGCCTGTTGGATTTATCCTGTGCTTAAGCAAGTGAGGAGGGTGTCAGGCTGGAACATGAGTTTTAAGAAGATCACTTTGGCTACAGTAAAGGTGAAAAGTAGTGGTGTGGACACACTGGTGGGAGATGACTGCAGAGTTATGGGAGGCTTTGAAATGTGGGAATGAGAAAAGACACAACTGAAAAAACACTATTGGTGCATCCAAGGGGGGTTGGCAAGGGTGAGTTTAAGTGAGGAAAGGGTGTAAGACAGGGTGTGAGAGAGAATCCTGAAGTTTTAACTGCAGTAATACCATTGCCTAAGACGGGCAATACAGGGACAGACTTTAATGCTGGCGTTGCTGAATGTACTCCAATTCCGAAAATGCCACAGAGGACTTGAAGCAAATGGTCACTGACGGTAACCGTTATGCATTCACAAGAAAATTAGGGGTGAAATGCCCTTTTTGGCTAAAAGGTTCTGGACAGGCAATTAAGAACACATCACATTTGGTGTCTTAGAAGCTGGAAACTTGTCTTCCATGATACTATGATCTGGAGTTCCTCACATGCTTTGGATAGTTTGTTCTGCTAAAGGTTGATAATTAAGTCTTTAAATAACCTTCCATTATCAAAAGTTACATTACAAAAAGAACGGGAAAACTAGCATTAGCATCAGGAGCATTTAAAGTAATGCAAAAGTTTTCTCCCCACACTCCTACTTCATCCTCAAAGAAAATCTATAATTAAATACAAAATACACTGGATCCATATATGTAATATTATATAGTTTACAGAGATATATTTTTAAATTGAGTGTAGGAAAACACCTACCATGACCTGGACTGGGAAAATCAATTATTCTTCCTAACCTAATTTATGGGTTTGATGAAATTCTAATTAAAAAAAAAATCCCACCAGATATTTTTGAAACTTTGCAAAATCATTCTAACATTAATCTGAAAGAAGCCAAGAATGTTCTGAAGAAAAATTGGAATACCAAAGGGATATTTATTTGATCTACCACATATTAAAATACACCACAAAACCTGCAATTATTAAAACATTCCTAGGAGTTAGTCAGGAGATCTTAGGAATTAGTAAAGAAATCAGGAATTAGTAAGGATATCTATGGAACAAAAGGGGATTTTTATAAAAATTTTTATATAAGAATTTATTACATGGAAAAGAATTTAGTATGTGAAGAATTGAAGCATATTTTTAATGGTGTCATGTGATTTGTGACTATTTGGAAAAAAAGTAAAGTTAGATCCTTACCTAAAGTCTTATTTTGTAAAATAAATCAAAATATTAAAATATAGTTTCATTTCAATAAATATTTAAAAAATATGACAATCACAATTTAATATGTTTAGACCAATATTATTATTTTAACTTTGGTAGCATATTTAAGCAGTAGGAAAGTTGAGGGAAAAACATTATTAAATATTTGTTCACATGAAACTTTTTGTAAACTATGTTCTTCCTTTTTCTTTCTTAGTAAAATAATGAGAACAACTTCAAAAACATGGGAACATTTCTACTCTTATTCTGAGGAAGAAGAATCTAATTCAGAAATAATGTCAAACAAAATTTGCATTTCCAAATACTACTACCAGGATGACTTTTTTCTTGGGGATGGTTTTGGTCACCACCTCCTGTACAATGTTAGAAACATCTGTCCATTGTTGTTCAAGCACTCTGTCTAGAGATCTAATCCCTTGAGTCTATTCGTCGCATGACAGATTTTATTTTCTTGGGCTCCAAAATTGCTGCAGATGGTTACTGCAGCCATGAAATTAAAAGACACTTGCTCCTTGGAAGAAAAGCTATAACAAAACTAGACAGCATATTAAAAAGCAGAGACATCACTTTGCTGACAAGGGTCCCTGTATTCAAAGCTGTGGTTTTCCAGTAGTCATATACAAATATGAGAGTTGGACTATAAAGAAGGCTGAGCACCAAAGAATTGATGCTTTCGAATTGTGATGCTGGAGAAGACTCTTGAGAGTCCCTTCTACAGCAAGGAGATCAAACCAGTTAATCCTAAAGGAAATCAAGCATAATGTTCATCTGAAGGACTGATCTAAAGCTGAAACTCCAATACTTTGGCCACCTGATGCAAAGCGCCAACTCATTGGAAAAGACCTTGATGCTAGGAAAGAATGAAGGCAGAAGAAGAAGGGGGTGACAGAGGACGAGACGATTGGGTGGCATCACCGACTCAATGGACATGAATTTGAGCAAACTCCAGGAGATAGTGAAGGGCAGGGAAGCCTGGTGTGTTGCAGTCCAGGGGTCACAAAGAGTTGGACATGACTTAGCGACTGAACAACAGCAACCAGGATCACTAAACACACTTTTGTTTTTTGAGAAGTATAGAAAATTCACCTAAAATGGAGCAAATTTTCTGCTTTCAGAACCCTTTGAATGATTTTTTTAAAATCTAGAAAAACAAAAACCAAGCACAGAAATAATACTTAAAAGGAAACTGATAAAACTCCACAGAATAGACACTAAAGCCACTAACTTTGGTGACTTCTTAGCCCCACGTTCCCCCTCTGAAAATTAGGGTTTTTCTATATCTTCTGTGTATCTGTATCATTTCCATACTCTGTTTTTATATCTATCCTGGCAATAAGCAAGACGACAAGTCCAAAAAGATTATAAATTTCTTTGTTTAAATCTAACATTGATGGATTCCTCTGCTCCCTAGTTTTGCCTGTTTCTCAGAAACTGGCCCAAACCACATAAATGAATAACTTCAACACAGCTGCAGAATGCTCAGCAATAGTAATATTAGAGGTGGAATAACATGCACACAGACTAGTGCTGTCAGGAGTGAAATACCACTGGGAAAGTGAAATTCCATTTAGGGTCCAGTATTATCCAAGGATTTTCAACCATCCACTTCCATTCTAATCCCTAGATTTAGGTCTATGAATGAACAAGTAAAAGATGACCTAGGATGTGAATAATGACAAAAAGGGAAAATCTTGGGTTTTCCAAGGTTGGATGTCTCCATACCTGAATTATGAAAGCAGGAATCCTGGATGATTATTTCAGAGAACAGAAGATGTCTGCCTTCATGCTGACATCCAGTCATGCAAAAAGGGACAAGAGAAGCGAGAGGCAGGGACCTCTACCTAAGGAAATTGGCTAATGCCAGGTAGACCTTTCAGGCAGGTTGAAGGGATCTTTCCCACTGGAGCAAATATGCTGCTATGGAAAAAACCAAAATATCCCCTTACATTGTGAGAGTTCCTTTCCTCCCCCAAGGGACCCCAAATCTGGGAGAGTTTCTTTCCTTTGTTATCCACCTGCACATATGACGTATCTAAAATATTGTTGAGCCTTCTCTCCCAGGGCATATCACAGCTCCCTCTTATAATAAGGCACATCTTTATTCACGGTCTTTGGGGTTTGAATTCTACTTTTGGACCACAGAGTGTAACCCTAAAAACTAGTTTCTGAATTTTGCTCCCAGGAAAGAGGATAAATCCTTCATGAGGAACTGGATGTCTAAATGACTATAACTTCAATAAGAGTGTAGGAGCCTGATCCTTCTTTTCCTTGCTCACAAAGAGAATCTTTGGTTATGTAACTAACATGAATAACATGTGACAGCCATTCTACACAAAAGCTAGGAAAAGCTTGTGAGGAAATTATTCATTTTGAGTTACAGCAAACCACGCATCTTCCATTTAGTCCAAAGCCATTTCCATTTCCATGGCTAATTATATATTAAGCTATACTAGGTTAATTATATATTAAGCTCTAGAACAAATAAAATGCTGATTTATTTTTCCCCTGGTTCTCCTGTTCAAATGCCAACATCTAGGTCCTATCCCCACATATTCTGGTTTGGTAGGTCTGGGCTGGAGACTAAGAATCATGTTGCATTTTTAAACAAAGATACTCATAGCAGCTCTGTTCATAATAAACAACAATAGAACTAAATGTCCTTCAGTGAGTGAATGGTTAAACAAAGTGTAGTCCACCCACATCATGGAATATTAACCAGCAATGAAAAGGAACCAATTATTGACATGCACAACAACCTGGTTGAATATCCAGGGAATTATGCTGAGTGGCAATCCAGTCCTAAAAGGTTGTATTTACAGTATTCCATTTACATAACATTTTTGAAATTGCAAAATTATAAAAATAGAGAACAAGTAAGTGTTGGCAGAAGTTTTAAGAAACAGGAAGAATGAGCAGGGTAAAAGAGCTACATGAAAAAAAGAGCTACATGAGCTATTCCTGTGGTGATGGAAATTGTCTGTTTCTTTACTGTATCAGTGGCAGTGTCCTAGTGGTGATACTATCCTATAGTTTCACAAGAGGTCACTATTGGGAGAAACTGGGTAAAGGGCACTCGGGATTTCTCTGGACTAAATATCATGCTGCATTTTAAAGAAGCTCTCCAGGTACTTCCAATGCAGGACAACTATGGGCCACACCTTTTACAAAATGATCTTACCAACATCTATTAGGATAGGCCATTCATACAGAAAAAAAAATAGGTTCTAAGGGAAAGTAGCATGGGAAAGTGAGGAAAGAAATGCAAAAAAGAAAGTGAAGAAGAGTATTTCCCAAGACCATATGTGTTAAATTTTAATCTATGACCCAGGACTCCAGTCGCCTTCTACAATATTCTTTCTATTCCCTATCTGACTTCTCTGACAACAGAAGATGAGAGAAACATCCTTCATCATAACAGTAATAACTGCTAACCTTCAGCTTGGGTCAGGAATTAGGCTGTTTCTTTAATCAAGAAAGAAGTTTTGTCCAGGAAAAAAAGAAAAAGAAAAGAAAGTAAGTTTAGAAGTGGGTATTAGCATAATATTAGCATAACTGGCATATGCTATTAGCATAATTCTCAGCTAGGAAGCAGACCTTTGCAGTAGCCAGTGCTTCCTTGTTAATTAGTACTGAACAGCTGCTGGGAGGCCTTGCCTCTCTCTAGAGGCAGAGATGGAAACTCTTTTCTTATGAACTAAGAGGAATAAATTGTTTTCTCCTCTTGTAGTTTAAGTCATATAACTCTTTCACAGTTGAAATAAAACAGAAAGGTTATTAGGAATAACTGTTAATAATAATTTCTCTGTGCACCAAACTGTCCCCAGCTGTGCAACTTCCCACTCCAAACAAAAATTCGGTATAAGTAGGTTTGCAGGCAGGAGCTGTGATCACCCTCATTATGCTGCTGCTGCTAAGTTGCTTCACTTGTGTCCGACTCTGTGCCACCCCATAGACGGCAGCCCACCAGCAGCCCACCAGGCTCCCCCGTCCCTGGGATTCTCCAGGCAAGAACACTGGAGTGGGTTGCCATTTCCCTCTCCAAAGCATGAAAGTGAAAAGTGAAAGTGAAGTCGCTCAGTCGTGTCCGACTCTTAGCGACCCCATGGACTGTAGCCCACCAGGCTCCTCCATCCATGGGATTTTCCAGGCAAGAGTGCTGGAGTTGGGTGCCATTGCCTTCTCCAGGAACCACACTAAGCATTTTAAATTCATTATCTCATTTAACTTCACAACATGCCTAAGAAATAGGTAATTTCATTTGCCTCATTTTACCAGTGAGGAGACTGAGGTTTTAAAGAGATTAAAGATTTCCTCAAGGTGACCTTGAGTTGGACCATAAAGAAGGCCAAGCACCAAATAATTGATGCTTTTGAACTGTGATTTTGGAGAAGATGCTTGAGAGTCCCTTGGACTGTAAGGAGATCAAACCAATCAATCCTAAAGAAAATCAATCCTGAATATTAATTGGAAGGGCTATGCTGAAGCTGAAGCTCCAATACTTTGACCACATGATGTGAAGAGCTGATTCATTGGAAAAGACCCTGGTGCTGGCAAACATTGAAGGCAGGGGGCAAAGGGGACGACAGAAGACAAGATGGTTGGATGGCATCACTGACTCAATGGACATGAGTTTGAGCAAGCTCCAGGAGATGGTGAAGGACAGGGAAGCCTGGCATGCTGCAGTCCATGGGGTCGCAAAGAGCAGGACACGACTGAGTGACTGAACAGCAACAAGGTGACCTGACTGGATGCTGATCTGGGCCTCATCTAGTTCCAAAGCGTATGCACTTTACCATTCTGCTATTTCCACCCTCGTCTTCAGTCCTGCTACACTGGCTCACTACAGAAAACAGAAGGCTGCTGTTAATGTTTTTTTGGAAGAAGGGACCCATGAGGTCAGAAACGCCCAGGGCCCACAGAAGTCATGAGAGCTTGTGTATCGGAACATAGTGAACTTTCCGTCCTTACCCACCCATACTGCCTTCACTATTGTTTATTTGCCACTTTGAGTACAAGTGGAGCCTATGAATTAGCATTAGGCGCTTCACACAAGTTTTGGTAATTAGATGCAACTAAAGATAGAAATTTTGGGTAGAAAAAGGCAATTTTTCTATTTCTGGTTTGCAGATTACTGAGTTTATAGCATATATCATGTGGTCTACTGTGATGGAAAAGACCATTATTTGCTTCCTAATTCTCTTCTGCTTTTATCATCTTTGCCCAAATTAGAATACTTTCCATAGCTTTCTGGGCTCCATGGGAGCTAAAGGCCCTGTCTAGCTTTCTGTTCTAACCCAGGTTCAAGTTAGAATATGCTACCAGCAAGTCTATAGAATGTTAGGATAACTTCCATTCTTCATTCAACAACTTTGAGCACCCACAAAGTATTATATTAGGCTTTTTGCCACTACTGAATATACATTAGTAAATACAACAGACAACTTCCTGCTCTCATGAAGTTTATAATCTCTATGAAACAAATAATAAATATGCAGTTTTGTGATAAATGCCATAATGGGAACTAACAGTGTGCTGATAGAGAATCACTTAGCAAGGCTATTCAAGAAAGGACTCTGATGGATGAGGTGAAATCAGTAATGTGGCAAGCTGAGAGAATAATTTAGGTAGAAAGAAGCGTATATGTTGTACAACCCCATCCTGTCCACCCTGCTGAAAAAAAAAGAGGGAGAGAGAGAAGCTTAGCACATGCCAGGTCAGTGAGGCTTGAGTGTAGTAAGAAAAAGGGAAATACGGAGAAGAATGAAGAGCTGAGAAGCAGCCAGATCATTTGTCATAGAGCCTTGTTGGTATGGCAAGGAGATTCAATTTTATTCTAAGAGCAATGAATAGTCATTAAAGAGTCTTTATCAAATGACTGACAGCATGGGAATTATGTTTTTAAAAGATTTTCTGGCAATTGTGTGGTGAATAGATTGGAGAGGACAGTGGGTTAGTCACTCAGTCATGTCCGACTCTTTGTGACCCCATGGACTGTGCCTGCCAGGCTCTTCTGTCCATGAAATTCTCCAGGCAAGAATACTGGAGTGGGTTGCCATTCCATTCTCTAGGGGCTCTTCCTGACCCAGGGGCTGAACCCAGGAGTCCTGCATTGCAGGCAGATTCTTTACCATCTGAGCCACCAGGCAATGTTAGAGAGGACAGGAATAGAAGCAAATAGACCAGTCATGGGGCTATTGAAGTGGTCCAAGTTCTGAGTTCTCCAAATTATAACTCTTCTGTTATTGTTTTCTCTATGGCCATCTCTCACCTAAAGCAGGGCTCACATTCCAAGTCAGCAGCAGGGCTCACATTCCAAGTCAGCGTTGTCCAAACACATTAGTGGAACACTAGTCTCTCAAGATATTCACTGAAAACAAGACTACGGTCAAATAAATTTTTAAAATTCTGCATGCTAAATACCCTTCTTGGAGATTCAGAATGTAAACTAATTTAATAAAGATGCTAGGAAGTGTTTCAGTACATTTGTGTATTTCAATATTTCTCAAACTTACTTGACTATGGAAATTTTACTTCCCCCTCCCTCCACATAATGCTATTGTTTTGCAGGACTGGTATTTTCCAGAGCATATTTAAGGAAATGCTGCCATAAGTCATTCTAACCAAAGGTTAACTCCACGTGCATGGTTTACTGGGCCTCCTTTTCTCCACATCTGTCTGTCCCTCTGCAGACAGATTTTCATATTAAGCCCTTGGCTTGGTCACCCTTTCTTACCTCACCCTCTCTAGACTCTGAGCCTATCTGCAAGGCAAATTCTCATCTTTTCTGAGAGTCCATGTTCTCTGGGTTGCCACTTCCTCACTCTGATTATTCTGTCAATAAGCTTTCATCTGTTAATTGTCTTAGAGAAATCTGTCAAAAGTCTCTCACCTGCAGATGATCCCTCTTTTGTGTGTTTGTTATTAATTATTATTATCAGTTTTTAAAAGGAGTTGGGATGGTTTTACCAGAAGAAAGTGGACCTTGTGATCAGATCACTATCTTCAAATTGAAGCACACCCAATATAGTTTAAAATCAGTTTTCGTTGCTACAGAGATATTATTTCCTGAGTATGAATATGTGTTCATTTTGGTGTATCTTTCTTTTGAAAATGTCCCTTTTCTGCACGTGATGGCTCTTGAATGAGAGATGCTAACTGTTCAAAAGGTGGGAATCATCCTCTATTAATTCCTCGTATTCTCTCACCTCCACCTTACTGAGATTTCCATCAATAAAGCATGTCTATCTTAACTTCTCTCCATTTCTTCTGCCATTACCTTAATCTAATTAAACATACCTCATAGTGAAAACCTCCTTACTGAGCTCTTTTGATTTCTTACTTTTGCACATTAAAATCTATTTGGCACACAAAATATAGTAGATTCTGGTACATGCTGCTGCCCTTATAAAAACTCCATAATAGCTTTCCATTGCTCAGAGGATAAAATACACAACCTCTTTACCATGGTATACATGATTCAGTAATAATATGATCTTTGCTTGTCTATGCAGTCTCATCTCCTACTGCTCTCCTTTTGGTCACTATAATGCCCATCCTTCTGGTGCTCAAATGCCTTAATTTTGTTTCTGACTCAGGACATTGACAAACATGACCGACCACCTCTAACTAAAACTTTCTTCACTTTACACTTTGAACAATTGGTTCCTTCTCATTTTTTCATTCTTGACTTAAATATATTGTTCCTCAGATAAATTGTCTCTGATTACCTTGTCCACATAAGTCTTCCAACTCCAGGTATCCATTTAATTAACAGAATTACACACAATTTGGGGTAATTTGTTTTCTTATTTACTGTGGTTCGGTTTTTTAGGACTTCCTTGGTGGTTTAGATAGTAAAGAATCTACCCGCAATGCAGGAAATCCGGGTTCAATCCCTGCATTGAACCAGGGTCAGGAAGATTCCCCGGAGAAGGATATGGCTACCCACTCCAGGATTCTTGCCCGGAAAATTTCAC
This sequence comes from Bos indicus, assembly GCF_029378745.1. Taxonomy (NCBI): domain Eukaryota; kingdom Metazoa; phylum Chordata; class Mammalia; order Artiodactyla; family Bovidae; genus Bos; species Bos indicus. Next base: position 19,693,624 of record NC_091785.1, read on the forward strand.
GGACAGAGGAGCCTGGAGGGCTACAACCCATGGAGTTGCAAAGACTCCATGACTGTGTGACTGTCACTATTTTTATTGTCTTGCTAAGCTCCAAGAGAGTAAGAGTTACTTTGGCTTTATTCGTTAATATAAACCCAACACTTAAGCCAGGATCAAACACAAAATAGGTGTTCAATAAATGTTTATTGAGAGATAATTTAGTACTAATTTCACTATAACTTAAAAGCCCCCAAAGAAGCCTTAGTGAACCTGTATTCATTGAATAACTGCTTTTCTTGACATTGCCACATCACCAAAAATAGATTCAGTCCTCATTCTATAGTAGATCCAACAATAAACTCCAAATAAGTTGAAAGAGCCTAACCTTGAAAATTGAAACATTTGTAAAAGGCTAGATAAAATTGAAAGCTTTATCCTAATTGTATAAAGAAGGAAACAGAGAAGACAATCAATAAGAAAATAGACAAGAACAACTATCATAAAAAGTAACTTCTGAAATAATAAAAACATATTCAAGGTAATAAGAAAAGTGATACATTAAGATAAAATTGTCATTACATACACGATGCATAAAAGTTTGAAAAAGAAAAGCAGAGAAAAATGATAAAAGCCTAAAGAACACGACTTCATGCCTGTAGATAAAAATCAATAACTGGGAAGGGCCACTTCCTGAATGAGGAAATGAAAATAATAAAACGTGCATTTTATTAAGTACTTCCCATATTCCAGGCAACATGGTAGTCCCTGAAGACACAAACATGAAGATTCTATCTCAGCTTTTTCATATCCTCACTGGGGGAAACAGTCCTGTATAGTCCAGTAAATACCTAAGGAGTTTTAAACTTTTTTAAACTTAAAAATTAGTTTGGTTCTAAAACACTAAAGCTGTTCCTACATCCTGAAGGCTTCAGAATCAATAAAACATAGACTGAGTCCTGATCCTAGTCGACAGTCTGTTGTGGGAGGCAGATATGTAAATAAAAAGTTATCATCAATTTGGTAAGTACTATAGCAGAAAAGTAAAGTACCATATAAGGAAAGAAGGGGGTGACAAGAAATCCTGCCCCAAGTTATCAGAGAAGATCTACTGGAAAATGAGGGAAGAGAGTGGTATTCTAAAGAAAATGATACAAAACCAAAAGGTGCAAAGGTGAAAAAGTATGGCCTCTTCTAAGATGGACATATATATTTTTGATGTACTGAGGGCAGGTTGTGCAAGGGTATGTAGCTGCTGACTAGCTGCAAAGAAGGCAGGCACTGGACCCTAAAGGCCAGGGGTGCATGTGAAAGGGTTTGAATTTCAAGCAAGAGTGACTTGACCACATGTTGCATTTTTAAAAATCTAGGTAAGGAGAAATCTGTTCAAGAAGAAAAATGATAAGGTTTAAAATAAAAATGAAAAGATGGGATATGAGTGATACTAACAAGTCAGAAAAAACAAAACTTAATAACTAACTAATGATACTTGCTCCTTAGAAGGAAAGCTATGACAAACCTGCACAGCATATTAAAAAAGCAGAGATATCACTTTGCTGACAAAGGTACCTATAGTCAGTGCTTTGGTTTTTCCAGTAGTCATGTACAGATATGAGAGTTAGACCATAAAAAAGGTTGAGAGCTGAAGAATTGATGCCTTCGAATTGTGGTGCTGAAGACTCTTGACAGTCCCTTAGACAGCAAGGATATCAAACCAGTCAATACTAAAGGAAATCTACCCTGAATATTCATCAGGACTGTTGCTAAAGCTCCAATACTTTGGCCACCTATGCAGAGTGGGCTTATTGGAAAAGACGCTGGTACTGGGAAAGATTGAAAGCAAAAGGAGAAGGGGGCGGCAGAGAATGAGGTGGTTAGATAGCATCATCAACTCAATGGACATGAATCTGAGCAAACTCTAGGAGATAAAGGAGCACAGAGGAGCCTGGCATGCTGCAGTCCATGGGGTCGCAAAAACCCAGACACGACTTAGTGACAGGACAGCAACAGCACATGGAGTCTGTGACAAAGGAGAGGAATGCATCTCAAATGACCACCTAGTCTGCCCTCCGGCAAAACGGGGATTGTGTCCTTAGGCCAATGTGGGATAAGGGGAAAGGAGACGCCGTTAAGTTTTGGGAAATGTTTGGTTCTTTTCCCAGTTAACAGGATTCAAATTTAAACAACCATGACATATAATCTTGCATTAATTAAAATATAGTACATTAATAAAAATAATACTCATTGCTGTGGGGTATTGGGGGAAAAGATGCACTGATACATTACTGCCCTGCAACCTGGTGAAACTGTTCTGAAAAGAAATCTGGCAACAAATACAAGAGCCATAAAAAATTATCATCTGCTCTGACCCAGAAACTCAGCTTTTTGGAATACAGCCCAAGGATGTAATTCAAAAGAAATAAAAAAAAAACTATTTGTATAAAGATGTTTACAACTGTGGTATATATTCCAGACAAAAATTGGAAACAGCCCAAATGCCCAACAGTGAGGGCTTATTTAGGCAGACTCAGGACATCAGTGCACTGGAATATTTGATTGGTATTAAGAATGACAAATACGAGAACTATGTAGAAATAAGGCAAGGGCAATATAAAACAATGAGCAAAAAATGCAGAATTTAAAATGATGCGTATACAATGATCACAACTATGTAAAATTTTATCTGTATAACCAGGAGGACTGGAGAAACTACAGAGCTGGTAATTTAGAGTGCTGACATTTTTGTTATTGTTAGTTGAGTCACTGGGAATATTTATGCATTTAAAGTTGTACTGCACTGTGTATTTAGTACATATACATTAAGAAAGGTAAATCTCCATTTTTTCAGGAACATAAAAAAAAGTATTCATCAGTACCTTTCCTTCTTGCCTTGTGTAATTTTTTCTAGCCTCTTGAGTCCTATTAGTTTAGATGTATGGAAAACTAGGCCTTTCCACTTGTCACCATACCACCTGGTCACATGCTCATTCTTTAAACTGTCCCTTACGATTGTGTCCAAGTTCTTATTCACAGCAAGCTAACATCTATATGCTCACAGTTACACCATGTACTAGGATGCCTTAGCTATATGTTATATCTCCTCAGTATGATTTTTTAATCTTTGACATAGAGAAATATTTGTTTCTTACCTTCTGTTACCCTGGTGTAACTATCTCCCTTAAATGGGCCTTTATTAAATGTAAAGTCCAATTCCTCTGGATTCTATTTCTTCTAGCCTTAAAAGACTTCTAATTTGGTTATATCCTTTATCTCTTATACCATCTAGCTCTTCTCTCCTATATAAGTCTCAACATACAAACCTGTTCTGCTATCTCCCACATTAAATTAAATGGAAAAATGCCATTATCTCCCTTGACCCCAAATCTCCCTTCATTTTTCTACTCTCTTTCACAGTACAAATTTTCCTAAGAGCTGTCCACATTATTGTTTCCAATTTCTCACTCCTCATTCACTCTACAAACTATTGTGATCTGACTTCAGTTCCACCACCCCACTGAATTATATTTTTCAAGGTCACCAACAACCTGCATGTTCCCAGGTTCGATGGCACTTTTCTGTCTTCCTGTTACTTGTCTTCTTGGCCTTCCAGCAGCATCTCCTCTGTTTTCTTGGTTCCTACACCTCTCTCTCTCCCTTTTCTCTTACATATGAGGCCATCCCTCTTTTCTCACATCTCTGAACATGATAGTTCCTTTGAGCTCTCTCCTAAGCCTTTGGCTCTTTTCTTTATATATTCTAACTAATCTCCTCTATTTCCGTTGTTGTTGTTTTTCAGTCGCTAAGTCATGTATGACTCTTTGCGGTCTGGTATTCCCATCTTTTTAAAATTTTCCACAGTTTGTTGCGATCCACACAGTCAAAGCTTTTAGCGTAGTCAATGAAGCAGAATTAGATGTTTTTTGGAATTGCCTTGCTTTTTCTATGATCCAATGAATGTTGGCAGTTTTATCTCTGATTCATTTGCCTTTTCTAAAACCAGCTTGTTCATCTGGGAGTCCTCGGGTAAGTACTGTTGAAGCCTAGCTTGAAGGATTTTGAGCATTACCTTACTAGTATGTAAAATGAGTGCAATTGTAAGGTAGGTTGAATATTCTCTGGCATTGCCTTTCTTAGGGATTGGAATGAAAACTGACCTTTCCAGTCCTGTGGCCACTGCTGAGTTTTCCAAATTTGCAGACATATTGAGTGCAGCATGTTAATAGCATCATCTTTTAGGATTTTAAATAGTTCAGCTGGAATTCTATCACCTCCACTAGCTTTGTTTGAAGTAATGCTTCTTAAGGCCCACTTGACTTCACACTCTAGGAGGTTGGCTGTAGGTGAGTGACCACACCATCATGGTTATCTGGGTCATTAAGATTTTTTTGTATGGTTCTTCTGTGTATTCTTGCCACCTCTTCTTAATCTCTTCTGCTTCTGTTAGGTCCTTGCCATTTCTGTCCTTTATAAAGCCCGTACTTGCATGAAATGTTCCCCTGGTATCTTCAATTTTCTTGAAAAGGTCTCTAGCTTTTCCCATTCTATTGTTTTCCTCTATTTCTTTGAATTGTTCACTTAAGAAGGCCTTCTTATCTCTCCTTGCTATTCTTTGGAAATCTGCATTCAGTTGGGAATATCCTTCCCTTTCTCCCTGCCTTTCACTTCTCTTCTTGCCTCAGCAATTTGTAAAGCCTCCTCAAACAAACACTTTGCCTTTGTGCATTTCTTTTTCTTTGAGATGGTTTTGGTCACTGCCTCCTGTTCAATGTTAAGAACCTCTTTCCATAATTCTTCAGGCACTCTGTCTACCAGATCTAATTCCTTGAATCTATTCATCATCTCTACCATACAATCATAAATGATTTGATTTTGGTCATACCTGAATGGTCTAGTGGTCTTCCCTACTTTCTTAAATTTAAGTCTGAATTCTGCAAAAAAGAGCTCATGATCTGAGCCGTAGTCAGCTCCAGGTCTTGTTTTTGCTGACTGTATAGAGCTTCTCCAATTTCGGATGCAAAGAATATAATCAATCTGATTTTGATATTGACCATTTCCATGACGGAGAAGGCAATGGCAACCCACTCCAGTACTCTTGCCTGAAAAATCCCATGGATGGAGGGGCCTGGTGGGCTCCAGTCCATGGGGTCGCTAGGAGTCAGACACGAATGAGCGACTTCACTTTCACTTTTCACTTTCCTGCATTGGAGAAGGAAATGGCAACCCACTCCAGTGTTCTTGCCTGGAGAATCCCAGGGACGGGGGAGCCTGGTGGGCTGTCGTCTATGGGGTGGCACAGAGTCAGACACGACTGAAGTGACTTAGCAGCAGCAGCAGCATTTGCATGATGCCCATGTATAGAGTCATCTCTTGTGTTGTTGGAAGAGAGTGTTTGCTATGACCAGTGTGTTCTCTTGACAAAACTCTATTAGTCTTTGCATTGCTTTATTTTGAGCTCCAAGGCCAAACTGCCTGCTTCTCCAGGTATCTCTTGATCTCCTACTTTTGCATTCCAATCCCTGTGATGAAAAGGACATCTTTTTTTTTTTTTTTTTTTTGGTGTTCTAGATGGTTTCATAGGTCTTCATAGAACTTAGGGTCAACTTCAACTTTTTGGCATTAGTGGTTGGGGCATCAGATCAGTCGCTCAGGTGTGTCCGACTCTTTGTGACCCCATGAATCGCAGCACGCCAGGCCTCCCTGTCCATCACCAACTCCGAGAGTTCCCTCAGACTCACGTCCATCGAGTCAGTGATGCCATCCAGCCATCTCATCTTCTGTCGTCCCCTTCTCCTCTTGTCCCCAATCCCTCCCAGCATCAGAGTCTTCTCCAATGAGTCAACTCTTCCCATCAGGTGGCCAAAGTACTGGAGTTTCAGCTTTAGCATCATTCCTTCCAAAGAAATCCCAGGGTTTATCTCCTTCAGAATGGACTGGTTGGATCTCCTTGCAGTCCAAGGGACTCTCAAGAGTCTTCTCCAACACCACAGTTCAAAAGCATCAATTCTTTGGCGCTCAGCCTTTTTTACAGTCCAACTCTCATATCCATATATGACCACAGGAAAAACCATAGCCTTGACTAGATGGGCCTTTGTTGGCAAAGTAATGTCTCTGCTTTTGAATATGCTATCTAGGTTGGTCATAACTTTCCTTCCAAGGAGTAAGCATCTTTTAATTTCATGGCTGCAGACACCATCTATAGTGATTTTGGAGCCCCCAAAAATAAAGTCTGACACTGTTTCCACTGTTTCCCCATCTAGTTCCCATGAAGTGGTGGGACTGGATGCCATGATCTTTGTTTTCTGAATGTTGAGCTTTAAGCCAAATTTTTCACTCTCCACTTTCACTTTCATCAAGAGGCTTTTGAGTTCCTCTTCACTTTCTGCCATAAGGGTGGTGTCATCTGCATATCTGAGGTTATTGATATTTCTCCCGGCAATCTTGATTCCAGCTTGTGTTTCTTCCAGTCCAGCGTTTCTCATGATGTACTCTGCATATAAGTTAAATAAACAGGGTGACGATATACAGCCTTGATGTACTCCTTTTCCTATTTGTAACCAGTCTGTTGTTCCATGTCCAGTTCTAACTGTTGCTTCCTGACCTGCATACAGCTTTCTCAAGAGGCAGATCAGGTGGTCTGGTATTCCCATCTCTTTCAGAATTTTCCACAGTTTATTGTGATCCACACAGTCAAAGGCTTTGGCATAGTCAATAAAGCAGAAATAGATGTTTTTCTGGAACTCTCTTGCTTTTTCCATGATCCAGCAGATGTCGGCAATTTGATCTCTGGTTCCTCTGCCTTTTCTAAAACCAGCTTGAACATCAGGAAGTTCACGGTTCACATATTGCTGAAGCCTAGCTTGGAGAATTTAGAGCATTACTTTACTAGTGTGTGAGGTGAGTGTAATTGTGTGGTAGTTTGAGCATTCTTTGGCATTGCCTTTCTTTGGGATTGGAATGAAAACTGACCTTTTCCAGTCCTGTGGCCACTGCTGAGTTTTCCAAATTTGCTGGCATATTGAGTGAAGCACTTTCACAGCATCATCTTTCAAGATTTGGAATAGCTCAACTGGAATTCTATCACCTCCACTAGCTTTGTTCGTAGTGATGCTTTCTAAGGCCCACTTGACTTCACATTTCAGGATGTCTGGCTCTAGGTGAGTGATCACACCATCGTAATTATTTGCGTCGTGAAGATCTTTTTTGTACAGTTCTTCTGTGTATTCTTGCCATCTCTTCTTAATATCTTCTGCTTCTGTTAGGTCCATACCATTTCTGTCCTTTATCGAGCCCATCTTTGCATGAAATGTTCCTTTGGTATCTCTGATTTTCTTGAAGAGATCTCTAGTCATAGACTTGGATTATTGTGATGTTAAATGGTTTGCCTTGGAAATGAACTGAGATCATTCTGTCATTTTAGAGACTGCACCCAAGTACTGCAGACTTTTTTGTTGATTATGAGGGCTACTTCATTTCTTCCAAGGGATTACTGCACAGTAGTAGATACAGTGGTCATCTGAGTGAAATTTGCCCATTTCCGTCCATCTTAGTTCACTGATTTCTAAGATGTTGATGTTTACTCTTCCATCTCCTGCTTGACCACATCCAATTTAACGTGGTTCATGGACCTAACATTCCAGGGTTCAAAGCAATATTGTTCTTTACAGCATCAGACTTTACTTTCACTGCCAGAGACATCCACAACTGAGCGTCATTTCTCCTCTGACACAGCCACTTCATTCTTTCTGAAGCCATATGTAAATTGCCTTCCACTTTTCACTGGTATCACATTGGACACCTTCTGATCTGGGGGACTTATCTTCCAATTTCATATCTTTTTGCCTTTTTATACTGTTCATGGTGTTCCCGTAGCAAGAATACTGGAGTGGTTTGCGATTCCCTTCTGCAGTGGACCATATTTTGACAGAATTCTTCAATATGACCCATCCGTCTTGGGTGGCCCTGCAGGGCACAGCTCATAGCTTCATTGAGTTACACAAGAGTCCCTTCACCACAACACAGCTGTGATCCATGAAGGAGCACATCACCATACCCTTATCCAACATATCGTCCTGTGGCTTCCACTGCCAATGACACGTTCCATTTCCACAACCCATTTCAGGTTCCTATCATTATGTGTACCACTATAACAGCTTTTCTCACTGATTTCCCTGCCTCCTCTCCAATCTATTTGTCATAGAGGAGACATAGAATACTTTCTGTGTAATAAATCAAATTTTTTCACTCCCCAGGTTAGAAACATTCAGTATCTTTCTCACTGTGCTTAGAAGAAATTCTAAGCCCTTCATTATGCCTATAAGTCTCTATATAACTCTTTTTTGTTTAGTTTTTTTTAATTCATTTATTTTTTATTGAAGGATAATTGCTTTACAGAATTTTGTTGTTTTCTGTCAAACCTCAACATGAATCAGCCATAGATATACATAATTACTTCTCTAAATATACCTTTCTTTTGTCAATCTGGCCCCTTTTTCATCCTTAGGATCTTTGCACATGCTTTTCATTTTCCAAGAACACTGACACTGTTCATTTCTCATTTTGTCTAGTTAACACTCATTCAAGTTCAAATTACACTTAAATGAATTTTTAAAAATTGAAGTACAGTTGATTTACAACATTATATTATTTCTGGTGTATGACATACCGATTCAATATTTTTATAGATCATACTCCATTTAAAGTTACTGTAAAACATTGACTATATTTCTCATGCTGTACCATATATACTTGTTAGCTTATTTATTTTATACATAAGCTTGTGTTTGTACCTCCTAATCTCCTACCCTTGTCTTGTCCCTTCCCCTTCCCTTCTCTCCACTGGTAACCACTGGTTTGTTCTCTATATCTGTGACTGTTTCTGTTTTTTATATTTATTAATTTGCTTATTTTTTAGTTTCCACATATAAGTAATAACACAAAGTATTTATCTTTCTCTGTTTGGTTTTTTCACTAAGCATAGTACCTTTCAGGTCTATTCATGTTGTTGAAAATGGCAAATTCATTCCTTTCTATGGATGAGCAATATTTCCATTCCAAATTTTTATCCATTCATTAGGTTGCTTCCATATCTTAAATAATGTTGCTATGAATACTGGGGTACATATATCTTTTTGAATTTGTGTTTTCATTTTCTTCAGATATATACCCATAAGTGGGATTGCTGGATCATATGGTAGTTCTATTTTTAGTTTTTTGAGTAATCTCCATACTGTTTTCCAAAGAGGCTGCACCAATTTACATTCCTACCAACAGTAGACTAGGGTTCCTTTACGCTATATCCTCACCAACATTTGTTATTTGTGGTCTTTTTGACGATTGCCATTCTGACAGGCGTGAGGTGCTATCTCGAGGTTTTGATTTGCATTTCTCTGATGATAAGCAACGTTCAGCATCTTCTCATGTGGTTGTTCCTCTTACGTGTTAATCCTTTAGAGAACACTTCCAACCACCTAACTTGGTCAAATCTCAGCATTTACAGTCATTCATAGAACCTTGTTCCTCTCCTTGTTATTGTTTCAGTCTTAAGATAAGTTGATTATTGCCTATGTCTCCCTTACCATAGGACATACTCCACGAAGGTAGAGAAAGTATTTGTTTTTGTTTATTATAACACTCCTGTTTTAAAACACAGTACCTGGAACATAGCAATTACTCAAGAAGTAGTTGCAGAATGAATGAATTACTGATACAAAGTCATGCTACTGAGAAGACACTATCAGTCCCATGAAACTATATTAATCAGATCATTAAAGAAAAGATATAATCTAAAAGAATAACTATGTGGACTTAGTTATTGGCTTTGCTTATGTATTATGAACTATGAAAATGTTCTAAATATGTGATTCTTATCCCCTAATTACAACATGTAAAATAAGGCCAACTTCTTCATCACCCTCTCCCCTCTCCACCACATACACAAGATAATTTAAAAGTTCAGCAAAAGTATGCAAAAGGAAGCCCAGAGTTTGTACTTGTAGGTAGGAGTAAAGGTCAGAAAAATTGTTCTGCAAGGAAAAAGGGAACTAGAAGGAGGGGGATAAACAAAAAAAAGGTGAAGGAAGGACAGGAGTTAATATAAAGGCTTGGGGATTCTTTGTAAAGAGGAAAATACCTAAAATTAAAATTCAGACTGTTAATGTTACAGTGTAAATCCTTCCACCTTCCCAAGCCCTCAATAACATCTGCTATGTTAATTAGCTTAGATCAAGACTAAGCTACCACAAAAGGGAAGACAGAGAGTCATAAGAGCCATCAAGCCAGAAGGACCATTAAGGAGGTTGCCATAGGTTTCTTTCTACTGGGATATATCTGTTTATACTTGTATAGCATTTATCTAACCTCACTTGGGCTGTACAATTCACTGGAAAACACCTTACTTGTTTTTGAATTTATAGGAATAACCATAACTATCCCGGAATATGACAGGATGCTGCATAAAACGTATGCCAGATGAACTCCTGCCTCTTCCACCTTCCTTGTTCCTGCCCTTCCAGGTATAGTCACATCTCCACTTTGGGTCTTGGATTCAACATCTAACTCCAGTCTTCCTCATGCTATTCCCTGTGACATTCCCTCCAACCCTGCATAATTAGACTCAACATGCATGAATATTCCACTTATTTTATCTGGGCCTGGCCCACCAGCAGCACTGGGGAAGACAGCATTTAACACAGTGACCATCCACAACCAATGCTTAATAAATGATTGTTTGATTCAGTCAAAATTAAATAAATCACATGATAGTAATTCTCTAGAATACCTAACAAATTTGTTAAGCTATGCTTTAATGTACAGATGTTTGTAGTGTTTCTCAACTTTTTAACCTAGTTTCAGTGTCCAGGATTTTGTCAAATTTTACTTTCTATAAGAGTTCCCAAGAGTATAGCAGATAATACTTCGCCCTTTAAAAAATATTAAGTTATATTATGCAATGCTATAATATTAAATGTGCTTTTTAAAACAACACAGCCTTTCCAACCTGTTTTGGAGTTTGCGATATTCCTCCCAATCCCACCCACTTCTGCTGACTGTGGAAGGCCTGGAGAGATAAGTTCTTGCACTGTTTGTAGAGAATCCTTGGTTTATGGTGGGAATTTTCACTTTGAAAGAGTCTCTCTGTCCTTCTTAAGACCGGAAATAACCAGGAAGAGTACAAATACATTAACTCATTACATGTAATGAAAAACGTTTTAAAAACTGCTAAATAATCTGACCTACCCATCTAGAAGGGCGATGACGTTTTTCCTGGGCCGCCCAATATTAGGGCCATACAAGCTGGCTCTGGAGTAAATCCGGATGGGTTGCAACAGGCTCTTCAGCTGGATGTAATCCTTTCCCAACTGGCTGCCATTTACTGCCCGGCCATGCATGGTCCGATAGTTATTTGGTTCTAGATTAAAAGCAGACATGCAAGTCAGAGTTGGGAAGAGTGAGGTTCTGCCAACCTTTTCCTAGCCACAGATCTCTCTCCCTTTTTTCTTAACAATGTAAATAAAATAACCAAAGGAGGGTGCAAGCTAGCTGAACTTGAGAAACTATCCCAGCAAAAAAGTCAAGTGCCATTTTATCATTCTATTTATTTTCAAACTAATCTTCACAAAAGGTCATCTAATCCACAACAGAAAGACCATACTGATTTTCAAATGATAGTTTATAATAAATGGCATATTGAGTTGAACAGTATCCCCCCAAATTAATGTCAATCCAAAACTTTAGAATGTAATCTTATTTGGAAATAGGGTCTTTGAAGAAGTAATTACTCAAGATGAGGTCATATGGGATTAGGATGTGCCCTAAATCCAAAGACTGGTGTTTTTATAGAGAAAGGAGAGGAAGATTCAGGTACACAGACACACAGGGAGGAAGCCCATGTGTCAATGGAGGCAAGAATTCAAGGGATACTGCTATTCCAAGGCTTGCTGGTAGCTATTAGAAGCTAGAGAGAGGCACTGAATAGATTCTCTCTTAAAGTCTCCAGAAGGAATTAACCTTGGCAATGCTTTGATCTCAGACTTCCTAAACTGTGATAGAACAAATATCTCTTGTGTTACACCACTAAGCTTGTCATGACAGGCCTAGAAAACTAATACAAATGGTAAGAAGGGAAAGCTTCATAAAGATGATCCTTGTGTCAAAAAGACAGAAAAAATTTAATGTTCAATTATAGCAAAGTGGCTGAGTGTAATCCTCTCGCCCAGTTCCTATTAACTTGGTAGTCCTAAAACGACAAGGAAAGTCCTAAAATCCAGCAGCTCCACGGCTGGAAGAGCTAACTTGATTTGCAGTGAAGGACATATCCCAGAGAAGGCCAACATTTTGGTTAACTTGAGGTTTTGACACTGGTAGGGGCAAGAAATAGATCAGCAGACTCACAAGAAATGTAACAGGGAGATTTGGGGAGCGAGGAAATCACTGAGGATTTTGGTAAACCCACAAATACCCCTCGTAGTCTGGAAAGTTGTTCTCAGGAGGGACTGGAGAGGGCACTAGCTATCTACACATTCCCAGATGAATATGAAACATAATATACTCATAAAGGACACATGAAAAGGCAGGTCAGAAATTAAAAGCCAGTAAGACTTGCAAAATGCCTGAATTTTGAATGTGTTCACAAACCTATACACAGATCTAATGGTAAAGATGAAGCCATAACAGCTCAAGGCAAGCGTAACCTCTGATCATTCGTCACCTCACCACTAAGCTATGCCGACGCAGAGGTAACCCCTGGGAAGCCGGCTTTACAATTAAAAAATAATTGAAAAATTAAAAAAAAAAAACACGAATAGATATTAGTAGCTACATGATGCAAGGGAAATGAACTCTATGGAACTAGTCCAGGAAGTGACTAAACAAACAGAAAAGAAACAACAAAAAAACCTCTGGAAAGGAGGATTTGGAATCCAGAGTTACCCCCAACATATTATCTAAAATGTATAGTTTTAAACCACAAAAAATGACAGCATGTAAAAAAATAGGAAAGTACTACCCATAAGCAAGCAAAAAAGAAAAAAGAAACTATTTCTTAGGGAACTCAGATATAGGACTTAGCAGACAAGGACTTCAAAACTGCTTTTATAAATATGCTTAAAGAACTAATGGAAGAATAAAAAATTAAGGTATGATTTTACTGACTAATTACATATAAATATAGAGATACTAAAAATAAATACAGATAGAAATTACAAAAAATTATCAAATGGAAATCTTGGAACTGAAACAACTCTTCACATTTAGAACACAATGGAATTAGTAGCTGACTTTTTATTAGAAATAAGGCCAGAAGACAGTGAGAGGATACATCCAAAATTCTGGGAAAAACATCAATCAACAATTCTGTATGCAGCAATCTATGCTTCAAAGCTGAAAGCAAAATGTAGATCTTCCCAGAAAAACAAAGGACAGAACTTGTTGTGAGAAAATCTGTCTTACAAGAAATAAGAAAGGATATCTTTTAGGTTGAAAGAAAATGACAGCAGATAGTGATCCAAAAGCACACAGAGAAATAAAGAACACCAGTGTATGTTAATATATGTGTGCCCTGACCATAATAGAATTAAACTGGAATTCAACAATGGAAAGAAATTTGAGAATCTATAAATATTTGGAAATCAGACAAATAATCCATGAGTCAAAGAGGAAATTGCAAGAAGAATTAGAAAATATTTTAATGAAATGAAAATGAAAATATAATACATAAAAATGTATAGGATGACACCAAAGGCACAATCCATGAAAGCAATAATTAAGAAACTGGACTTCATTAAAATTAAAAACTTTTGCTCTGCAAAAGGCAATGTTGAGAGAATAGAAGACTAGCTTAAGATCGGGAGAAAATACTTACAAAAGACATACCTAATAAATGACTTATTAAAAATATAGAAAGAGCTTAAGACTTACTAAGAAAACAAACAACCTGATTTAAAAATATGCTAAAGGTCTTAACAGATACTCACCAGAAGACATACAGATGGCAAACAAGTATATGAAAAAAGATGTTCTACTTTATATGTCATCAGGGAAGTGCAAATTAAAACAACAATGAAGTTCCACTATATACCTATTAAGAATGGCCAAAATTTGTAACACTAACACCACCAAATACTAGCTAGAATATGGAGGAATTAGAGGAACAGAACTCTCATTTATTGCTGATGGGAATGCAAAATGATATGGTTACTCTGGAAGTTTGGTGGTTTCTTACAAACAAAACATACTCTGAGCATATAATCCAGCAATCACGTGCCTTGCTTTTATACTGCTGCTGCTGCTGCTAAGTCACTTCAGTCGTGTCCAACTCTGTGCGACCCCATAGATGGAAGCCCACCAGTCTTCCTCGTCCCTGGGATTCTCCAGGCAAGAACACTGGAGTGGGTTGCCATTTCCTTCTCCAATGCATGAAAGTGAAAAGTGAAAGTGAAGTCGCTCAGTTGTGTCCGACTCTAGCGACCCCATGGACTGCAGCCTACCAGGCTCCTCCGTCCATGGGATTTTCCAGGCAAGAGTACTGGAGTGGGGTGCCATTGCCTTCTCCGTGCTTTTACACAGAGGAGATGAAAGCTTATGTCCTCACTTTGTCTGCACATGGATTTATGGCATCTGTATTCACAAGTGCCAAAAGTTGGAGGCAAACAAGATGTTCTTCAGTAGATGAATAGATAAATAAGCTGTAGTACATTCACACAATGGAATATTATTCAGCACTAAAAAGAAATGAGCCATCAAGCCATGAAAGGTTCTATGGAGGAACTTTAAATGGATATCATTAAGTGAAAGAAAGCGTTAGTCACTTAGTAGTGTCGGATTCTTTGCAACCCCATGGACTGTAGCCCACCAGGCTCCTCCATCCTTGGGATTTTCCAGGCAAGACTACTGGAATGGGTTGCCATTTCCTTCTCCAAGGGATTTTCTTGACTCAGGGATTGAACCTGGGTCTCTTGCATTGCAGGCAGACTCTTTACTGTCTGAGCCACCAGGGAAGCTGGCATTAAGTGAAAGAAGCCAATCTTAAAAAGCTGTAATACTGTATGATTCCAACTATATGATATTCTTATATCATAAAAATAAAAGGAAAAACTTTACAGATTGTAAAAGGATCAGCGGTTGCCAGGGATTGGGGAGAGGTGGGAGGGATGAATAGGTGGAGCACAAAGGATTTTTAGGGCAGTAAATACTCTACATGATACTATAATGATGGATACATGTCATTATACATCTCAAACCTATACTATGTACTCATCAAGAGTGAACCATAATAGTGAACCATAATATAAACTATGAATTTTGGGTGATTATGATGTATAATGTAGGTTCATCAACTGTAACAAATGTACCACTCTGGTGAGGGATATTGATAGTGGGGGAGGCTACCCAAGTGTGGGGGCAAAGAATATATGGGAAATCTCAGTACCTTCTCAGTTTTGCTGTGAACCTAAAACCGTTCTTTTAAAAAGTTTTTTAAAAAGTTAATTTGAGCAATAAGAGATTGGGATACACACGCAGAGGCCATGTGAGGACATAGTGAGAAGGTGGCCATCTGTAAGCCAAGAAACAGATCTCGGTGGGGGGAAAGCTCTGGTGATACGTATATGTTAGACTTCTAACATTTTTTATTGGTTAGGAAAAAAAACAGTGCTTACAGCCTTACAGACTCCTATGTTAGAAAATAAGAAAGATCTCAAGTCAATAATCTAAGTTTTTCTCTTAAAAACAAAGAGAAAAAGAAGAGGGATATAAAATCAAAGCAAGAAGAAAGAAAATAATAAAAATTAGAGTAGAAATCAATGATATAATAAAGGAGAAAAATCCACTGAAGTAAAAGTTGGTTCTTTAAAAAGATCTACAAAATTGATACAACCTTTGGTTAGACTGGCCAAAAAATAAAGAGAGAAGAAACAGATGACCAAATTTAGGAATGAAAGAGGAAATACTATTAAGGACCTCACATTAATTAAAAGGATAAGGGACTACTGACACTTGCTCCTTGGAAGGAAAGCTATGACAAACCAAGACAGCATATCAAAAAGCAGAGACAACACTTTGTCAACAAAAGTCTATATAGTCAAAGCTATGGCTTTTCCAGTAGTCATGTATGGATGTGAGAGTTCGACCATAAAGAAGGCTGTGAGAAGTGAAAGTGAAAGTCACTCAGTCGTGTCTGACTCTTTGTGACCCCATGGACTATACCGTCAATGGAATTCTCCAGGCCAGAATCCTGGAGTGGGTAGCTGTAAGAATTGTAAGAAGCTGTAGGAATGTAAGGCTGAATGCTGAAGAATTGATGCTTTTAAACTGTGGTCCCAGAGAAGACTCTAGGGTCCCTTGAACTGCAAGGAGATCAAACCAGTCAATTCTAAAGGAAATCAACCCTGAATATTCACTGGAAGAACAGATGCTGAAGTTGAAGCTCCAATACTTTGCCCACCTGATGTGAAGAGTTGATTCGTTGGAAAAGACCCCGATGCTGGGATAGATTGAGGGCAAAAGGAGAAGTGGGCAGTGGAGGATGAGATGGTTAGATAGCATCACCGACTCAATGGACATGCATCTGAGCAAACTCTGAGAAATAGTGAAGGACAGAGGAGCCTAGTGTGCTGCAGTCCATGGGGTCACTAAGAGTTGGACACAGTCAGCAAGTGAACACCGCCACCAAGAAATGAACAACTTTGTGCCAATAATTTACACAACTTAGACGAAATGAAAAAATTTTTAGAAAAGACACAAACTACGAAACCCAAATTAAAAAAAAAATAGAAAATCTGAATAGGTCTATAACTACAAAAAACATTTAATCAGTCATTAAAATTATTTCCACAAAGGAAGCCCAGACTCAGATGGATTAATTGGTGAATTCTATAATGTATTTAAGGAAGAAATAATGCACAATCCTTCACAAACCTTTTCAGAAAATTGAGAAAGAAGGAACAATTCCCAACTTATTTTATGAGGCCAATATTCCCCTGATACCAAAGCCAAAAGCATCATAAGAAAACTACGGATGAGTATCTCTCATAAATACAGATTCAAAAATACACAACAAAATATCTCCAAATGAAACCAGCAATGTATAAAAAGTATTATAGTATCATGACCAAGTGAGATTTACACCAGGAATGCAAAGTTGATTTAATAGCAACACCCAACTAATTAAAATACTGTATTAACAGAATAAAAGACCAAAACCACATTATCATTTCAACAAAGAAACAAAATGAAAAGCTCTTTTACAAAATCCAACACTCATTTCTGATAAATACTCTCAACAAACTATGAATAGGAGGGAAATTCCTCAATAGAAGGGAGATGCTTAACAGCATCTAAAAAAAATCTAGATACTTATGGGTAAAATACTGAATGCTTAATGGTAAAACATCATACTTAATTCAAATACTGAATGCTTCCCCCCTAAGATTAGGAACAAGACATGGATGTGTGCTCTTATCACTTATATTCAACATTTGTATTAGAGATTATAGTCAGTGCAGTTAGGCAAGAAAAAGAAATAAAAAGGCATCTAAATTAGAAAGGAAGAAGCAAAACCATCTTTATTCTCACAATATATCTTGTATACAGAAAATCATAAAGAATACACACATGTAGGAAGTGGTGACCCACTCCAGTATTCTTGCCCGAAGAGTCCCATGGACAGAGGAGGCAGGTGGGCTGTAGTCTATGGGGTCGCAGAGTCGGACATGACTGAGTGACTAAGCACATGATTATTATACCAGAGAGGCAGGCGTGAGGGTGGCAAAATGGGTGAGGATGATCAAAAGGTACAAACTTACTTTATAAAATAAATAAGTCATGTGGATATAATATACATCCTGGTGACTATAGTTATGATACTGTATTATATATTTGAAATTTGATAAGAGAATAGATCCTAAAAGTTCTTATCACAAGATAAAAGTATTTGTAACTATGTGAGGTGATGGATGTCAGCTGAACTTATCATGGTGATCATTTTGTAATAAATACATATATCAAAAAAAAAAAACAATGTAGTCCAAGAACAGACATACAGATCAGTGGGAAAGAATTGAGCCCAGAAATAAACCTATTTATGGTCAACTGATTTCTGACAAAAATGTCAAGAGAATTCAATAAGGAAAGGAAAATCTTTTAAATAAACAATGCTGAGACAATTTAATAGCCATGTGCAAAAAGATGAATTTAGATTCTTATTTCACATCATACTCAAAATTTAACTCCTACTGGATCTTATTCCCAAAAGCAAAAGCAAAAACTATAAAGCTTTTAAAAGAAAAAATAGAAAAAACTCTTTGTGACCTTGGGTTAAAAAATCTTTGTGATCTTGGATTAGGCAAAGATATAATATCAAAAGCATAACACATCAAAAAAGTTGATAAGCTGGACTTTATCAAAATTCAGAACATCTGAACTTCAAAAGATCCCATAAAGAAAATGATAAAATAAGCTACAGATTGGGAGAAAATACTTGCAGATCATATGTTTGATAAAGATCTTGCATTCAGAATATATTTAAAACTCTTACAACTAAATAATATGATGACCTAATTTAAAAGACAAAAGATTTGAGTAGACATTTCACCTAAGAAAATGTAAGAATGGTTGATAAGCATGTGAAAAGATGCTCAATATCACTTGTCATTAGAAAAGTGCTAATTAAAGGCATATTAATATACTACTTCAAACCCACTAAAATGGCTCTAATCTGATAGACAATAAAAAGTGTTTGCAAAGATGTAGAAAAACTGTAATCCTCATGCATTATTGAGGAAAATGCAAAATGGTACCGCTACCACTACTTTGGAAAGTAGTGTGGTTAATTTGTTCAAAAATCAACATAAATTTACCATACAAACTAGCAACTCCATTCCCCTCTGAGGTATCTTCCTACAAGAAATGAAAGTATACAACCACACACAGACTTGTAAATGAATATTTCAGCACCATTACCGATCATAATAAAAAAACAGAAACAATTTAAATGCTTGTAATCTGGTGAATGGAAAAACAAAATGTTATACATATATATATATATATATATATATATATACACATGTATATGTATACACGTATATATGTATGAATATATGTGTATATTCATGCATTGGAATAGCATTCAGCAATTAAAAGGAATGAACTACTTTTACATGCTACAATACAGATACACCTCAAAAACTTGCTAAGTGAAAGAAATCTACAGATGCAAAAGTCTACATACTGTACGATTCCAGTTACATGAAATGTCCACAAAAGACCAAAAGCAGATTAATGTCTCCTGGGACTGGGAATGGTTACAGAGACTGGGTTACAGAAAACCAGCATGAGGGATCTTTTTGGAGTTATGGAAATGTTCTAAAATTGGACTGTGGAAATAGTTGTATAGGTCTATGAACTTGTTGAGAGTATATATGTAGATGGGAGTATGTGGAAAAAGAATAGAGAAGATAGTTGATGAAGGTGAGAAGCAAGCAGAGAGAGGGAAAGGAAAAAAGTAAGCAGGTAAAGTGGTGACTTGGAGTAGGAAATGGCAACCCACTGCAGTATCTTTGGCTGGAAAATTCCATGGAAAGAGGAGCCTGGCGGGCTATAGTTCAAGGGGTTGCAAACAGTCAGACATGACATGCAAGGAAACATTTCAAATCTACAAAACATAGTTGTTAAAAATCTTGTGTCAAGGCAATCATTCTTTCATAGACTTTGACATCCTAAGCTTACTAAATTTTCACCTCTTGAAATTAAGTATGTTTTTGTTTTCATGGTCTGTAGCCCACACTATTCACCAATTTTAAAGAAGAAAAAAAGTAAGTCATTTGAAGTTTAGCTACTCTAAGAGAAACAACCAAAGAAATATCTACTTCAGTTTTTCCAAGGCCAGATTTACTCTGGAGTACTTGTTAATAGGATGTAGGTATATGGGAGGTTGAGTGATAAGAGAACTGACCAGTTCTGTTGTCTGTCCCTAAATGTGGATATAATCGTTAAACTATTACATCTGTCCAAAAAGATAAGGTTACAGAGAAGAAAATGGGTAAAAGATTGGAGAGACAATCCAGGCCAGGAAGATGACCAGATAATTTTTGAGGGGCAAGGACCTGAATATACAACATAGAATAGTTGTGAGCAGAATACACTGGATATCTCTAGGGATATGGTGCTAGCATGAGAAAAACTATCAGTAGTTTAAAATGAATTAGAAAAAGCTACAAGATAAATCTTCAAACCCTAAAAGGTGTGTTTAGTTGGGCAGACTACTTATTTGTCATATCAAAAAATAGAAATGCAGCTTTTAAAATAAAAGGAAGAAGGGGTAAACCAATCAACTCCAGTCTTCTTGACTAGAAACTCAAAAAACTATCTATATCTACCTTGATGGAAATTCTCACAAGAAACTTTACCAGATACTTTCTATCTTATCGAATTTTTAAATTCATAGCCTTGGTTATTTTTCTGTATTCCTGTCTATATCCCTATTTTCTTATCTATGACCATGCCTTTTCTCCTCCTCAAAACTGATTCTTTGTTTTTGTTCATCCTTGAAGAGACACCAAAAAGATGATGATGAGAATCAAGTGTGGCTAAGGTGACTGAACATTTTTAAAATGCAATTAGCTCCATCTCCAAACTGTTCAATGTAATTTGGGGGAAGGATGGAAAGAGGCAGACTCTCAGTTATTTGGAACAGATAGAAATATACAGAAAGATGCATATACTCTCCCCACCCACCTCCTGCCACCAAATCACTTCAGTTATATCAATTAAAGATTTACTTAGTTTAATAAGCTCCCAAATTCAGAGATGCCAAAAACCCTGGAGGAATTACTCCCATCAGTCACTGGTAAGTAAGTTTTAATTGCTTTGTGCTTATCTACAACCAGCTGAGATTCTTTTTATTTATTTTAATTGGAGGATAATTACTTTACAATACAGCTGAGATTCTTTTACAAACAAATTTTATTTAGAAATAATTTAGAAAGAAAACAAATAGTTTAGGCAGAGCATGTATTCTGTAGCTCACCAGAGGCCCTACCACTCCTTACTGTCTTTCACTCACTCGTTTTAAACATTGTCCCTCATGAGAGCTCTAATGTCCTGTTTGGAGAATGCATTGTTTGAACAGTATTCTGTTGTGTTTGGAGAAAAGAGATAAGCTGGGTAGAGTCTAATATAGGAACAGGGTAAGGTTAGGTACGGTAGTCATGGGTAGACAACACGAAATACCAAAGAATGTCAAGATATTCTGACATGAAATAGAAGATAGGATGGGAAGGGATCAGTAAATCTCTTTGCTGTGTAATAATTTTGCCTCATTCTAAGCTGACCACATCATGCTTGCTTTTGTCCTAGAATGTATGATACTTAGACTGGTTGGGAAGATGAAAAATCTCAGGCTACTCTAGTTACGCTCCCTGTAACCCTAGTTTTGCTCCCTGTATCCAAATAAGCTTCAGTTCAGCTCAAGTCTCCATTTGGTAGCTAACTATCTCCCAATTTCCCTGACTCCAGGGAAGGAAGAGAGAGCTACATTCCAGTAAATGGTTACTGATAGGAAAAAAAAGACACTTGTTCTGAAAAAATCCTCATCTCCTGCTTCCTTATGAGAATTTCAAATTCTAGAGTGCATAAAAACACACACGTGCATGTGTACACAAACACACTCAGTGCTCCGAACAAATATGAGTTAGCTATATATATACCAGGTCATGGACCAAAATGTTAATATCAACTTGTAACAGTAATTTTGAAAGAATTCTTGGTTTATTAGACTCAATTGTTTTGTTCTAAGATTTACCAAAATATGTTTTAATTAGGGAATCAGAATATTTTCCAATTTAAATTATCCATAATTTTAACTATAATCCATATTAGTTGACTCAATAATATTAGACAGTCATGGAATTTATAGAATATCATATATATAACAAATCATACATTCATACCACTAGGAAAAACAGTGTGACTTAGGCAGTATTTCTCCCAAGTGTGTTCCATGGAACATTGTTCCATGAGATAATAATAGGTCTGTCTCACACACACAAATACACAGACTGCAATGATTAAACATGACTGGCTACATAATTTTCAGGGCCCCATGCAAAATGAAAATGTAGATCCCTTTATTTTAAAAATAAGATGGCAATAGAAGAGCATTAAATCAAGCATGATTCTTTTCTAAGCATGGGATCATATGTGACTACACAAGATGCATTCCCCTGAAACCAACCAAAACCTATTTTCAAAATGATTTTTAAAATGCTGGGCTGAAACTTTCCTGGTGGTCTAGTGGTTAAGACTCCGTGTTCCCAATGCAGGGAGCACCGGTTCAATCCCTGGTCAGGGGAATTAAGATTCTGCATGCTGCACAGCTTGGTCAAAATAAATAAATTTTAAAAAAAGAGATGCTGTCTTGAAATAAAACATTTTTAATGCTGGATTAAAAATGTTACACAGATTTCATTGCAGGAGGACTTCACAGAGTCTCTTATATGCTAATGTGCATTGTGAACCTTCAAGACGTACATATACTGAAGATCAGTTCCCGAATATACTTCACCAAACTCTTTCGAATTATTATAAGGTCATCTTACAGGACCAGTGTTCCAGAGAGACACATTGTAAAATGCAGCTTAGGCTGTGCAGATAGGCTATATCTGATTTAACATCAATTTGTTAATTATAAGTCACATATGGCTACTAAATCGCTTCAGTCATGTCCGACTCTGTGTGACCCCATAGACAGCCTCCTACCAGGCTCCTCTTTCCCTGGGATTCTCCAGGCAAGAACACTGGAGTGGGCTGCCATTTCCCCTCAAATGCATGAAAGTGAAAAGTGAAAGTGAAGTCGCTCAGTCATGTCCGACTCTTAGCAACCTCATGGACTGCAGCCTACCAGGCTCCTCCATCCATGGGATTTTCCAGGCAAGAGCACTGGAGTGGGGTGCCATTGCTTTCTCCATCACATATGGCATTTCCCCTACATTTGGAATAAGGCAACTAGAGATAACTGTAGATGCAAATAGTGGGATTCACTAAATCTACTCTCCAACTGTTTGGTCTTTTACTATTTGGAAGGTCAACTCAGTGGTCAAACAACCCCAGTGCTTTCTGGGATGTACTAGATATGGTCTGAGACTATATCCCAAGCCAATTTATTTTTCACCTTTTATCTTGTCAATTCAGAGGAAATAACACCTTACTTACCATTACCCAGTTCCCAAGAAATGTTGTACTTTTTGCTGGCACTGTACTTCAACAGACTCAGGGCACTAGAGCTGTTCCAGGAGTTATTGGGATTACGACGCAGTGCATTTAGAGCGAATATCAGATGGAGTCCAGAGCAATCAGCAAAGTTATACAGTTTGTCTAGAGACCTGGCTGGGAAGAAGCAGAGAAAGGCTTGTAACTTTCAAATCAACATCCCAACAAAACGAAACTATTAACTACTAAAAAAAATGTTTTTATGAGCTTCCTGCTAATAAGAATTATACAGAGGCTTCCAAAAGGGACTATTACCATTTGGTTCAGGGTTCACTTCAAGGTGATTTCTGAAAGCAGCATACACAACTCCAGATAAAGGTCACAAATTGGCAACCAAGTCTAGTACATAAGATATAGTATATTTTATTTTATTTGTTAAAAAAATTGAATTGCTAACATTTAGAAATGGGAAGATATCACAAACTAGCTAGATTTACAGTTCTTCTAAAAAAATTTAAAAATCTGGCACTGTGGGATCTGTACTCTCTAATGAAATGAAATGAGAGGAACAGTGTCAGGAGACAAGGCCAGGAAAGATGACTGGCTGGGGAGTCTCAGAAAACAGCTCAGCCTAGAAACACTTCCCAAAAAATTTACTCAATTTCACATTTTTAATATTTCTGAAAACAGATATATTAATACCATAACCACGAATAGAAATATGTTCATTGTCAGGTTGACCCCAGATATCATGAAAGCTATTCACCATATGTTCCATACCCAACCCATTCCTTCACATCTATTGCCACCATTCTGGTTCTGGCTATTATTTCCACTTGCATGAATTATCACAAGAATGTACTTGCCTGTCTGCTTTTAGATTCTTCCCACACTGCCAGATTCATCTTTTCCCAATCAATTTCATAAGTTTCACTTACTCTTCAAAATCTTAGTAGATTTTCAAGACCTTTGGTTTTTTCAATTCAAAGCCTCTACAACGCAACCATAATTTTTCCCCAACTTCAGGCCCCTCTACTTTTGTCAAAAAGTTCTTTGTGGGTGTTATCCAGTTCTATTTATTATAGAATCCCTGCCCTACTGGCCTTTGTCCTGATTCTCATTTGTCATGCCTTTTCCCCCTCTTTTAAACATATCCAGATTTTACTTGCCCTTTTATATATTGTTTCACAAAATATGGATGACACAATTTTCAGTGGTATACAGACTGAAAAAAAATTTTAGGTTAATAATTAATTACAGGGGTTCACATTATCCTCGTATATATTATCCAAATCCCTAGGGCAGAGTTTCTCAAATGGAATTCTGTGCAACACCATGTGGGGCTCCATAAGATGTCATTAGGGAGTTCTGCAAAAGATGACACAGTGACCACGGTGCTCCATTAGTGGCTGCTATAGATTTTTTAGGGCTTCCCACAATGGTACTAGTGGTAAAGAACCCACCTGCCAATGCAAGAGACATAAGAGATGCAGGTTCAATCCTGGGCATGGCAACCCACTTCAGTATTTTTTCCTGGAGAATCCCATGGACAGAGGAGCCTGGTGGGCTGCAGTCCAGTGGGTCATAGAGTCAGACACAACTGAAGCAACTTAGCATGGACACATAGGTTTTTTAGTCTTATAAAGCAGGACCATGATCATTTGATTATATCCAAAAGCAGAGACATTACTTTGCCAACAAAGGTCCGTCTAGTCAAGGCTATGGTTTTTCCAGTGGCCATGTATGGATGTGAGAGTTCGACTGTGAAGAAGGCTGAGCGCCAAAGAATTGATGCTTTTGAAGTGTGGTGTTGGAGAAGACTCTTGAGAGTCCCTTGGACTGCAAGGAGATCCAACCAGTCCATCCTAAAGGAGATCAGCCCTGGGTGTTCTTTGGAAGGACTGATGCTAAAGCTGAAACTCCAGTCCTTTGGACACCTCATGCGAAGAGTTGACTCACTGGAAAATATTCTGATGCTGGGAGGGATTGGGGGCAGGAGGAGAAGGGGACGACAGAGGATGAGATGGCTGGATGGCATCACTGACTCGATGGATGTGAGTTTGAGTGAACTCCGGGAGTTGGTGATGGACAGGGAGGCCTGGCATGCTGCGATTCATGGGGTTGCAAAGAGTCGGACACGACTGAACGATTGAACTGAACTGGACTGAACTGATTATCAGTTTTTGAAGTGGGTTTCAGGGCTTGCTGCCGTCTTTATCTCTGTATATATGTATGAGAATTCTCACATACATGAATTTGAGCAAACTCTGGGAGATAGTGGAGGACAGAGGAAGCTGGCATGTGCAGTCCATGGTGTTGCAGAGTTGAACACAACTTAGTGACTGAACAACAACAGCAAAAACAATGTATGAGAAAATATTTTTTAAGAAACATCAAAAAAAGGACAGAAATTGTCTCATTTTCGCTGAAAATAAAATCCATGGGAACTTATCTCACATTAAGCCCAGAATCAAGTAAATAAGCAACAACAAAAAATGGCATAGGTGTCACATTAAAGAAATAAACATAATCATTCTTTTAAAAAAATTAATCATTTATTTTTAGTTCCAAATAGCAATTAAAATTAAAGTGCATTTTTAGGCCTATTAAAATGATCATGAAACCAACACATGTGTATATCAATCTTATAATTATCTACATACTCCTGACATTGCCACTCAGTAAGAACATGTTTTCTTTCAAAGTCTCTTAGAAAATGTTGTCTTAGACTATAATTTTACCCATATTGCTTTGACATATAGTTTTAGTAACTTTGTTATTCAACTGTTAATTTATTTTCCTATTGAAAACAACATTAATGTAAGTTCATAAATGTTATTTAAATAAACCTAACAAACCTACCTTTAGAAATATTATATCCCATTTTGACTTAAACCAGTTACTTAACAAAAACATATTCAGTTCAGTTTAGTTCAGTCACTCAGTCGTGTCCGACTCTTTGCGACCCCATGAATCGCAGCACGCCAGGCCTCCCTGTCCATCACCAACTCCAGGAGTTCACTCAGACTCACGCCCATCGAGTCGATGATGCCATCCAGCCATCTCATCCTCCGTTGTCCCCTTCTCCTCCTGCCCCCAATCCCTCCCAGCATCAGAATCTTTTCCAATGAGTCAACTCTTCGCATGAGGTGTCCAAAGGACTGGAGTTTCAGCTTGAGCATCATTGTTTCCAAAGAAATCCCAGGACTGATCTCCTTCAGAATGGACTGGTTGGATCTCCTTGCAGTCCAAGGGACTCTCAAGAGTCTTCTCCAACACCACAGTTCAAAGGCATCAATTCTTCAGCATTCAGCTTTCTTCACAGTCCAACTCTCACATCCATACATGACCACTGGAAAAACCATAGCCATGACTAGACGGACCTTTGTTGGCAAAGTAATGTCTCTGCTTTTCAATATGCTATCTAGGTTGGTCATAACTTTCCTTCCAAGGAGTAAGCGTCGTTTAATTTCATGGCTACAGTTACCATCTGCAGTGATTTTGGAGCCCCCCACAATAAATCTGACACTGTTTCCACTGTTTCCCCATCTATATTTGCCTTAAAATTTTGCAAATTCATAAAAAGGAAAAAAGGGATTAATTTCAAGAAACAAAGTTAACTACTTGGCTTTTCCCCCTCTTCTAAAAAGGCTGTATAAAAAATCATTTTCATTTTAAATAGGCAGGAAAAATCCTAAGCTTGCAACTTACCATGTATCACATACTATATTTCAATAGCATTTATATGACAGAAAGTTTTGATAATGCTTTTAATCTTACTTGGGTAAGGTACCAAAAAGTCAAGGAGGACATTTTAAAAGGGAAAAACTGAAGTCTCTTCTACATGTACCACTGAAATATGCAAGGAGAGGGGACCAACAAGAGAATAGGCTAAAATGTCAGCCAAACTAAGCAGATTTTTCAGGAAAACACTGCTCTGTTTAAAAAAGCACTAGCAGTTATTATTGAATTATAGTATCTACAACTAAGTGATTACATTTTTCATCTAGGAGTCCCCTGATACTTGAGAATATTTCAAATGTATCTGATATAAAACGTTTGAGAAGGCTGCCCTAGTGCTAAAGAATACATAGCAAAAAAGTAATCCGAACACTAAAATAGTCACTGTTGAGCTGAGAATTGACTTAAACATCCCTTCTACTTGGCAACATCCTCACTAATATCCTCACGAATACTATCAATGATGCTGTTAATTTCTCCAATATACGGTAAACCCAGTATATTTCCAAAGCTGTAGGAAAGTCAAATTGCACATCTGAGCAAAAGACACAGGATTTTGTGAGATCAATGAAAATAATGATTGATAAATGTTTAAGTTACATGCCAATCCACTAAAAAAGATCCAGAAGAATTATATCAGTTAACTAAACAAGAGAAAACTTACAAGAGTGATAACAAAATAAATTACTCAAAAAATAATTTGAATATTAAAATCTCTAAGTAGGTCTACTTTGATGGTTTTAATATTTTAAATTGTGCCACAAAAGTTAAATTATTTTATCAGAAAGATACTCAATATTTGATTAAGTATTGACATAATGAGGATTTTCTGTGTTTGTTTCATGTGTAATAGAAAAACACATATCAAACACAAAAGCACATCAAACATGTGATTTCATGAAATGAAATTTCATGAAAATGGTGTAATAAGAAACTGAAAGTTACTGATAAAAGATATGTCTAATAATTATTCTTACTAGCTCAACAAATATACCCTGGAGTTTATTTTCAAATGACATATATTTGAATACAGTGCATTTAGTAGATGCTCAACAAATGGAATCTTCTTGGAGCATTTGTTGTCAGTTCCATCCAGGCAGATATTTAAAGATGACTTCTACTCTTTCTACTAGAGGTTACCAATACCTCTATGTCCAATAGTCAGATTGCCTTGGCATCTCATAGGAACAGAGCTTTAAGGAGCCTTGTCTAGCACGCAGCTAGATGAGGAGCTGGAATCTGAGAGAGATGGAAGAGAGGAGCTTGGGAGTCTATACAGTGCTGAGATAGTTGATGCTGTGAAAGTTCTTGAGACTTTTGTAGGACAAGATGTCAGGATAAAACCTTAAGAAATGTCCAAATATAAAGATCAGGAAGCGCAGAGTAATGAAAATTAAAACAAAAATAAACAAATGGGATCTAATTAAATTTAAAAGCTTTTGCACAGCAAAGGAAACCATTAATAAAACAAAAATGAAGAAACAGACAAAGGATTAGTATCCAGAATATACAAACACAAATAGTTCATAGAACTGCATATCCAAAAATCAGCACAATCAAAATTTAGGGGGAGGATCTACACAGACATTTCTCCAAAGAAGACATACAGATGGCCAACAAACACATGAAAAGATGCTCAACATCAGTAATTATTCAGTTCATTTCAGTCGCTCAGTCATGTCCAACTCTTTGCAACCCCATAGACTGCAGCATGCCAGGCCTTCCTGTCCATCACCAACTCCTGGAGTTTACCCAAACTAAAGGGGGCAGGAGGAGAAGGAGATGACAGAGGATGAGATGGCTGGATGGCATCACTGACTCGATGGACATGAGTTTGGGTAAACTCCGGGAGTTGGTGATGGACAGGGAGGCCTGGTGTGCTAAGATTCATGGGGTTGCAAAGAGTCAGACACGACTGAGGGACTGAACTGAACTGAACTAAATATCCACTGAGTAACTGATGGCATCCAACCATTTCATCTTCTGTCATCCCCCTGTCCCTGCCCTCAATCTTTCCCAACATCAGGGTCTTTTCAAATGAGTCAGCTCTTTGCATCAGGTGGCCAACGTATTGGAGTTTCAGCTTCAACATCAGTCCTTCCAATGAACACTCAGGACTGATCTCCTTTAGGATGGACTGGTTGGACCTCCTTGCAGTCCAAGGGACTCTCAGGAGGCTTCACCAACACCACAGTTCAAAAGCATCAATTCTGTGCTCAGCTTTCTTTATAGTCCAACTCTCACATCCATACCTGACTCCTGGAAAAACCATAGCCTTGACTAGATGGACCTTTGTTGACAAAGTAATGTCTCTGCTTTTTAATATGCTGTCCAAAGTGAAGTCACTCAGTTGTGTCCAACTCTTAGCGACCACATGGACTGCAGCCTACCAGGCTGCTCCATCCATGGGATTCTCCAGGCAAAAGTACTGGAGTGGGGTGCCATTGCCTTCTCCAATATGCTTTCCAGGTTGGTCATAACTTTCCTTCCAAGGAGTAAGCGTCTTTTAATTTCATGGCTGCAGTCACCATCTGCAGTGATTTTGGAGCCCAGAAAAATTAAGTCAGCCACTGTTTCCACAGTTTCCCCATCTATTGCCATGAAGTGATGGGACCAGATGCCATGATCTTAGTTTTCTAAATGTTGAGCTTTAAGCCAATTTTTTCAGTCTCCTCTTTCACTTTCATCAAGAGGCTCTTTAGTTCTTCTTCACTTTCTGCCATAAGGGTGGTGTCATCTGCATATCTGAGGTTATTGATATTTCTCCCAGCAATCTTGATTCCAGCTTGTGCTTCATCCTGCCCAGTGTTTCTCATGATGTACTCTGCATATAAGTTAAATAAACAGGGTGACAATATACAGCCTTGACATACTCCTTTTCCTATTTGGAACCAGTCTGTTGTTCCATGACCAATCGTAACTGTTGCTTCCTGACCTGCATACATATTTCTCAGGAGGCAGGTCAGATAGTCTAATATTCCCATCTCTTGAAGAATTTTCCACAGTTTGTTGTGATCCACACAGTCAAGGTCTTTGGCATAGTCAATAAAGCAGAAATAGATATTTTTCTGGAATGCTCTTGCTTTTTCGATGATCCAATGGATGTTGGCAATTTGATCTCCGGTTCCTCTGCCTTTTCTAAATCCAGCTTGAACATCTGGAAGTTCACAGTTCACATACTGTTGAAGCCTGGCTCAGAGAATTTTGAGCATTACTTTACTAGCGTGTGAGATGAATGCAATTGTGCGTTAGTCTGAGCATTTTTTGGCATTGCCTTTCTTTGGGACTGGAATGAAAACTGACCTTTTCCAGTCCTGTGGCCACTGCTGAGTTTTCCAAATTTGCTGGCATATTGAGTGCAGCACTTTCACAGCATCATCTTTTAGGATTTGAAATATCTCAACTGGAATTCCATCACCTTCACTAGCTTTGTTCGTAATGATACTTTCTAAGGCCCACTTGACTTCACTTTCCATGATGTCTGGCTCTAGGTCAGTGATCATACCATCGTGATTATCTGGGTCGTGAAGATCTTTTTTTTAATAATTCTTCTGTGTATTCTTGCCACCTCTTCTTAATATCTTCTGCTTCTGTTAGGTCCATACCATTTCTGTCCTTTATTGAGCCCATCTTTGCATGAAATCTTCCCTTGGTATCTCTAATTTTCTTGAAGAGATCTCTAGTCTTTCCCATTCTATTGTTTTCCTCTATTTCTTTGTCCTGATCACTGAGGAAGGCTTTCTTATCTCTCCTTGCTATTCTTTGGAACTCTGCATTCAAATGGGTATACCTTTCCTTTTCTCCTTTGCTTTTTGCTTTTCTTCTTTTCTTAGCTATTTGTAAGGCCTCCTCAGACAGCCGTTTTGCCTTTTTGCATTTTTTTTTTTTCTTGGGGATGGTCTTGATCCCTGCCTCCTGTATAATGTCATGAACCTGTCCACAGTTCTTCAGGCACTCTGTCTATCAGTTCTAATCCCTTGAGTATATTTGTCACTTCCACTGTATAATCCTAAGGGACTTGATTAGGTCATACCTGAATGGTCTAGTGGTTTTCCCTACTTTCTTCATTTTAAGTCTAAATTTGGTAATAAGTAGTTCATGATCTGAGCCACAGTCAGGTCCTAGTCTTGTTTTTGCCGACTGTATAGAGCTTCTCCATCTTTGGCTGCAAAGATTATAATCAATCTGATTTTGATATTGGCCATTTGGTGGTGTTCATGTGTAGAGCCTTCTCTTGTGCTGTTGGAAGAGGGTGTTTTCCATGACCTGTACATTTTCTTGGCAAAACTCTATTAGCCTTTGCCTTGCTTCGTTCTGTACTCCAAGGCCAAATTTGCCTATTAATCCAGGTGTTTCTTGACTTCCTATTTTTGCATTCCAGTCCCCTATAATGAAAAGGACATCATTCTTGGGTGTTAGTTCTAGAAGGTCTTGTAGGTCTTCATAGAATGATTCAACTTTAGCTTCTTCAGTGTTACTGGTAGGGGCATAGACTTGGATTATCGTGATATTGAATGGTTTGCCTTGGAAATGAACAGAGATCATTCTACCGTTTTTGAGATTGCATCCAAGTACTGCATTTCGGACTCTTTTGTTGACTGTGATGGCTACTCCATTTCTTCTAAGGGATTCTTGCCCACAGTAGTAGATATAATGGTCATCTGAGTTATATTCATCCATATCAGTTCATTTTAGTTCGCTGATTCCTAAAATGTCAACGTTCACTCTTGCCATCTCCTGTTTGACCACTTCCAATTTGCCTTGATTCATGGACCTAACATTCCAGGTTCCTATGCAATATTGCTCTTTACAGCATTGGACCTTGCTTCTATCACCAGTCACATCCACAGCTGGGTATTCTTTTTGCTTTGGCTCCATCCCTTCATTCTTTCTGGAGTTATTTCTCCACTGATCTCCAGTAGCATATTGGGCACCTACCGACCTGGGGAGTTCATTTTTCAGTGTCTTATCTTTTTGCCTTTTCATACTGTTCATGGGGTTCTCAAGGCAAGAATACTGAAGTAGTTTGCTATTCCCTTCTCCAGTGGGCCACATTTTGTCAGAACTCTCTATATGTTATGTAAATTGCTACATGAACAAAACTTATATATTTGCCTTCATCCTTTTCCTTCCTGATGTTGTTCAGTCACCAAGTCATATTCGACTCTTCGCAACCCCATGGTCCGGTCATCACTGATGGTCCCATCAGTGATTGAAAGTGTCCTTCCTGATAGCCACTTTTAAATCCTCTTCTATAGAAATTATGGAGGCATAAATGTCACCTGGGAATTAAACAGTGATTTTCTAAGTAATTTGTGCTTCCCCAGAATTCTGTCAAGATGAGGCATTAAAGTCTCTTCATAATTCAATATATAGGAAGTCATGCCAGTATTAACCCTACCCCAAACATGCCCCTTTCCACTAAGTGCAACTTTTTCTTTGAAGGGGTTGGGTGGGGCAGGGAGTAGTTGCCTCAGAGGATGTCAGAGTATCAACTGAGCTCTGTTCAAGTATGTTCCATTTCTACATTGTGCTTTTCACGTGACTTGATATTCTATTCATATTCTCATGTGCTCATAATTAGAATAAGCTGATACTACTTGTTGAATGGGCTTCCCTGGTGGCTCAGTAGTAAAGAATCTCCCTGCAATGCAGGAAATGCAGGAGACACGGGTTTGATCCCTGGGTCAGGAAGATTCCCTGGAGCAGGAAATGACACTCCACTCTAGTATTATTGCCTGGGAAATCCCATGGATAGAGGAGCCTGGTGGGCTACAATCCATGGGGTCATAAAAGAGTCAGACACAACTTAGCAACTAAACAACAACAACAACAACTCTGTTGAACTCAGCACCAGTTTCCCTTTCTGAAGTTCAGTACTGTCCTCTAGGAGCTAACAGTAAGAAACACATGTTTAAATCCTTAGCCACACAGAAAAAGCACTCTTCTTTCACAAGAAGTTTTCAAAAGAAGAAAATAGTCACTAACAAAACTGGATATTTTTGTTTGATTCAGAAATGTGTAAGACTGGATTGAGCCTTTAAAACAAACAAACTATGTTTTCTGCATGATACTTGCTTAGACTTGGCCAAAGAATTCCTCAAATACTAGTCTGATTAACTTTATGCCATGTTAGAACTCTTCATCATTTCTTGACAAACCACATTATTCCTTGGCTCTCACTAATCTAAGCTTTTTATCTCTGCCTAGAATATCCTTTCTCCTCTTTTCTTCATTCTTCATAGCTTAGGTCTATAGCCTTCTCTGTGAGGTCTTTCCCTATTCCCCAAGATAGAGACACTGGGGCTCCGTCCTTTCATCTCTCTCTGCTCTTTGTTGGCTCCTGATACAGCCATAGCCAATCTTTGTATCATTGTTCAGTTCTGTGTCCCTCCCTCAAGGCAGATTGGAACATTTACAAAAAAAAAAAAAGTACCATGTCTGCTTTTTTAGCATCTATTTCAGTATATAATACACAATAAGCCTTAATAAATGTGTGACTCATACAGGTATTATTTAGGCCCATTCAATACCACTTGCAGACTGTCCTCACCCTATACATAATCCAACCTGAATTATCATTGTTCATGGTAGCAAATTCCCTCTAGATTATGGTCTATTACTACATGCTGTTAAATGCAGTTAAATCATATACTCAATTTACCTTAAGTGTTCAGTTTGGAATGAATAATATTGAGGAGGCACAGGTGACTATTCAATAGAAACTGGAAGAACAGAGGAATTTCTGGTGGAAGCCAGGGGGAAGAAATTGAGAGTAAAAACAGAGTGAGGCGAACTCTGAACTACCTCTGCTTTTTGTAATTCAGAGAGACATCATCAGTTAGCGGGGAACCATTAGAATTAGTGAGTACAACCAATAAGAAGTAGGGCATTTTAATCATAGCTATTAAGAGAGAACAGGTTGAGAATTGCCTGGGAGGAAAACACAGACATTTCACAGAGTGAAGCTACCTCTAAGCTGAGAGCTAATTTTATTACAAAGAAGAATATCTCCAGTTTAGTCAGGGGAATGAAACCTTAACTAGGTTATAAAGAAATCAGCATAAATGCCTATAATTTGACTGAAGCTGTTGAAGGTGAATGAGACTTGGAAAATGTTGTGAATAAAAAGTACAATATTATATTAATACAAGGCTCTGGGCTAGAGACTAATTACTGCATTAATCAAGTTAACTAGATTAAAGGGAAAACTAAATGGCAGTGAGTATAGTAAGACCTCTGGATCTCATCAGAATTCTGTCTAAATGATGACAGGAAAAGAGTAAAAGAGGCACTGACATTATTAAAATGGCTAGGACTGCTTTTAAGAAATGTACTCTTAAGAAAGTGATTTATACATATATATATGTATATACATATACACATATATAAACGAAGTATACATGTATTCTTTTTCATATTCATTTCCATTATGGCTTATTATAGGATACTGAATATAATTTCCTGTGCTATACAGTATGACCTTGTTGTTTATCTATTTTATATATAGTAGTTTGTATCTACTAATCCAAAACTCTTAATTTATCCTTCCCCCACACTCTTTCCCCTTTGGTCACCATAAGTTGGTTTTCTCTGTCTGTAAGTTTATCTCTGTTTCATAAATAAGGTCATTTGTGTCACACTTTAGATGCCAAACATAAGTGAAAACATATGGTATTTGCTTTCCCTTTCTTACTTAGTGTGATAATTTCTAGGTCCATTCATGTTGCTGCAAATGGCATTTTATTCATTTCTTTGGCTGCATAGTATTCCATTGTGTATATATACCACATCTTCTTTATCCATTCATCTGTTGACGGACATTTACTTTTCTTCCATGTCTTAGCCACTATAAACAGTCAGCACTCTTTTTGGTAATCAATAACTGAAAACAATCCAAATGCCTATCAAGTGGGGCCTGGTTAATCAAATAATAAATCTATGTTACAGGAAGAGGTTCTAAATAAGGAAATGGGGAAGGCTACAAGAAGCCTTGTGGAGATGGATATATGGAGGTATTAGTATAACTCATGGTTTTAATATATGTATAGATGAATAGATACAAAAATATGTGTATATATGGGTGTGTTTAATATTTACACACATTTCCTATCCATTGAACAGGCCTGGAAGCAGTGACACTCCAGTATCAATGAACACACCCAGCACCAAGAGCTTGGTTTTTAAATATAATTCTCTAATAAAAGGAACCAGGTTTCCTTGGAAAAACAGCTGATGCCAGAGCTAGGTCAGAGAAAACATGAGAAGAGACTAGGCCATCTTGTGGTACCAGAAAATAAGGAATGCTCAAAAATGATGAAGGGATGTTAAAAGGACATAGGAGTCAACTTGAAGGATCCCTACCTTGGCCAAAGATGAGACAATGTGAACAACAAAATAAATAATGGTAGCACTGGATTATAACCCACAGAATGAAATAAATATCTGAAAGTCATTTTGTATAAATATATAATTCACTAAATAAATAAAGGAAAAGGAGGAACAGCTCTTCTTCACAGAATATATATTAATAAATGTAGAAGAATGGACATATAAAATGGACATCAGGCAACACCAAGGAAGACCTACAGATGGGTAATAAAGCACATGAAAAGATGTTCAATGTTGTTAATTATTAGAGAAATGCAAGTCAACACTACAATGAGGTATCACTAAACATCAGCCAGAATGATCATCATAAAAAGTCTACAAACAATAAATGATGGAGAGGATGTGGGGGGAAAAAAGGAATTCTCTTACACTATTGTTGAGAAATGTAAACTGGGGCAGCCACTATGGAGAACAGAATGGCGTTTTGTTGAAAAACTAAAAAGAGAGCTACCATATGACCCAGCAATCTTACTTCTGGGTGTACAGCCAGAGAAAACGCTAATTCAAAAATATACATGCACCCCAAAGATTACAGAAGCACCTAAATGAATATCAGCAGATGACATATAACTGAATCACTTTTCTGTACACTTGAAACTAACACAACACTGTAAACTAACTATACTTCAATTAAAAAAAAAGAAAATGAAATAAATAAGTTCTGGAGATCTACTGTACAACATAGAGCCTCTAATTAACAATACTGATGTGTACTTAAACTTTTGCTTAGAGACCAGAACTTGTGTTAAATGCCCTTATCACAAAAGAATGAACCCAAACAAAAATATAAGGAGTGGGAGGAAACTTTTGGAGATGATGAAAGATGATGGCATTGATAGTAAGGATGGTTTTATGGGAGTATACTTTTCTCCAAACACATCCAGTCGGTACATTAAATAACTACAGCTTTTCATATTTCAATCATACCTCAGTAGAGAGTTAAAGAAAATCTAGAGCCAATGGCATACTAAATGTGAAAACTGAAAGCTTCCTCCTTCCAGAGAGGATTTTTCACAAGTGAATAAGGATTAAGATCAAGAATTTTGACTGAAAAGTTGTTTGCATTAACAATAATTTAGAAACAACTTAAATGTCCATCAATGAGAATTGACAAGTAGTTTAAAGAGAATGATCCAGAGCTACAAGTACTGGAAGAGAAACATCTCAAGAATAAACCTTGGGTAAAAAAGAGTAAGTTGCAGAATGATACACGTGTTATGATATTATTTACATGAATTGCAAAAACATGAAAAATAGTATACATTCATTATGAAAATACATTATACATGTACCCTCATAGTCAACAAAAGAGTTGGAAATGCAGTACTTGGATGCAATCTCAAAAACGATAGAATGATCTCTGTTCATTTCCAAGGCAAACCATTCAATATCACAGTAATCCAGGTCTATGCCCCAACCAGTAACACTGAAGATGCTGAAGTTGAATCATTCTATGAAGACCTACAAGACCTTCTAGAACCAACACCCAAGAATGATGTCCTTTTCATTATAGGGGACTGGAATGCAAAAATAGGAAGTCCAGAAACACCTAGATTAATGGAAAATTTGGCCTTGGAGTACAGAATGAACCAAGGCAAAGGCTAATAGAGTTTGGCCAAGAGAATGTACTGGTCATAGCAAATACCCTCTTCCAACAACACAAGAGAAGACCCTACACATGGACATCACCAGATGACCAACACTGAAATCAAATTGATTATATTCTCTGCAGCCAAAGAGGGAGAAGCTCTATACAGTCAGCAAAAACAAGACTAGGACCTGACTGTGGCTCAGATCATGAACTCATTGCCAAATTCAGACTTAAATTGAAGAAAGTAGGGAAAACCACTACACCATTCAGGTATGACCTAAATCAAATCCCTTATGATTATACAGTGGAAGTGACAAATAGATGCAAGGGATTAGAACTGATAGAGTGCCTGATGAACTATGGACAGAGGTTCATGACATTATACATGAAGCAGGGATCAAGACTGTCCCCAAGAAAAAGAAATGCAAAAAGGCAAAATGGCTGTCTGAGGAGGCCTTACAAATAGCTATGAAAAGAAGAAAGCTGAAAAGCAAAGGAGAAAAGGAAAGATATACCCATTTGAATGCAGAGTTCCAAAGAATAGCAAGGAGAGATAAGAAAGCCTTCCTCAGTGATCAGTGCAAAGAAATAGAGGAAAACAATAGAATGGGAAAGACTAGAGATCTCTTCAAGAAAATTAGAGATACAAAGGGAACATTTTATGCAAAGATGGGCTCAATAAAGGACAGAAATGGTATGGACCTAACAGAAGCAGAAGATATTAAGAAGAGGTGGCAAGCATACACAGAAGAATTATTTAAAAAAAGATCTTCATGACCCAGATAATCATGATGGTATGATCACTCACCTAGAGCCAGACATCATGGAAAGCGAAGTCAAGTGGGCCTTAGGAAGTATCACTATGAACAGAGCTAGTGGAGGTGATGGAATTCCAGTTGAGATATTTCAAATTCTAAAAGATGATGCTGCAAAAGTGCTGCACTCAACATGCCAGCAAATTTGGAAAACTCAGCAGTGGCCACAGGACTGGAAAATGTTAGTTTTCATTCCCATCCCAAAGAAAGGCAATGCCAAAGAATGCTCAGACTACTGCACAATTGCACTCATCTCACATGCTAGTAAAGTAATGCTCAAAATTATCCAAGCCAGGCTTTAGCAGTATGTGAACCATGAACTTCCATGTGTTCAAGCCAGATTTAGAAAAGGCGGAAGAACCAGAGATCAAATTGCCAACATTCACTGGGTCATCAAAAAAGGAAGAGCATTCCAGGAAAACATCTACTTCTGCTTTACTGACTATGCTGAAGACCTTGACTGTGTGGATCACAACAAACTGTGGAAAATTCTTCAAGAGATAGGAATACCAGACCACCTGACCTGCCTCCTGAGAAATCTGTATGCAGGTCAGGAAGCAACAGTTAGATCAGAACATGGAACAACAGACTGGTTCCAAATCAGGAAAGGAGAATGTCAAGGCGTATATCGTCACCCCGTCTATTTAACTTATATGCAGAGTACATCAGGAGAAATGCTGGGCTGGATGAAGCACAAGCTGGAATCAAGATTGCCAGGAGAAATATCAATAACCTCAGATATGCAAATGACACCACCCTTATGGCAAAAAGTGAAGAAGAACTAAAGAGCCTCTTGAAAGTGAAAGAGGAGAGTGAAAAAGCTGGCTTAAAACTCAACATTCATAAAACTAAGATTATGGTATTTGGTTTCATCACTTCATGGCAAATAGATGGTGAATAATGAGAGACTTTATGTTTTTTAGGCTCCAAAATCACTGCAGATGGTGACTGCGGCCATGAAATTAAAAGACGCTTGCTCCTTCAAAGACTAGTTATGACCAACCTAGACAGCATATTAAAAAGCAGAGACATTACTTTACCAACAAAGATCCATCTAGTCAAGGCTATGGTTTTTCCAGTAGTCATGTATGGATGTGAGAGTTGGACTAAAAGAAAGCTGAGCACCAAAGAATTGATGCTTTTGAACTGTGGTGTTGGAGAAGACTCTTGAGAGTCCCTTGGACTGCAAGGAGATCCAACCAGTCAATCATAAGGGAAATCAGGCCTGAATATTCATTGGAAGGACTAATGCTGAAGTTGAAACTGCAATCCTTGGCCATCTGATGCAAAGAACTGACTCATTTGAAGAGACCCTGATGCTGAGAAAGATTGAAGGCAGAGAAGGGGAAGACAGAGGATGAAATGGTTTGATGGCATCACCGACTCAATGGACAAGAGTTTGAGTAAACTCTGGGAGTTGATGACAGACAGGGAGGCCTGGCGTGCTGCGGTCCATGGGGTCACAAAAAGTAGGACAGACTGAGTGACTGAACCAAACTGACAGTATACTACATATGCACCTATATGTTTACCATGCAAATATAAAGTAAAAAGTGAGGAGAAATGGTTAGTGGTTACCTCTATGCTGAGATGGAAAGTAATGGGATTAGAGAGGAATACTCAAATTTGCTTTACCTATATCTGTAACATTTTCTTTCTTTAAAAAAATAGGATTTGAAGTATGTACATATAAAAAGATATCAATCTTAACAAAGTTAGTTAATGGTGGGTACATGAATATTTATTTCTTTATTTTCTATAGCATTTGCAGAGTTTTCTTTTCTTCCTGAGTTTTTAGTGTTTTTATCAGGAAGAAAAAAAAATTGTTTAACATATTTTAATGAAGATCGTTGCCCTCGAGAGGGCCTAAGATAGGTGGTAGTTGGAGAAGGAGCAGAAATGTGTGGTAGAGCCTCTGAATATGGCTTGTTCTGATGGGGTGGATAGTAGAGGTGGCAGTTGTGATATTTTTGTTTAGGGACAATATGAAAACTGCTTCTTTAGTCATAAAGCCATTTTCTTAGGGATAAATTTCTTAAGATGCCACAGTGACATACTAACCAGGTTTTGGCATAGGTCTCCCTGAAGCAGTGATAAATCTTACTGTATGGCAGTAAGAAGTACACTTCTTACCTAGCCTAAAATCATTTTGGCTCTGGGATAGACCCAGATCTCCCATGAGTGAAAGGGTTGGGAGCTAAATTATGCAGGGAAAAGAAATGTTTATAGAGAAATATGGGGTGTCTCTCCAATGACTGTGATTCTAATAGGGAACAATAAAGAGCTGATACAGGGAAGGAGGGAGATAGTTAAGAAAAGAGGTCACCAAACAGTTACTGACACTGAACTAGTCATTTGGATATTGAGTGTAATCAAAGATGAGACATGGTCCTTGCTTTCAAGGAATTTATAGGCTGACATATAGTAAATTGGATATAACCAGCAGATTATCAGTGCAGTATAGAATAATGAGACAAAAACACATACGCTAGTCTCAATAGTCACATACAAAAGCTACACTTGTATTAGATCAGATCAGATCAGTCGCTCAGTCGTGTCTGACTCCTTGTGACCCCATGAATCGCAGCACGCTAGGCCTCCCTG
This sequence comes from Bos indicus, assembly GCF_029378745.1. Lineage (NCBI taxonomy): Eukaryota > Metazoa > Chordata > Mammalia > Artiodactyla > Bovidae > Bos > Bos indicus. Next base: position 19,733,941 of record NC_091785.1, read on the forward strand.
TCCATCACCAATACCCGGAGTTCACTGAGACTCACGTCCATTGAGTCAGTGATGCCATCCAGCCATCTCATCCTCTGTCATCCCCTTCTCCTCCTGCCCTCAATCCCTCCCAGCATCAGAGTCTTTTCCAATGAGTCAACTCTTCGCATGAGGTGGCCAAAGGACTGGAGTTTCAGCTTCAGCATCATGCTAACCTTGAAGAGTCTTTGTGCAGAAAATGCGTGGGTAGAGAAGTCCCTTTGCTTAAGCACTAAAATAGTGATTAGAAGACACACTTGATCATTTACATTATCAAACGCCCACAAATTCAAGTGATGTCTCATGACCACAGGAGTTCTCCATTTGTAATTTTCTTATGTTCCAAAGATGCACTTATCAGTAAGCTGTAGGAAACTTGGTACATATTTTCACATACAAATACAAGTCACAAATGGGAGTCAATTTCTTTGGACTGGCCAAGAAATGCTATACAAATCCATTCTGAATTAAAAAAATTATAATACTAATGGTATGATAGAGTGATTCCTAGGTGTACTGTGTGTGTATATGTGTGTGTTCTGAATTTGAATTGTAGATGCTAGAATCCCCTTTCTTGGATATAGCTCTTCAGATGCTCTCATCTGCTAGTATTGAACATGAAGATTCACTGATATTAAGCAATGATTCTGTTTGTGAACTATGAAAAAGGTCATTCAAAATCCTGCTACAGGAGGTATAAATGGTTATCGGCTCCAGTTGTTTCCCTTCTGCATTCACCACTGTGTTCATTCTGAGGCTACACTTCCTCTGAGCTATTCCCAGTCAATGACTGAAAATGGTGGCCAAAGGACTCCTGCAGACAAATCTGGCTAGAGGAGTTTCTATTGCCCTAACCGAACCTTTCTTGGAATCATGCTATAACTCAATATTCCTACTCTATTGTTCCTTTCCTCTCGCCACAGACATTAGACTAGTCTGGAGATTTTCTTCACTTTGGCCAACTTCCTCCCTGCCCCTACTGCCAGCTAATCTCTGGCAATCTAATTCTATCTTTGTGTCTGCTTCTTGGCATACTCAAACTACCACGAATAATAGTTAAGAATAGTCATAGAAAGCAGGCAGTAGATGGAGATTTGGGACTGGCTCATCCACTACACATTTTGAGTGAGATGGATAGTGCCAAAGATTTCAGTAGTGGTGAGTTGAGAGAACAGCCAAGTAGCGGGATGCAGCTGCAATAATTTAAAAGATGTTGGGGGGGGGGGGGGATGTGGACGGGATGTCTATAAAGACAGAATATTTGAAGATTACTGCAAACTTGTATTGAGGCTCTGAATAAAAATAATGAGAAATTGAGGGCTGTCAACAAGTAACTAATAGGTAAGTGTGAGAGCCAGAAAACTTCTCTGGTCATTTATAAAGGTCCCCTTATATCCTGTAGTAGAGGAACAGATATACCTAAGCAGAAGACTGAAGATCTGACAGAGTTACAGGGCTTCAGAGACATTTGAAAGCTCAGTCAAGACAGGTCTGAAATGGTAATATCAGGGCCCTAGTTGGAAAAGCCAAGTACCATGAAATATGAAACAGAGACACGTGGATGGATGCTCCAGATGTTGGGGCTGAACACCCATCCAAACTTCATTTACAAAGTGTCCTATACATCCCTAGTAATAGGTAGCACTTGCCCTGGGTTGGAAAACACTTCAAAAGCCTCTCCCTGTCAAACAGCAGGTGACACCTCTCAGGACCTGCCCTACTTCTTTTTATGGCTACAAGGCTGAGGACTAGAACTAAAGTCCAGCATTAGGAAAAGCAGAAAATGAAGACTGTGAAGTCAAGGAGTTGTGAGAATTAGCTAGTATGTATCAATAGGAGCTGAGGACGTACTCTTGGGATTGGATTTTAAAGATGCCTGATAATATACCTTATTCATATAAGACCAGATAATCAAGAATTCATTGACTTATGGATATCTTCCTAGGACATGGGATTTAACACCCTGGCAAGGATACCAGGAGAAGGGGCAAACTTGCTACCAGACTGATTTTAGAAGCCTAGAAAAAGCAATGGCCATGTTGAGCAAAGTAGAAATGTTGGAGTTACCCTGACTGGTGGTAGCTGCTGCTGCTGCTAAGGTGCTTCAGTCATGCCCGACTCTGTGCAACCCCATAGACGGCAGCCCACCAGGCTCCCCTGTCCCTGGGATTCTCCAGTCAAGAACACTGGAGTGGGTTGCCAGACTGGTGGTAGAGGGAGAAATAGAAGAGACAGAGGGAAGTGACCATGCTATAATAGATAAATTAATAAAGCCAGAAGGCCCACCAGAGGATTATGGTCCAGGGAAGAACCCAAAGGACACCATTCCACCAAGGCCATTAGGAATGTGCTGGTAAGAGGGGTACAGCATCACTAAGAAATCCAATGATTGCTCTTATTTGAAAGCCATGTTTGAGCTTGTTAATAACCATGATGATAGAGTGGTGGGGGGTTGGGGGGGTTGGAGTCAGGGAAAGCAAAAGAGCTCAGGCAGTGGTTCTTAACTATAAGAAGCCAAAAGTTGCAACTACCATAATAGCCAATAAAGCTAGAGGAACAGCCAAGGGGGCTGACTAGCAAGGAGCTATGGAAATGGTTAATAGAGCATGACCTCTCTAATGGCAAACAGATGGACAGCCAACAGTAGTGTTACTTAATATCTATAACCACAAAAGGACAAATACGGAAAGCAGGAGGCTGAGGATGGCTGCCTCAACAAAAAGTCCTCCTCCTTTGCTACTTCTTGGTCCTGAGCCAATTTTCAGATCATCCAGAACCCACTGAGTGAAGATACAGCTAGGTTTTTATGTCTGCAGCATCATAAACTACAATGATTCTCCTTCCTCAAAGTGTCTTATAGTCATTTACTCAGGTGACTATACACTAAGGAAAAAGGAATATCCAGATATTCTGAGGAATATTTAGCACACGATCTGAATGGACAGTGATACCTGGAGACTCAAAGTGTCAAAATGACCCTCATAACAGAATGCAAATTGTAAAGGTTAGGTAATAAAATGGAGTCCAAGAATTGTACTTAATGCAAATTAGATGCTTACTATAATATTTGATTGATTTGATTTACTCCAAGAATGGGTGTGAAAAATAGAGAGTGTCCACCCTTGGACAAAACTACAGAAAGTAACCTTCCATGTACAAATTCTAGAGACAAAAATAGCATTAACAAAATGTGTTGAGTATGAGAATTACTGCTGGGAGGTTGGAACTCTGAATAAAAATTTATTAGACACCAGAGGTTTTTAGAAAAGATGAGAATTGCAAGGATGATTCTTCCATTGTTATTGCTGTTCAGTTGCTCAGTCACGTCTGACTCTCTACAGCCCCATGGACTGCAGCATGCCAGGCTTCCCTGTTCATCACCAACTCTGGGAGCTTGCTCAAACTCATGTCCATTGAGTTGGTGATGCCATCCAACCATCTCATCCTCTGTTGTCTCCTCCTCCTCCTGCCTTCAATCTTTCCCAGCATCAGGGTCTTTTCCAGTGAGTTGGCTCTTCATATCAGGTGGCCAAAGAAGAGTTTCAGCATAAGTTCTTCCAATGAATATTCAGGGTTAATTTCCTTTAGGATTGACTGGTTTGATCTCCTTGCTGTCCAAGGGACTCTCAAGACTCTTTTCCAGCACCACAGTTTGACGGCATAAATTCTTCCATTCAGTTCAGTTCAGTTCAGTCACTCAGTCACAGTGTCTGACTCAGTCATAGTGTCTGACTCTTTGCGACTCCATGAATCGCAGCACGCCAGGCCTCCCTGTCCATCACCAGAATTCACTCAAAGTCACATCCATCGAGTCAGTGATGCCATCCAGCCATCTCATCCTCTGTCATCCCCTTTTCCTCCTTCCTCCAATCCTTCCCAGCATCAGAGTCTTTTCCAATCAGTCAACTCTTGGCATGAGGTGGCCAAAGTATTGGAGTTTCAGCTTCAACATCAGTCCTTCCAATGAACACCCAGGACTGATGTCATTTAGGATGGACTGTTTGGATCTCCGTGCAGTCCAAGGGACTCTCAAGAGTCTTCTCTAACACCACAGTTCAAAAGCATAAATTCTTCAGTGCTCAGCTTTCTTCACAGTCCAACTCTCACATCCATACATGACCACTGGAAAAACCACAGCCTTGACTAGACGGACCTTTGTTGGCAAAGTAATGTATCTGCTTTTCATTAGGTCACAGTAAACTAACAAGGCCAGCAAATAATTATGATTGATTAGGAAAGATTTATTTCCTTTTCTCACAGAGACCCTTAACTTCTACTTTATCTGCTCTCCATTTGAAAGCTCCATTATGGTAGTCTGTTTTCAAGATCCTGGACAGAGGTATATGAACCTTCATCCAGCAGTCAAGGTTATTCTGTATATCAGAAGTATTTAATCCAGTGGGCATTGCAGGCATCTATTTTTTGGTAGTTTAATTATTTCCTTACTATACTATCTCCTTATATTTTCTTAGATTACTTAAAAAAAAAAGAATCTTGGCTTAATATTCTGCATCTCAGACCCAGTGGGTTCATTCAGTACTAATTATGTTTCAATAAGTACATCACCAATAATGAATCAGAGGCCCAATTCTCAGATTAGATCTCTTTCTTTGCTCCAGTCCAGAAAGGTAAATAGGATGTATTCTTGCATAGTCTTCAATGACAACTGTCCTGGTTATTCTGGTCTAGATACTTTTAGTATAGACAGTAATAAACTCTCTTGTATTTTGTAATCTTTTGCTCTAAATCTCAATTTATTTGTAAAAATTTCAGATCAGGTAATCATCAAAAGATTGTAAAATTTCCTTTGTAAAGAAACACTTTGTCAATGTGTATCAAAGGTTTTTAAAAAGCATATACCCTTTAAATAAAAATTGACTTCTAAAAATTGTCTCTGAGGAAATATATAGAACTGCATGAAAACTACATAAGAATGTTCATTACAGACATATTTAAAGGCACAGAAAGAAAGAGAGAGAAAGAGGGAGACACTGTGACTGGCTCCAATAGGAGAGTGACTAACCGCAAGATAGAATTCAATAAACGCACTATAGAAAAGTGAATATTTTTGGCATGAAAAAATTAACATATAGCTAAGTGAAAAACAACAGCCTGCAGAACAAAAAATATAATACTTCTGTTGTTAAAAAATTCACAACAAATATTTCTGAGCTTTAAAAATTTTCTGCATTGCTGCAATTTTGGGCTTTTGTCTTATTACAGCCTCAATGGACATCTTTTAGATTAAAATTGACATCAGGAAATTTGGGTCATATTTTGAGTAAATGTATATCTACTGTATATATATAAAGTATATATTATATATTAATATATACTATATTTTAAATATTTTTACATTTGTATATATATATATATATATACATAATTGGGGCTTCTCTGGTAGCTCAGTGGGTAAAGAATCTGCCACCAATACATTAGATGTAGGAGAACTGGGTTTGATCCCAGGGTTGGGAAGATCCCCTTGGAGAAGGAAATGGCAACCCACTCCAGTATTCTTGCCTGGAGAATCCCATGAACAGAGGAGCCTGAGGGTCTACAGTCCACAGGATCACAAAGAGTTGGACACAATTGATGCAACTAAGCATGCGCACATCCATATACATAAACACCTGTACTCTACTCTGGTCTTTAAGGTATTCTCAGCCTTCAGTGTATATATTGGTGTACACAAGGCCGAGAAGACCTTAAAGACCAGAATAGAAAACAAAATATTTGAACATTAGTGCCCTGATCAACTTTTACAGCTCTCCTTGGCAAGGCTAATATAATATTTAAGATAAAAGTTACAAACTGATCCACATATAAAGCAATGTCGGTAATTCAAGAAAGCAGAAGCTAGAGAACTATTAAACAAATCCCACCACCACCAAAAGAAAATATATAGCACTACATATAAATGGTTGTGTTAGCTATCTTTCTCACTTTTTAGCACTTAACTATGTTGGTAGTGTGTGGGAGAAACCTCCTGCGTCAACTGCACAATCAGATCACAATTCCAATGGAGGCTCTCAAGAGGTTCCCACTCATCCCAACGCCCACTCACCAATAATTGCATCCTGTTTTAGTCTAGCCCCCAAGGTTCTGACTGGTGAGGCATGGGCCTGGTCAGGGAAAGCGGCAGAGCAGATGCTGCAATTTTAAGTGAAATCAGGTGTTGCCTTCCCTGAAGTAAGATCTGGAAAATGTCAGTCCTTAAGTAACAAGTATTGGCAGCTGAACACTCAGCCCTCCCCAATGGGCTCAGCCTTCCCTTTCCCTGTACAAAATATCTAGGCTTTCCCTTTTCTACTTACCTTGTCTAGATCTCCTTCATCTCCTCTTTAGAGATCACTGAATAAGAATTTCCATTTTGCTGATATTCACCTGACAATTCTAAATGTGTTGGGAATAGGAAGGATTTTGCTAACAGAACACACAACACTCTCTGGTGGTGTTGGTGACCTAGGCTTCCTGTGCAGGAAGAATAAAAGATATCTTGGAGGAGTGGGGAGGGAATAAAGTCAAATAATCAAATGGAGCTGAGAGAACATTCTTTTTCTTTCTCTTCTGCTAGGTCAGTCTGGAACTTTTCCATAGCAGAGCTGCAATCCAGATTGCAGAAGCATGTGCACATGCACAGCTGACATGATCATCTTTATCTTGTTTGGTTGATCTGCATAATGTGCCTCAGAACTTTCTGGGATTGAACCCACTAACAGTGGGGGAGGTCTGGTACTCTCATCTTAACTAGAATGTGGCTCATTTGGGGAAGATGGTCCCACACTTAATCAGAGTACCTGGATTAAACATGAATTATTATGCATATGGGGTCAGTGCTGGTGATTGTCCTAGTTGTGTGTGTGTGGGCTTAGTAGTTCAGTCATGTTCTACTCTTTGTTACCTCATGGACTGTAGTTTGCCAGGTTCCTCTGTCCATGGATATTCTTCAAAAAAGAATACTGGAGGGACAAATGCAGTTTGTGATGAGGCTCAACAATTCTGAGTTTACTGGGTGAATTAAGACCAAATCAGTGAAACAACCTTGGAACTTAAATTCTGAAAAACTAAGCAACAACTATACAGTCAGCAAAAACAACACCAAGAGCTGACTGTGGCTCAGATCATGAGTTCATGATTGTCACATTCAGACCTAAACTGAAGTAAGTGGGGAAAACCACTAGACCATTCAGGTATGACCTAAATCAAATCCCTTATGATTATACAGTGGAAGTGACAAATAGATTCAAGGGATTAGATCTGATAGAGTGCCTGAAGAACTATGGATGGAGGTTCGTGACATTGTACAGGAGGCAGGGATAAAGACCATCCCCAAGTAAAGAAATGCAAAAGGCAAAATGGTTGTCTGAGGAGGCTTTACAAATAGCTATGAAAAGAAGAGAAGTGAAAGGCAAAGGAGAAAAGGAAAGATATACCCATTTGAATGCAGAGTTCCAAAGAATAGCAAGGAGAGATAAGAAAGCTTTCCTCAGAGATCAGTGCAAAGAAATAGAGGAAAACAATAAAATGGGAAAGACTAGAGATCTCTTCAAGAAAATTAGAGATACCAAGGGAACATTTCATGCAAAGATGGGCACAATAAAGGACAGAAATGGTATGGACCTAACAGAAGCAGAAGATATTAAGAAGCGGTGGCAAGAATATACAGAAGAACTATACAAGAAAGATCTTCATGACCCAGATAACCATGATGGTCTGATCACTCACCTAGAGCCAGACATCATGGAATGAGAAGTCGAGTGGGCCTTAGGAAGTATCACTACGAACAAAGCTAGTGGAGGTGATGGAATTCCAGTTGAGATATTTCAAATCCTAAAATATGATGCTGTGAAAGTGCTGCACTCAATATGCCAGCAAATCTGGAAAACTCAGCAGTGGCCACAGGACTGGAAAAGGTCAGTTTGCATTCCAATCCCAAAGATAATGCCAAAGAATGCTCAAATTACTGCACAATTGCACTCATCTCACATGCTAGTAAAGTAATGCTCAAAATTCTCCAAGCCAGGCCTTAGCAGTATGTGAACCATGAACTTCCAGATGTTCAAGCCAGATTTAGAAAAGGCAGAGGAATCAGAGATCAAATTGCCAACGTCCATTAGATCACTGAAAAAAGAAGAGAATTCCAGAAAAACATCTACTTCTGCTTTATTGACTACACCAAAGCCTTTGACCATGTAGATCACAACAAACTGTGGAAAATTCATCAAGGGATGGGAATACTACACCACCTTACCTGCCTCCTGAGAAATCTGCATGCAGGTCAAGAAGTTAGAACAATAGTTAGAACTGGACATGGAACAACAGACTATTTCCAAGTTGGGAAAGGAGTACGTCAAGGCTGAATATTGTCACCCCACTTATTTAACTTATATGCAATGTACATCATGTGAAATGGTGGGCTGGATGAAGCACAAGCTGGAATCAAGATTGCAGGGAGAAATATTAATAACTTCAGATATGCAGATGACACCACCCTTATGGCAGAAAGTGAAGAAGAGCTAAAGAGCCTCCTGATAAACTTGAAAGAGGAGAGTGAAAAAGTTGGCTTAAAACTCAACATTCATAAAACTAAGATCACGGCATCTGGTCCCATCACTTCATGGCAAATAGATGGGGAAACAATCGAAAGAGTGAAAGACTTTAATTTCACAGGCTTCAAGATCACTGCAGATAGTGACTGCAGCCATGAAATTAAAAGATGCTTGCTCCTTGGAAGAAAAGCTATGACAAAGCTAGACAGCATATTAAAAAGAGACATTACTTTCCAACAAAGCTCCATCTAGTTAAAGGTATGGTTTCTCCAGTAGTTATATGTGGATGTGACAGCTGGACTATAAAGAAAGCTGAGTGCTGAAGAATTGATGCTTTTGAACTGTGGTGTTGAGAGTCCCTAGGACTGCAAGGAGATCCAACCAGTCAATCCTAAAGGAAATCAGTCTTGAATGGTCATTGGAAGGACTGAAGCTGAACCTGAAACTCCAAAACTTTGGCCACCTGATTCAAAGAACTGACTCATTGGAAAGGACCCTGATGCTGGGCAAAATTGAAGGCAGGAGGAGAAGGGGACAACCAAGGATAGACGGTTGGATGGCATCACCGACTCAATGGACATGAGTTTGAGCAAGCTCTGGGAGTTGATGATGGACAGGGAAGCCTGGCATGCTGCAGCCCATGAGGTTGCAAAGAGTCAGACATGACTGAGTGACCAACTGAATTGAAGAAAAAACTCTACAGAAAGAGTCCTGAACTAATAGCTATAGCTAAATGTTAATTAAGAAAGCTTTATCACCCCATCTCTCTTCATGTAATACCCTTTCCAGGTGATCTAAACCATCCCTATGGCTTTACACCCTGCCTGTATGCTAATATTTTAGGCCCAAATTTAAATTCCTGTCCAGCGTTCATCTTCTGAACTCCAGACTCTTCATATCAGTCATCCCTATCTGAATGATCCATAGGCATTTCAAATAGTACATAAAGTCATCAGATATTCTGATAAACATTTTTCTTTTTTATATTCTCTGAATTGGTGAATAACAAAGTCACTTATCAACAACCCTGGAAATTATCCTAGGTTCTTTCTTCTCTACGATCAACATAATGAAGTTCATCTTCTAAACTTTTCCCAGATTTTCCCTACCTCAGTCCCTACCATCTTTCCTCTAATATAGGCCACTATATCATTCACACAAATAACTACCACACTTGCCCCATTTAGCATCCTTCAATCCTTTTTCCATACTGCAGCCCACAGAGTTTTCCAAAAAGGAGATATATACATCACCTATGTAGTATTCTTGCCAAACACATTCAAACAGAATCTAACCATAAGGAAACAATCAGATAAATTCAGATTTAAGTTCACTCTATAAGAAAACTGGGCTGGAGTCTTAAAAATGTCAGTGTCACAAAAGACAAAATGTAATTGGTGAATAGTTCTAGATTAAAGAAGATCAAGGGAACTAAATATAAACATCATCCTTGTTTGGATGCAGATTGAGGGAAAGCAGGTGTGAATACCTACCAGAGACATTATTGGGATGATTAATGGAAATTAGGATATGAAACTATACATTAGATAATAGTGAATCAATGAAATCGAGTTTCTTTGGTATTTTAATGATGCTGTGGTTGTGCAGAAGACAGTTCTTGTTCCTACGAGATATATATTAAGGTATTAAGGGGTTAATGTCATGATGTTTGCAACTCACTCTCAAACAATTCATGAAAAAATTACATAGACAGGTGAAGAGGTGACAGAAAGAAATTAAATGAGGCAACTGTAAATAATTGGTGAATCACTGGCACCCTACTCCAGTACTCTTGCCTGGAAAATCCCATGGACGGAGGAGCCTGGTAGGCTGCAGTCCATGGGGTCGAGAAGAGTCGGACACGACTGAGTGACTTCACTTTCACTTTTCACTTTCATTCATTGAAGAAGGAAATGGCAACCCACTCCAGTGTTCTTGCCTGGAGAATCCGAGGGACGGCGGAGCCTGGTGGGCTGCCATCTATGGGGTCGCACAGAGTCGGACACGACTGAAGCGACTTAGCAGCAGCAGCAGCAGTCTTTCAATCTTCAAGTTTAAAATGTTTTCAAAATAGAAAGTTGTGGAGGCAAGAAGAGAGAGAGAACATCCAGTCACCACTGCTAAACTATTTTTCCAGTAGATATCTTCTATGTCCACAAAGTCCTTAAATTTCTTGGAGATTTTAGAAAAAAAAAAAAAAAAGGTAAGGAGGTCAATAAGGTTGACTTATCAAAGCCATTTCCTCTCATCCCCAGTACCACTGCTGCTGCTGCTAAGTCGCTTCAGTCGTGTCCGACTCTGTGCAACCCCACAGACGGCAGCCCACCAGGCTTCCCTGTCCCTGGGATTCTCCAGGCAAGAACACTGGAGTGGGTTGCCATTTCCTTCTCCAATGCATGAAAGTGACAAGTGAAAGTGAAGTCACTCAGTCGTGTCCGACTCTAGCAACCCCATGGACTGCAGCCTACCAGGCTCCTCTGTCCATGGGATTTTCTAGGCAAAAGTACTGGAGTGGGGTGCCATTGCCTTCTCCGCCCCAGTACCACAGGTAGGCTTAATTCCCAAGTAAGCACAATAATGTAAATTAATAATTCTAGACTTAGAAGATGTTATATAAAAGTGGTTGGGTAGTTCAGAGCTTCCCAGGTGGTGCTAGTGGTAAAGAACACACCTGCCAATGCAGGAGATATTGAGAGATATGGTTCAATCCCTGGGTTGAGAAGATCGCCTGAAGAAGGGCATGGCAGCCCACCCCAGTATCCTTGCCTGGAGAATCCCCATGGACAGAGGAGCTTGGCAACCTACCGTCCACAAGGTCACAAAGAGCCTGACACAACTGAAGCAATTTAGCAAGCAGGTAGTTCAACAAAGTGAGTTCAAGCTAGACATCTTTTTCACAACAAAGAATACAAGCAATACAAACAGTTACAAGCAAACTCTCATCAAATCTCCATAACCAAATGAGACATTTAGTTTCATTTTAGACATGAGAAAACCAAGGAAAAATCAAACTGAATTATTTCCTAGAGTTTTTATAACTGTCAAACAAATAAGTACATTATTAGGTGATATTAGATGTTTTCTAGTATCTAGCTATTTCAAATCCTGAAAGATGATGCTATGAAAGTGCTGCACTTAATATGCCAGCAAATCTGGAAAACTCAGCAGTGGCCACAGGACTGGAAAAGGTCGGTTTTCATTACAATCCTAAAGAAAGGTAATGCCAAAGAATGCTCAAACTACCGCACAATTACACTCATCTCACATGCTAGTAAAGTAATGCTCAAAGTTCTCCAAGCCGGGCTTCAGCAATATGTGAACCGTGAACTTCCTGATGTTCAAGGTGGTTTTAGAAAAGGCAGAAGAACCACAGATCAAATTGCCAACATCTGCTGGATCACAGAAAAAGCAAGAGAGTTCCAGAAAAACATCTATTTCTGCTTTATTGACTATGCCAAAGCCTTTGACTGTGTGGATCACAATAAACTGTGGAAAATTCTGAAAAAGATGGGAATACCAGACCACCTGATCTGCCTCTTGAGAAATTTGTATGCAGGTCAGGAAGCAACAGTTGGAATTGGTCATGGAACAACAGACTGGTTACAAATAGGAAAAGAAGTTCATCAAGGCTGTATATTGTCACCCTGCTTATTTAACTTATATGCAGAGTACATCTTGAGAAACGCTGGACTGGAAGAAACATAAGCTGGAATCAAGATTGCTGGGAGAAATATCAATAACCTCAGATATGCATATGACACCACCCTTATGGCAGAAAGTGAAGAGGAACTCAAAAGCCTCCTGATGAAAGTGAAAGAGGAGAGTGAAAAAGTTGGCTTAAAGCTCAACATTCAGAAAACAAAGATCATGGCATCTGGTCCCATCACTTCATGGGAAATAGATGGGGAAACAGTGGAAACAGTGTCAGACTTTATTTTTCTGGGCTCCAAAATCACTGCAGATGGTGACTGCAGCCATGAAATTAAAAGACACTTACTCCTTGGAAGGAAAGTGATGACCAACATAGATAGCATATTCAAAAGCAGAGACATTACTTTGCCAACAAAGGTCCGTCTAGTCAAGGCTATGGTTTTTCCTGTGGTCATGTATGGATATGAGAGTTGGACTGTGAAGAAGGCTGAGCGCCGAAGAATTGATGCTTTTGAACTGTGGTGTTGGAGAAGATGCTTGAGAGTCCCTTGGACTGCAAGGAGATCCAACCAGTCCATTCTGAAGGCGATCAACCCTGGGATTTCCTTGGAAGGAATGAGGCTAAAGCTGAAACTCCAGTCCTTTGGACACCTTATGCGAAGAGTTGACTCATTGGAAAAGACTCTGATGCTGGGAGGGATTGGGGGCAGGAGGAGAAGGGGACGACAGAGGATGAGATGGCTGGATGGCATCACTGACTCTATGGACGTGAGTCTGAGTGAACTCCGGGAGTTGGTGATGGACAGGGAGGCCTGGCGTGCTGTGATTCATGGGGTTGCAAAGAGTCGGACACGACTGAGTGACTGAACTGAACTGAGATGTTTTCTAAAGGTAAACATGTTAACCTTTTAAAAGCAGGATGCTTGAATCCTTTTTTCTTTTATAGCAGTATTAATTTGCTATTTGTCCTTTATATTATAGCTTTACTCTGCCTCACAACAACAAAGCTTTTCTATTAAAAAAAAAAAAAAAAAAAAACTACATTAAGGCATGATACAATCTTTGTTGCACTTAGGATAGGAACCTGAAGTTTCCTTATGATGGAGTTTTTGTCTCCTTGTAATTCTTATTCCTTTGTCACATCCCCATTTTACTCCCTATGTTGTAGCCATACTTAACTACTTGTACTTCCTTCAAACATAGGTTCTCTCATGCCACCAGCATTTACTGGTAATAGTTTGTTGTTGTTGCTCAGTCGCTAAGTTGTGTCTGAATTTTTGTGACCCCATGGGCTGCAGCACACCAGGTTCTCCTGTCTTTCACTGTCTCCTGGAATTTGCTCATATTCATGCCCATTGAGGTGGTGATGCTATTTAACCATCTCACCCTCTGCCACCCCCTTCTCCTCTTGCCTGCAATCTTTCTCAGCATCGGGGTCTTTTCCAATGAGTTACCTCTTCACATCAGGTGGCCAAAGGTTTGGAGCTTCAGCATCAGCCCTTGCAGTGAATATTCAGGGCTGATTTCCTTTAGGACTGACTGGTTTGATCTCCTTCCAGTCCAAGGGGCTCTCAAGAGTCTTCTCCAGTACCACAATTTGAAATCATCAGGATCAATGGAGAGGCAGTCCTAAGATGGTGGAGGATTAGGATGGGGAGACCACTTTCTCCCCCACAAATTCATTGAAAGAACATTTGAACGCTGAGCAAATTCCACAAGACAACTTCTTAACATTGGCAGAGGACATCAGGCACCCAGAAAAGCAGCCCATTGTCTTTGAAAGGAGGTAGACAAAATATAAAAGAAAAAAAGAGAAACAAAACAGTTAGGGATGGAGAGCCATCCCAGGAAGGGAGTCTAAAGAGGAGAAGTTTCCAAACACGAGGAAGCCCTCTCACCGGCGGGTCTGTGGGGAGTTTTGGAATCTCATAGGGCAACATAACCGGGAGGAAAAATAAATAAATAAAACTCACAGATTACATGCTTAAAGGCAACTCCCAGCAGAAAAGTATCCTAGACACTCGCATCCGCCACCAGCAAGTGGGGGCTGAACAGGGAGGAGAGGGCTGCATTGTTTAGTGTAAGGACTTGGCCTGAATGCCCTAAGGGCAACCTGAGGGAGTTAATGTGAGATAGCAACCTAAACTGTGGGATAGCCAGAGAGAGAGAGAGGGAGGAAAAAATAAAGAGAGAGAGAGAGAGAACTCCCGTGAAAAGCCCTACCCTAAGGCACTGCTGGGCGGCTCACAGAACAAAGGACTGAGTGAATACCAGAAGAGAGCTAGCAGGCTGCGGACAGGCCCATCCCCCGCCAGAGGCAGGGGGCAGGGGGCAGGGGGCGCCAGCCAGAGCCAGAAAGGGGCAAAATCGGCCCCAGAGACAGCATCCCCTACCAAACTGCAAACAAGCTTCCAGTTTCTAACCAAGACTTCCTGGGATTCTGGACGGTTGACATCTGCCAGGAGGGTTGCAGCCAGAGATTAGCTCCCCAGAAGAGACACACGGCACACCAGAGATGGGCACTCCCGCTGCCACCCAGAAAACCAAGGGCTGGGACCAGGGAGGTGATAAGACTCATTCACCACCTGGTTAGAGTGCACTCGCCAAGCACCTGGTCGCCTGAGCTGCTCAGACCGGGGAAGGGCACAAAACACAGGCCCAACCAAGTCTGCGCCTTTGTGGAGTACCCGTGAACCTGAACCTGAGCGGCTTAGACCTGGGCAGTGCACGCAACCCAGGGCCCGCTCCCTGCAGAGCACCCTGGAGCCTGACCAGTGTAGACTGGGAAAGCACACACGCCATGAGCGGGGGCAAACCCAGTGTGGCCAAGACACTGCAAGCACTCCCCACAAGTGCCAGTGATATCGTTTGCAGTGTTCCTCCCTTCCCACAGCAAGACTGAACAAGTGAGCCTAAACAAGAGATCACCTCACCCCCTTGTGTCAGGGCAGAAATTAGACACTGAAGAGACCTGCAAACAGAAGAAGCCAAATAGACACAGGGAACCACTTTGGAAGTGACAGGTGCAACAGATTAAAATCCCTGTAGTTAACATCGACTACATCAGAAGGGGCCTATAGATCTTGAGAAGTATAAGCTGGAACACGGAACTATCTGAAACTGAACTGAGCCCACATTGCCTGCAACAGCTCAAGAGCAATTTCTGGATATATTTTTATGATTGTAATTTTTTTTTTAATTTTTTTCTTTTTTCTTAAGTCCTCTATTACTCCTTTAATTTTCATTTTTATAACCTACTATTACCTTGCAAAACAACAACAACAACAAAAGACCCTATTTTTAAATATTGTATTTTTGAGCATCTAACCTCTACTCTATATTTTTAATCCTTGCTTTTTGGTATTTGGGAGAGATAAGAAAGCCTTCCTCAACAATCAATGCAAAGAAATAGAGAAAAACAACAGAATGGGAAAGACTAGGGATCTCTTCAAGAAAATAAGAGCTACCAAAGGAACATTTCATGCAAAGATGGGCTCGATAAAGGAGTGAAATGGTATGGACCTAACAGAAGCAGCAGATATTAAGAAGAGATGGCAAGAATATACAGAAGAACTGTACAAAAAAGATCTTCATGACCCAGATAATCACGATGCTGTAATCACTGTCCTAGAGCCAGACATCCTGGACTGTGAAGTCAAGTGGGCCTTAGAAAGCATCACTACGAACAAAGCTAGTGGAGGTGATGGAATTCCAATTGAGCTATTCCAAATCCTGAAAGATGATGCTGTGAAAGTGCTGCACTCAACATGCCAGCAAATTTGGAACACTCAGCAGTGGCCACAGGACTAGAAAAGGTCAGTTTTCATTCCCATCCCAAAGAAAGGCAATGCCAAAGAATGATCAAACTACCACACAATTGCACTCATCTCACATGCTAGTAAAGTAATGTTCAAAATTCTCCAAGCCAGGCTTCAGCAATGTTCAAGCTGGTTTTAGAAAAGGCAGAGGAACCACAGATCAAATTGCCAACATCCGCTGGATCATGGAAATAGCAAGAGAGTTCCAGAAAAGCATCTATTTCTGCTTTATTGACTATGCCAAAGCCTTTGACTGTGTGGATCACAATAAACTGTGGAAAATTCTGAAAAAGATGGGCATACCAGACCACCTGACCTGCCTCTTGAGAAATTTGTATGCAGGTCAGGAAGCAACAGTTGGAATTGGTCATGGAACAACAGACTGGTTACAAATAGGAAAAGGAGTTCGTCAAGGCTGTATATTGTCACCCTGCTTATTTAACTTATATGCAGAGTACATCTTGAGAAACGCTGGACTGGAAGAAACATAAGCTGGAATCAAGATTGCTGGGAGAAATATCAATAACCTCAGATATGCAGATGACACCACCCTTATGGCAGAAAGTGAAGAGGAACTCAAAAGCCTCTTGATGAAAGTGAAAGAGGAGAGTGAGAAAGTTGGCTTAAAGCTCAACATTCAGAAAACAAAGATCATGGCATCTGGTCCCATCACTTCATGGGAAATAGATGGGGAAACAGTGGAAACAGTGTCAGACTTTATTTTTCTGGGCTCCAAAATCACTGCAGATGGTGACTGCAGCCATGAAATTAAAAGACACTTACTCCTTGGAAGGAAAGTGATGACCAACATAGATAGCATATTCAAAAGCAGAGACATTACTTTGCCAACAAAGGTCCGTCTAGTCAAGGCTATGGTTTTTCCTGTGGTCATGTATGGATATGAGAGTTGGACTGTGAAGAAGGCTGAGCGCCGAAGAATTAATGCTTTTGAAGTGTGGTGTTGGAGAAGACGCTTGAGAGTCCCTTGGACTGCAAGGAGATCCAACCAGTCCATTCTGAAGGCGATCAACCCTGGGATTTCTTTGGAAGGAATGAGGCTAAAGCTGAAACTCCAGTCCTTTGGCCACCTCATGCGAAGAGTTGACTCATTGGAAAAGACTCTGATGCTGGGAGGGATTGGGGGCAGGAGGAGAAGGGGATGACAGAGGATGAGATGGCTGGATGGCATCACTGACTCGATGGATGTGAGTCTGAGTGAACTCCGGGAGTTGGTGATGGACAGGGAGGCCTGGCGTGCTGTGATTCATGGGGTCGCAAAGAGTCGGACACGACTGAGCGACTGATCTGATCTGATCAATTTTGTACCTTTAAGAATCCAGTCTTCAGTACCCATTTTTACTTAGGAGTGTGATTACTGGCTTGATTACACTCTCCCCCTTTTGATTCTCCTTTTTCTCCCTCAGTTCACTTCTATCTCCTCCCTTCCCCTTCTCTTCTCTACCCAACTCTGTGAATCTCTGTGTGTGTTCCAGGCTGTGGAAAACACTTAGGGAACAAAGTACTGCCTAGATCTCTCTCTCTCTTTTGGATTCCCCCTTTTGTTCACCTGCTCACCTCTCTCTCCTTCCTCCCTCTTTTCTATGTAACTCCGTGAACCTCTCTGAGGGTTCCAGACTGTGGAGACCACATAGGGAATTGTTTACTGGCTAGATTGCTCTCTCCCCTTTTGATTCCCTCCTTCTCCTCCCAGTCACCCATATCTCCCTCCTCCCTCTTCTCTTCTCCATTTAACTCTGTGAACCTCGCTGGGTGTCCCTCACTGTGAGAATCTTTTCACCATTTACCTAGAAGTTTTATCATCAGTGCTGTACGGATGGAGAAGTCTTGAGGCTACTCTAAGAATAAGACTGAAAACCAAAGGCAGGAGACTTAAGCCCAAAACCTAAGAACACTAGAGAACTCCTGAAACCAGGGAACATTAATCAATAAGAGGTTATCCAAAAGCCTCCATACATACACTGAAACCAAGCACCAACCAAGAGCCAACAAGTTCCAGAGCAAGACATACCACACAAATTCTCTGGAAACACAGAAACATAGCCCTGAGCTTCAATATATAGGCTGCGCAAAGTCACACCAAACCCATAGACATCTCAAAACTCACTACTGGACACTTCATTGCACTTCAGGGAGAAGAAATCCAGCTCCACCCACCAGAACACTGACACAAGCTTCCCTAACCAGGAAACCTTGACAAGCCACTTATCCAGCCCAACCCACAGGGAAAAACCTCCACAATAAAGAGGAACCACAAACTGCTAGAATACAGAAAGGCCACCCCAAACACAGCAATCTAAACAAGATGAGAAGACAGAGAAATACTCAGCAGGTAAAGGAACATGATAAATGCCCACCAAACCAAACAAAAGAGGAGGAGATAGGGAGTCTACCTGAAAAATAACTCAGAATAATGATAGTAAAAATATCCAAAATCTTGAAAACAAAATGGAGTTACAGATAAATAGCCTGTAGACAAGGATTGAGAAGATGCAAGGAATGTTTAACAAGGACCTGGAAGAAATAAAAAAGAGTCAATCAATAATGAATAATGCAATAAATGAGATAAAAAACACTCTGGAGGGAACCAACAGTAGAATAACGGAGGCAGAAGATAGGATAAGTGAGGTAGAAGATAGAATGGTAGAAATAAATGAAACATAGAGGAAAAAAGGATTAAAAGAAATGAGGACAACCTCAGAGACCTCTGGGACAGTGTCAAACACCCCAATATTTGAATCATAGGAGTCCCAGAAGAAGAAGACAAAAAGAAAGGCCATGACAAAATACTCAAGGAGATAATATTTGAAAACATCCCTAATATGGGGAAGGAAATAGTCACCCAAGTCCAAGAAACCCAAAGAGTCCCAAATAGGATAAACCCAAGGCAAAATACCCCAAGACACATATTAATCAAATTAACAAAGAGCAAACACAAAGAACATATGTTAAAAGCAGCAAGGGAAAAAGAACAAATAATACACAAGGGGGATTCCCATAAAGATAACAGCTGATCTTTCAATAGAAACTCTTCAGGCCAGAAGGGAATGGCAGGAAATACTTAAAGTGATGAAAAAGAAAAACCTACAACCCAGATTACTGTACCCAGCAAGGATCTCATTCAAATATGAAGGACAAATCAAAACCTTTACAGACAAGCAAAAGTTCAGAGAATTAAGCACCACCAAATCAGCTCTTCAAAAAGTGTTAAAGGATCTTTTCTAGACAGGAAACACAGAAAGGGTGTATAAACTCGAACCCAAAACAACAAAGTAAATGGCAATGGGATCATACTTCTCAATAATTACCTTAAATGTAAATGGGTTGAATGCCCCAACCAAAAGACAAAGACTGGCTGAATGGATACAAAAACAAGACCCCTATATATTCTGTCTACAAGAGACCCACCTCAAAACAAGGGACACATACAGATGGAAAGTGAAGGGCTGGAAAAAGATATTCCATTCAAATGGAGACCAAAACAAAGCAGGAGTAGCAATACTCATATCAGATAAAATAGACTTTAAAATAAAGACTGTGAAAAGAGACAAAGAAGAACACTACATAATGATCAAAGAGTAAATCCAAGCAGAAGTTATAACAATTATAAATACATATGCACCCAACATAGGAGCACCACAATATGTAAGGCAATGTTAACAAGTATGAAAGGGGAAAATAATGATAACACAATAATAGTGGGAGACTTTAATACCCCACTCACACCTATGGATAAATCAACTAAACAGAAAATTAACAAGGAAACACAAACTTTAAATGACACAACGGACCAGTTAGACCTAATTAATATCTATAGGACACTTCACCCCAAAACAATGAATTTCACCTTTTTCTCAAGTGCACACTTCTATCTTCTCCAGGATAGATCACATCCTGCACCATATATCTAGCCTTGGTAAATTTTTAAAAAATGAAATCATTCCAATCATCTTTTCTGACCACAATGCAGTAAGATTAGATGTCAGTTACAGGAAAAAAAAACTATTAAAAAATCCAACATATGGAAACTAAACAACACACTGCTAAATAACCAACAAATCACAGAAGAGATAAAAAAAGAAGTCAAAATATGCATAGAAACAAATGAAAATGAAAATACAACAACCCCAAACCTATGGGACACTGTAAAAGCAGTGCTAAGGGGAAGGTTCATAGAAATACAGGCTTAACAAAATTAGAAATGAAAATGGACAAATCACAACAGACAACACAGAAATACAAAGGATCATAAGAGACTACTATCAGCAGCTATATGCCAATAAAATGGACAACTTGGAAGAAATGGACAAATTCTTAGAAAAGTACAACTTTCCAAAACTGAACCAGGAAGAAATAGAAAATCTTAACAGACCCATCACAAGCACAGAAATTGAAACTGCAATCAGAAATCTTACAGCAAACAAAAGCCCAGGACCAGACAGCTTCACAGATGAATTCTACCAAAAATTTAGAGAAGAGCTAACCAAAGAATTGATGCTTTTGAACTGTGGTGTTGGAAAAGACTCTTGAGAGTCCCTTGGACTGCAAGCAGATCCAACCAGTCCATTCTGAAGGAGATTGGCCCTGGGTGTTCATTGAAGCTGAAACTCCAATACTTTGGCCACCTCATGCAAAGAGTTGACTCATTGGAAAAGACCCTGATGCTGGGAGGGATTGGGGGCAGGAGGAGAAGGGGACGACAGAGGATGAGTTGGCTGAGTGGCATCACCAACTCGATGGACATGAGTTTGGATAAACTCTGGGAGTTGGTGATGGACAGGGAGGCCTGGTGTGCTGCGATCATGGGGTCTCAGAGAGTCGGACACATCTGAGAGACTGAACTGAACTGAACTGAACACCTATCTTACTCAAACTCTTGCAGAAAATTGCAGAGGAAGGTAAACCTCAACTCATTCTATGAGGCCATCATTACACTAATACCAAAACCAGACAAATATGCCACAAAAAAAGAAAACTATAGGCCAATGATCACTGATGAACATAGATGCAAAAATCCTTAACAAAATTCTAGCAAACAGGATCCAACAACTTATTAAAAAGATCATACATCATGACCAAGTGGGATTTATCCCAGGGATGCAAGGATTCTTTAATATCTTCCAATCAATATATGTAATACATCATATTAACAAATTGAAAGATAAAAACCATATGACTGTCTCAATAGATGCAGAGAAAGCCTTTGACAAAATTCAACATCCATTTATGATAAAAAAAAAAAAAAAACCCTCCAGAAAGTAGGAATAGAAGGAACATGCCTCAACACAATAAAAGCTCTATATGATAAACACACAGCAAACATTATCCTCAATGGTGAAAAATTGAAAGCATTTCCCCTAAAGTCAGGAAGAAGGCAAGGGTGCCCACTCTCACCACTACTATTCAACATAGTTTTGGAAGTTTTGGCCATAGCAGTCAGAGCAGAAAAAGAAATAAAAGGAATCCAGATTGGAAAAGAAGTAAAACTCTCACTGTTTGCGGATGACATGATCCTCTACATAGAAAACCCTAAAGACTCCACCAGAAAATTACTAGAGCTAATCAGTGAATATAGTAAAGTTGCAGGATATAAAATTAACACACAGAAATCACTTGTATTCCTATACACTAACAATGAGAAAACAGAGAAATTAAGGAAACAATTCCATTCACCATTGCAACAGAAAGAATAAAATACTTAGTCGTATATCTACCTAAAGAAACAAAAGACTTATATATAGAAAACTATAAAACACTGGTGAAAGAAGTCAAAGAGGACACAAATAGATGGAGAAAGATACCATGTTCATGGATTGGAAGAATCAATATAGTGAAAATGAGTATACTACCCAAAGCAATCTATAGAGTCAATGCAATCCCTATCAAGCTACCAATGGTATTTTTCACAGAACTAGAATAAATAATTTCACAATTTGTATAGAAATACAAAAAATCTCCACTAGCCAAAGCAAACTTGAGTAAGAAGAATAGAACTGGAGGAATCAACCTGCCTGACTTCAGGTTCTACTACAAAGCCACAGTCATCCAGACAGTATGGTACTGGCACAAAGACAGAAACATAGATCAATGGAACAAAACAGAAAGCCCAGAGATAAACCCACACACCTATGGACACCTAATCTTTGACAAAGAAGGCAAGAATATACAATGGAGAAAAAACAATCTCTTTAACAAGTGGCACTGGGAAAACTGGTCAACCACTTTTAAAAGAATGAAACTAGAACACTTTCTAACACCATACACAAAAATAAACTCAAAATGGATTAAAGATCTAAACGTAGGACCAGAAACTGTAAAACTCCTAGAGAAAAACATAGGCAAAACACTCTCTGACATAAATCACAGCAGGATCCTCTACGGCCCACCTCCCAGAGTAATGGAAATAGAAGCAAAAATAAACAAATAGGACCTAATTAAACTTAAAAGCTTTTGCACAACGAAGGAAACTATAAACAAATTGAAAAGACAGCCTTCAAGATGGGAGAAAATAATAGCAAACGAAGCTACTGACAAAGAATTAATCTCAAAAATATACAAGTAACTCCTGCAGCTCAATTACAGAAAAATAAATGACCCAATCAAAAAGTGGGCCGAAGAACTAAATAGACATTTCTCCAAAGAAGACATACAGATGGCTAACAAACACATGAAAAGATGCTCAACACCACTCATTATCAGAGAAATGCAAATCAAAACCACTATGAGGTACCATCTCACGCGGGTCAGAATGGCTGCTATCCAAAAGTCTACAAGCAATAAATGCTGGAGAGGGTGTGGAGAAAAGGGAACCCTCTTACACTGTTGGTGGGAATGCAAACTAGTACAGCCACTATGGAGAACAGTGTGGAGATTCCTTAAAAAATTGGAAATAGAACTGCCATATGACCTAGTAATCCCACTGCTGGGCATACACACTGAGGAAACCAGAACTGAAAGAGACACGTGTACCCCAGTGTTCATCGCAGCACTGTTTATAATAGCCAGGACATGGAAGCAACCTAGATGTCTATCAGCAGACGAATGGATAAGAAAGCTGTGGTACATATACACAATGGAATATTATTCAGCCATTAAAGATAATACATTTGAATCAATTCTAATGAGGTGGATGAAACTGGAGCCTATTATACAGAGTGAAGTAAGCCAGAAAGAAAAACACCAATACAGTATATTAATGCATATATATGGAATTTACAAAGATGGTAACGATAACCCTATATGCAAGACAGCAAAAGAGACAGAGATGTATAGAACAGTCTTTTGGACTCTGTGGGAGAAGGCGAGGATGGGATGATCTGAGAGAATAGCATTGAAACATGTATATTACCATATGTGAAACAGATTGCCAGTCCAGGTTCAGTGCATGAGACAGGATACTCAGGGCTGGTGCACTGGGATGACCCAGAGGGATGGGATGGGGAGGGAGGTGGACAGGGGATTCAGGATGGGGAACACATGTAAACCCATGGCTGATTCATGTCAATGTATGGCAAAAACCACTACAATATTGTAAAGTAATTAGCTCTTATTAAAATAAATACTTTTTTAAATGAAATCATCAGTTCTTCGGTGCTCAGCCTTCTTTATTGTCCAACTCTCACATCTGTACATGACTACCAGAAAAACCATAGCTTTGACTAGATGGACGTTTGTCAGCAAACTGATGTCTCTGCTTTTTAATATACTGTCTAGGTTTGTCATAGCTTTCCTTCCAAGGAGCAAATTTCTTTTAATTTTTGTGGCTGCAGTCACTGCCTGCAATGATTTTGGAACCCAAGAAAATAAAATTTGTCACTTCTTCCACTTTTTCTCCAGCTATATGCCATGAAGTGATGGAACCAGATGCCATGATCTTTGTTTTTTGAATGTTGAGCTTTAAGCCAGCTTTTTCACTCTTTTCTTTTACCCTTATCAAGAAACTCTCATAATTCTTCACTTTCTGCCATTAGAGTGGTATCATCTGCATCTATGAGGTTGTTGATATTTCTCCCATAAACCTTGATTCCAGCTTGTGATTCATCCAGCCCAACATTTTGAATGATGTACTCTACCTATAGGTTAAATAAGCAGGGTGACAATATACAACCTTGACGTATTCCTTTACTAGTCTTGAACCAGTCAGTTGTTCCATGCCTGGTAACGTTTAAATCAGGGGAAACATGATGTGGCTCCTTATGCCATGGCTTTGGCTAATGTAAGCATATCAAATACAAAAACACTCAAGACCAAATCTATACATAGGAGTGAGAAGACCAAGATTCTGCCTCTAGGATGGTTATTAGGGCAACTCCCTTGTCCTCACAGAACTTCAATTTGCTCACCTATAAAAGGAGGTGATTAAATCAGATAATCTCACATGTCCATCTCCTTACTTCTCTCAATGTCCATGGATCTATGAAGTTGCTCTAGAGGAAGCACAAGAGATTTGTGTGATAAATTCTGGTATAAAAGAGATTTCCCCCCTCTTAAGAGAAATCATCTCGAATAAGTTGTGAAAGTCAAATGAAGGATAAAGTTCCAATTCACAATCAAGTTTAATGGACTTCACTGATGATACAACATAAATCCAAAATGTGTTTATCTTTGGAGATTACATCAAATTACATATGAAAATCTAAATAATATTGTGAAACATGTGAAATGAGAGATTAGTTTTAAGTTGCAGTATGAAATCTAGCTCCACTTTGGCTATCAGGCAGAAAATGGGCTCAGGGGGCAGTGCGTCTACATAGTAAATGTGCTGATATGATTGTAGCCCATGAAGGAGAAAACTTAGTGTTTCATTTTCCGTCATCTGTTAGACACAGAAATAAATCATTAAAAGCTCTGGAGAAGATTAGCTCCTCAGGTCACTAACACAGAAACACCTTGAAATTATTCAATCTCTCCGTCTCTCTTCCTTCCAAAAGTCTCAGAGCTCCTTCCACACGTTGAAACTGAAACCTGGGTGGTGAGGAATCAATTGTAATAAAGCTAGAGGAAGAAGCATTCCCATATTATTTGACTCACTCACTGTGGGAAGTGGTAACACAAATGAGGGAAACTATATTCCAGTTTCACTTTTCTATTCAGGGAAGATTTCAAGCAAGTAATAATTCTAGAAAATGCTGATGTGTTTATACATACCACAGGTTCAATGCTTAGGAAATTACCTTGAGAATCAGAAAATTAATTAATATGTATTGTAGTTCAAAAACTTTAATTTTGAAATATGTTTTTAGATGTTCAGAAGCAAAACTAGCTGGAGAATTCATTCATTATTTAGCATTTATTGAAAGCCTAGTAATAGAATACATTGAGTGAGGTAAAGGGAATACAAGAATGAATGACACAATCCCTAATCCCACAAACTAGAAACCAGTCTGAATACTGCTAATGTCATTAAGGATATCTAGTTGCAAAGCCAAATCACTGAAGCTCACGTAGATAGTTTTATCAAAAAGCTGACGTCAAAGAGTAGAGGGCTTCTTGATTTCAAAAAGAGTTACTAGAGAGCCACATATTGGTTCCAAAAATGCAGGTCTCACATAATACACGCTTTTTGTCTCCTTCGAGCTGAAATTCTCTGAGAAAATTTTAAGTTACAGGGCATTAAAATTGTTTCCTCTATAAGAACATATTTGGGGAAGAGTGAGAAAGAGAAAGAGGGAGAAACAGTATATGCAGGAAGGAAGAATTAAGTGGTTCTGAGAACTATTTACAAAGTGTCAGAAAACAAGTGATATGTTCTTTATGATAAATTACTGGCAGATAGCGTAAGAGTGAAGAGAAGCTTACAAGGTGCAGACACAAATGAAACCATAGTGAAGATCCAAATAGAAAACCATTAATTCTTATGGAAAAAACTGTTTTATCAATTAATGTTTGCAACAATTAATAAATCACTAAACTTTTACTAGAAAGTTATTTCACTTTTACTTAAGTGCTTATATATTTTTAAAATATTGCTCTTTGTTGTAACTTTTGTGATGTATACATGAGTTGGAGACAACATGCCAGACTAGAAGAACTTGAAAGTGAAAGTGAAAGCTGCTCAGTCATGTCTGACTCTTTGTGACCCCATGGACTAGTCCATGGAATTCTCCAGGCCAGAATACTGGAGTGGGTAGCCTTTCCCTTCTCTAGGGGATCTTCCCAACCCAGGGATTGAACCCAGGTCTCCAGTATTGCAGGCAGATTCTTTACCAGCTGAGCCACAAGGGAAGCCTGAGAATACTGGAGTGAGTAGCCTATCCCTTCTCCAGCGGATCTTCCCAAAACAGGAATCAAACCAGGGTCTCCTACATTGCAGACAGATTCTTTACCAACTGAGCTCTCAGGGAAGCCCTTAAGCTCACCTCTTCTTATGAAAACACCAAAATCACAATTAACTGCTGAACTACCATTGACAAAAAAGACGAACCTGCCAAAAGAGATATTCCACATCCAAAAACAAGATCCAAAGACTATCAATGATGGTAGGAAAAGTGCCTTTGTGATACAATCAAACCCCAATAGACTGGGTGGGTAACACACAAACTGAAACATATATGCCACAGAGGTTCTCCCACAAAAGTGACAGTTCTGAGTCCCACATCAGGCTCTATGGTCTGGGAATTTGGTAACAGGAGGAGGAACCTCCATATCATTTGGTTTTGAAGGACAGTGAGGCTTGATCCCAGAAACTCCACAGGACAGAGGGACATAGAAATGCCACTCTTGGAGGGTACCCAAGGGTACACCAGGACCCAGGGGAGAAGGCATAACTTCATAGGAGCCTAGGCCAGACATACCTGCTGGTCATGGAGGGTCTCTTGGGGAGGCAGGGGGCAGCTATGGCTTACTGTGAGGACAAGGACACTGGTGACTAAGGTACTGGGAAATACTCATGAGTGTGAGTTCTCCTGGAGGCGGCCATTTTGACACCAAGATTTGGCCCCACCCAACAGCCTACAGGCTTCAGTGCTGGGATTGTTGTTGCTCAGTTGCTAAGTCATGTCCGACTCTTTGCAACCCATGGACTGCAGCATGCCAGGCTTCCCTGTCCATCACTATCTCCCAGAGTTGGCTCAAATTCATGTTCATCAAGTCAGTGATGCCATCCATCCATCTCATTCTCTGTTCCCCTCTTCTCCTCCTGCCCTGAGTCTTTCCCAGCATCAAGGTCTTTTCTAATAAGTAGGCTCTTCACATCAGGTGGCCAAAGGATTGGAGCTTCAGCTTCAGCATTAGTCCTTCCAGTGAATATGCAGGGTTGATTTCCATTAGAAATGACTGGTTTGATCTCCTTGCAGTCCAAAGGACTTCCAAGAGTCTTCTCCAGTATCACAATTTAAAAGCATCAGTCCTTCACTCTGTATAATAGGCTCCAGTTTCATCCACCTCATTAGAACTGATTCAGAGAGTGTTTTGCCCATGTTCTCCTCTAGGAGTTTTATAGTTTCTCGTCTTACGTTTAGATCTTTAATCCATTTTGAGTTTATTTTTGTGTATGGTGTTAGAAAGTGTTCTAGTTTCATTCTTTTACAAGTGGTTGACCAGATTTCCCAGCACCACTTGTTGAGGAGATTGTCTTTAATCCATTGTATATTCTTGCCTCCTTTGTCAAATATAAGGTATCCGTATGTGCGTGGATTTATCTCTGGGCTTTCTATTTTGTTCCATTGATCTATATTTCTGTCTTTGTGCCAGTACCATACTGTCTTGATAACTGTGGCTTTGTAGTAGAGCCTGAAGTCAGGTAGGTTGATTCCTCCAGTTCTATTCTTCTTTCTCAAGATCACTTTGGCTATTCGAGGTTTTTTGTATTTCCATACAAATTGTGTAATTATTTATTCTAGCTCTGTGAAGAATACTGTTGGTAGCTTGATAGGGATTGCATTGAATCTATAAATTGCTTTGGGTAGTATACTCATTTTCACTATATTGATTCTTCCAATCCATGAACATGGTATATTTCTCCATCTATTAGTGTCCTCTTTGATTTCTTTCACCAGTGTTTTATAGTTTTCTATATCACAGCAGGATCCTCTATGACCCACCTCCCAGAATATTGGAAATAAAAGCAAAAATAAACAAATGGGACCTAATTAACCTTAAAAGCTTCTGCACATCAAAGGAAACTATTAGCAAGGTGAAAAGACAGCCTTCAGAATGGGAGAAAATAATAGCAAATGAAGCAACCGACAAACAACTAATCTCAAAAATATACAAGCAACTCCTACAGCTCAACTCTGTAGAAAAATAAATGACCCAATCAAAAAATGGGCCAAAGAACTAAATAGACATTTCTCCAAAGAAGACATACAGATGGCTAACAAACACATGAAAAGATGCTCAACGTCACTCATTATCAGAGAAATGCAAATCAAAACCACTGTGAGGTACCATTTCACACCAGTCAGAATGGCTGTGATCCAAAAGTCTACAAATAATAAATGCTGGAGAGGGTGTGGAGAAAAGGGAACCCTCTTACACTGTTGGTGGGAATGCAAACTAGTACAGCCACTATGGAGAACAGTGTGGAGATTCCTTAAAAAACTGGAAATAGAACTGCCTTATGATCCAGCAATCCCACTGCTGGGCATACACACTGAGGAAACCAGAAGGGAAAGAGACACGTGTACCCCAATGTTCATCGCAGCACTGTTTATAATAGCCAGGACATGGAAGCAACCTAGATGTCCATCAGCAGATGAATGGATAAGAAAGCAGTGGTACATATACACAATGGAGTATTACTCAGCCGTTAAAAAGAAAACATTTGAATCAGTTCTAATGAGGTGGATGAAACTGGAGCCTATTATACAGAGTGAAGTAAGCCAGAAGGGAAAACACCAATACAGTATAATAACACATATATATGGAATTTAGAAAGATGGTAACAATAACCCTATGTGCGAGGCAGCAAAAGAGACACTGATGTATAGAACAGTCTTATGGACTGTATGGGAGAGGGAGAGGGTGTGAAGATTTGGGAGAATGGCATTGAAACATGTAAAATATCATGTATGAAACGAGATGCCAGTCCAGGTTTGATGCACGATACTGGATGCTTGGGGCTGGTGCACTGGGACGACCCATAGGGATGGTATGGGGAGGGGGGAGGGGGGTTCAGGATGGGGAACACATGTATACCTGTGGCGGATTTATTTTCATATTTGGCAAAACTAATACAATTATGTAAAGTTTAAAAATAAAATAAAAAAAAAGAACTGATTGAAATGTATTCTTTTTAATGGCTGAGTAATACTCCATTGTGTATACAGAGTGAAGTAAGCCAGAAAGAAAAACACCAATACAGTATACTAACACATATATATGGAATTTAGAAAGATGGTAACAATAACCCTGTATACGAGACAGCAAAAGAGACACTGATGTATAGAACAGTCTTTTGGACTCTGTGGGAGAGGGAGAGGGTGGGATGATTTGGGAGAATGGCATCGAAATATGTATAATATCATATATGGAACGAGTCGCCAGTTCAGGTTCGATGCACGATACTGGATGCTTGGGGCTGGTGCACTGGGACGACCCATAGGGATGGTATGAGGAGGGAGGAGGGAGGAGGGTTCAGGATGGGGAACACATGTATACCTGTGGCGGATTCATTTCGATATTTGGCAAAACCAATACAATATTGTAAAGTTTAAAAATAAAATAAAATAAATAAAAATTAAATGAAATTAAAAAATAAGCAGGGTGACAAAAAAAAAAAAGAATACATTTGAAAAAAATAAATAAATAAAAGCATCAGTCCTTTGACACTCATCCTTCTTTATGGTCCAACTGTCACATTCATACATGCTGCTGCTGCTGCTGCTAAGTCGCTTCAGTCGTGTCAGACTCTGTGCGACCCCATAGATGGCAGCCCACCAGGCTACCCCGTCCCTGGGATTCTCCAGGAAAGAACACTGGAGTGGGTGGAAAAACCATAGTTTTGACTATATGGATATTTGTTGGCAAAGTGATGTCTCTGCTTTTTAATATACTGTCTAGGCTTTTAGCTTCTCTTTTTTTCTTTTAACTTTATGGCTACAGTCATCATCTGCCATGATTTTGGAGTGCAAGGAAATAAAATCTATCACTGCTTCTACTTTTTCCCGTTCTATTTGTCCTGAAGTGATGGAACCAGATGCCACGATCTTAGTTTTTTGAATCTTGAGTTTTAAGCCAGCTTCACTCTCCTCTTTCACCCTCATCTAGAGGCTGTTTATTTCTTCTTCACTTTCTGCCATTAGAGTAGTATCATCTGCATATCTGAAGTTATTGATATTTCTCCTGGCATCTTGATTCCAGCTTGTGATTCATCCAGCCCTGCATTTTGTATGATGTATTCTGTATATAAGTTAAATAGGCAGGATAACAAAATACTCTTTGCCCAGTTTTGACAAAGTACTCTTTCCCAATTTTGAACCAGTCCATTGTTCCATTTTTGGTTCTGCCTCAGGCCAAAACAACCAAGAGGATGGGAACACAGCCCCACCCAGCAGTCCATAGGCTGCCTAAAGTCTTCCTGAAAGTAGAGCTGCCTCTAAGCACACCCCTTGGCATGGCCCTGATCACCAGAGGGACAAATCCAGCTCTAGCCACCAGTGGGCAGGCACCAGTCCCTCCCACCATAAAGCCTCCACAAGCCTCTAGACTATCCTCACCCACCAGCGTGCAGATACCAGAAGCAAGAGGAATTACAGTCCCACAGCCTGTGGAATGGAGACCACAAACACAAAAAGTAGACAAAATGAGACAGCAGAGGAAAATGTTGAGATGAAGGAACAAGATAAAATTCCAAAAGAACAACTAAGTGAACTGGAGATAGGCAATCTACCTGAAAAAGAACTCAGAATAATAATAGTAAAGATTACCCAAGACCTCGGAAGAAGAATGGAGGCACAGACTGAGAAGATAAAAGAAATGTTTAGCAAAGAGCTAAAAAATATAAGGCACAAGCAAACAGAGTTGAATAATACAATAACTGAAATGAAAAATATACTAAAAGGAATCAATTGCAGGATAACTAAGGCAGAAAAACAGTTAAGTGAGCTGGAAGACAGAAAGGGGACAATCACTTCTGCAGAATACAATAAAGAAAAAAGAGTGAGGAGAAATTAGGACAGTCTAGGAGACCACTAGGATGACAGTAAACACACCAACATTCATAACATAGGGGTCCCAGAAAAGGAAAAGGAAAAGAAACAGCCTGAGAAAATATTTGAAGAAATAATAGCTGAAAATTTTCCTACCATGGGAAATGAAGCAGTCACCCAAATCCATGAAGTACAAAGAGTCCCATAAAGGACAAACCTAAACAGAAACACACTGAAACACATAGTAATCAAATTGACAGAAATTAAAGACAAAGAAAATATTACCAGCAACAAGGGTAAAGCAATAAATAGCATACAAGGAAATCCCCATAGGGTTATCAGCCAATTTTTCAGCAGAAACTCTGTAGGCAGAAGGGTGTGGCATGATATGTTTAAAGTGATGAAAGGGGAAAACCTGAAACAGAGAAGATTCTACCCATCAAGGCTCTTTTCAGACTCAAGGGAGAAATTAAGAGCTTTAATGACAAGAAAAAGCTAAGAGAATTCAGCACTATCACCAGCTTTACAACAAATGTTAAAGGATCTTTCCAGGCAGAAAAGAAAGGCTACAACTAGAAACAAGAAACTAACAAATAGGAAAACTCACTGGTAAAGTCAGACAGTAAAGATAGAAATTCATCCACACACAAATATGATATCAAAACCAACAATCATGAGAAAAGGAGAGTATAAATAAAGGATATTGGAAATACACTTGAAATTAAGAGATGAGAAACATAAAACAATACTGTATATAAATATTAACTGCTTTATCAAAACCTCATGATAACCACACCCCCAAAATCTAAATGTAAAATGTAAACAGATTAAATGATCCAATCAAAAGGCAGGGGCTGAATGGATATGAAAATAAGACCCATATATATGCTGTCTACAAAAGACCCAGTTCAGACCTAGGGACACTGACAGTGAGAGGATGGAAAAAATTATTTCAAGCAAATAAAAATTAAAAGGAAAGTGGAGTAATAATACTCATAGCAGACAAAATAGATTTTAAAATTAAGATTATTACAAGAGACAAAGAAGGACACTACATAATGATCAAGGTATCAGTCCAAAACAAAGATGTAATGAAGATAAATATATATGTACCCACATAGGAGCACCTCAATATAAAACACAAATGCTAATAACCATAAAAGGAGAAATCAGTGGCAACATAATAATAGTGGGGGACTTTAACACTCTGTTTTCATCAATGTCAGATCATCCAAACAGAAAATCAGTAAGGAAGCACAGGTCTTACATAACACATTAAGACACCAGAGGGTCTTAACTGATATTTAGTATGCCATTCAAAAGCAGAATATATATTCTTTTTCTTAAGTGCATATGGAATATTCTCCAGGACAGATCACATGCTGTGATAAAGCAAGACTCAGTAAATTCAAGAAAATTGAAATCACATCAAGCAAATTTTCTGACCCCAGTGCTACAAGGCTAGAAATAAACTACAAGGAAAAAAAAAAAATGTAAAAAAAAAAAAAAAAAAAAAAAACCACACACACACACACAAAGTGGAGGCTAAACAATATGGTTCTAGACAACCAAAGGATCCTGAAGAAATTTAAGAGGAAATAAAAAAATACCTAGAGACAAATGAAAAAAATTCAAAACCAGTGGGATGCAGCAGGAGCAACTGCAAGAGGAAAGTTTATAGCAACACAATCTTACACTAGAAAAAAAGAAAAATCTCAAACAACCTAAACTTACACCTTAAGCAAGTAGGAAAGAAGACCAAACAAAACCCAAAGTTAATAGAAGGAAAGAAATCAAAATGATCAGAGTAGAAATAGAGAAAAAACAATAGAAAAGATAAATGAAACTAAGAATCAGATCTCTGAAAAGATAAAACAAAATTGATAAACCTTTAGCCAGACTCACCAAAGAAAAAAAGGGAGAGGGCCTGGAGAGAGTAACATGAAAACAAACATTACTATATGTAAAATTGACAGCCAATGGGAATGTATGACTCAAGGGATTGACTCAAACTTGGACTCTGTAACAACCCAGAGAGGTGGGATAGGGAGAGAGGTGGGAGGGTTGTTCAAGTGGGAGGGGACATAGGAAAACCTATGGCTGATTCATGTTGATGTTTGGTAGAAAGCAAAACAAAACTGTAAAGCAATTATCCTTCAATTAAAAATAAGTAAATCTAACAAAATCAGAAGTGAAAAAGAAGTTAAAATCCCCACCACAGAAATACAAAGTATCATAAGAGAGTACTACAAGCAACTACATGCCAATGAAATGAACAATCTAGAAGAAATGGACATATTCCTAGAAAGGTACAATCTCCTAAGACTGAACCAGGAATAGAAAATATGAACAGACTAATCACAAGTATTGAAATTGAAACTATGATTTTAAAACTCCCAACAAACAAAATTCAGGGCTAGCTGGCTTCACAAGCAAATTCTATGAAGTGTTTAGATAAGAGTTAACACTTAACATTCTGAAATTATTTCAAAAAATTGCAAAAGAAGTAACACTTCAAAACTCATTCTATGAGGCCACTGACACCCTGATAGCAAAACCAGACAAAGATAACACAGAGAAGAGAATTACAGGGCAATACCACTGATAAAGATAGATGCAAAAATCCTCAACAAAATACTAGCAAAGCAAATCCAACAACATATTAAAAGAATCTTATATCATGATCAAGTGGACTCTATCCCAGGGATGTAAGGATTTTTCAATATTTGCAAATCAATCAGTGTGATACACCACATTAACAAATTGAAGAATAAAAACCATATGATCATCTCAACAAATGCAGAAAAAGCTTTGGACAAGATACAACATCCATTTATGATAAAAACTCCCCATAAGGTGGGTATAGAGGGAACATATTTCAACATAATAAAGGCCATAAATGAGAAATATATGTGGCCTAGTTAACATGGTTCTCAATGGTGAAACACTGAAGACATTTCCTCTATGATCAGGAACAAAACAATGATGTCCACTCTTTCTACTATTACTCAAAGTGATTTTGGAAGTCCTAACCATGGCAATTATAGTAGAAAAAGAAATAAAAGGAATACAATATGGAAAAGAAGAAGTAAAACTATCACTGTTTGCAGATGACATGATACTGTACATAGAATATCCTAAATATATTACCAGAAAAATATTAGACCTCATCAATGAATGCGATAAAGTTGCAGAATACTACAATAATATACAAAAATCTGTTGCATTTCTATACATAAACAATGAAAGATCAGAAAGAGAAATTAGGAAAACAATCCCTCTCACCATTACACCAAAAATAATAAAATACCTAGGAATAAACCATTCAGGTATGACCTAAATCAAATCCCTTATGATTATACAGTGGAAGTGAGAAATAGATTTAAGGTACTAGATCTGATAGACACAGTGTCTGATGAACTATGGAAGGAGGTTTGTGATATTGCACAGGAGAGAGGGATCAAGACCATCCCCAAGAAAAAGAAATGCAAAAAAGCAAAATGGCTCTCTGAGGAGGCCTTAAAAATAGCTGTGAAAAGAAGAGAAGCAAAAAGCAAAGGAGAATGCAGAGTTCCAAAGGATAGCAAGGAGAGATAAGAAAGCTCTCCTCAGCAATTAATGCAAAGTAATAGAGGAAAAAAATAGAACAGGAAAGATTAGAGATCTCTTCAAGAAAATTAGAGATACCAAGGGAACATTTTATGCAAAGATGGGCTCGATAAAGGACAGAAATGGTATGGACCTACAGAAGCAGAAGATATTAAGAAGAGGTGGCAAGAAGACACAGAAGAATTATTTTAAAAAGATCTTCACAACCCAGGTAATCACGATGGTGTGATCACTCACCTAGAGCCAGACATTCTGGAATGTGAAGTCAAGTGGGCCTTAGGAAGCATCACTACGAACAAAGCTAGTGGAAGTGATAGAATTCCAGTTGAGCTATTTCAAATCCTGAAAGATGATGCTGCAAAAGTGCTGCACTGAATATGCCAGCAAATTTGGAAAACTCAGCAGTGGCCACAGGACTGGAAAAGGTCAGTTTTCATTCCAATCCCAAACAAAGGCAATGCCAAAGAATGCTCAAACTACCGCACAATTGCACTCATCTCACATGCTAGTAAAGCAATGCTCAAAATTCTCAAAGCCAGGCTTCAGCAATACATGAACTGTGAATTTCCAGACATTCAAGCTGGATTTAGAAAGGCAGAGGAACCAGAGATCAAATTGCCAACATCCTCTGGATCACAGAAAAAGCAAGAGAATTTCAGAAAAACATCTATTTCTGCTTTATTGACTATGTATGCCAAAGCCTTTGTGTGGATCACAATAAACTGTGGAAAATTCTGAAAGAGATGGGAATACCTGACCACCTGACTTGCCTCCTGAGAAACCTGTATGCAGGTCAGGAAGCAACAGTTAGAACTGGACATGGAACAACAGACTGGTTCCAAATAGGAAAAAGAGTATGTCAAGGCTGTATATTGTCACCCTGCTTATTTAACTTATATGCAGAGTACATCATGAGAAACGCTGGGCTGCATGAAACACATGCTGGAATCAAGATTGCCGGGAGAAATATCAATAACCTCAGATATGCAGATGACACCACCCTTATGGCAGAAAGTGAAGAACTAAAAAGCCTCTTGATGAAAGTGAAAGAGGAGAGTGAAAAAGTTGGCTTAAAGCTCAACATTCAGAAAACAAAGATCATGGCATCACTTCATGGCAAATAGATGGGGAAACAATGGCTGACTTTATTTTTGGGGGCTCCAAAATTACTGCAGATGGTGATTGCAGCCATGAAATTAAAAGACGCTTACTCCTTGGAAGGAAAGTTATGACTAACCTAGACAGCATATTAAAAAGCAGAGACACTACTTTGTCAACAAAGGTCTGTCTAGTCAAGGCTATGGTTTTTCCAGTAGTCATGTATGGATGTGAGAGTTGAACTATAAAGAAAGCTGAGTGCAGAAGAATTGATGCTTTTGAACTGTGGTGTTGGAGAAGACTCTTGAGAGTCCCTTGGGCTGCAAGGAGATCCAACCAGTCCATTCTAAAGGAAATCAGTCCTGGGTGTTCATTGGAAGAAATGATGTTGAATCTGAAACTCCAGTACTTTGGCCATCTGATCCGAAGAGCTGACTCATTTGAAAAGACCCTGATGTTGGGAAAGATTGAAGGCAGGAGGAGAAGGGGATGATGGAGGATGAGGTGGTTAGATGGCATCACCAAATCAATGGACATGAGTTTGGGTAAACTCTGGGAGTTGGTGATGGACAGGGAGGCCTGGCGTGCTGTGATTCATGGGGTCACAAAGAGTCAGGCACGACTGAGCAACTGAACTGAACTGAAACCAACCTAAGACTTGTACTCTGAAAATTGTAAGATGCTAATGAAAGAAATCAAAGATGACAGGAACAGATGGAAAGATACAAATTCTTGAATTAAAAGAATCAATGTTGCTAAAATGACTGTACTACCTAAGGCAATCTACACATTCAATGTAATACCCATCAAATTACAAATGGCATTTTTTGCAGGTGTAGAACAAAAAATCTTAAAATTTGTATGAAAACACACAAAAAAATGCCAAACAGTCAGAGCCATCTTGAGAAAGAAAAATGGAGCTGGAGGTATTTGGCCCCCTGACCTCAAGCTATATTATGAAGCAAATGTAATCAAAAAGCTTCCCAGGTTGTTCAGTGCAAAGAGATACGGAGAAACAGATTTGATCCCTGGGTTGGGAAGATCCCCTGGAGAGGGAAATGGCAAGCCACTCCAGTACTCTTGCCTGGAGAATCCTATGGACAGAGGAGCCTGGCAGGCTATGATCCATAGGGTCGCAAAGAGTCGGACATGGCTGAAGCACATAGCATGCATGCATGCATTCAGTTCAGTCACTCAGTTGTGTCCAGCTCTTTGCAACCCCACGGCCTGCAGCACGCCAGGCTTCCCTGTCCATCACCAACTCCTGGAGATTGTTGGAACTCATGTCCATCGAGTTGGTGATGCCATCCAATCATCTCATGCTGTGTTGTCCCCTTCTCCTCTTGCCTTCAGTCTTGCTGAGCATCAGGGTCTTTTCAAATGAGTCAGTTCTTCGCATCAGGTGGCTAAAGTATTGGAGTTTCAGCTTCTGCATCAGTCCTTTCAATGAATATTCAGGACTGTTTCCTTTAGGACTGACTGGTTGGATCTCCTTGCAGTACAAGGGACTCTCAAAGTCTTCTCCAACACCACAGTTCAAAAACATCAGTTCTTCAGCACTCACCTTTCTTCATGGTCCAACTCTCACATTCATACGTAACTACTGGAAAAACCATGGATTTGTCTATAGGGACCTTTGTCAACAAAGTACTGTCTCTGCTTTTTAATATGCTGTCTAGGTTGGTCGTAGCTTTTCTTCCAAGGAGCAAGTGTCTTTTAATTTCATGGCTGCAGTCACCATCTACAGTGATTTTAGAGTCCAAGAAAATAAAGTCTCTCACTGTTTCCATTGTTTCACCATCTATTTGCCATGATCTACCTCAGTTAGAAAACCCAGAAATAAACCCATGCACCTCTAGGTCAGTTAATCTGTGACAAAGGAGATAAGAATATCCAGTGGAAAAAAGACAGTCTCTTCAATAAGTGGTGCTGGCTACTATGGATAAAATATATAACCAACGAGAACCTTCTATGTAGCACAGGGACCTCTACTCAGTGCTCTGTGGTGACCTAACTGGAAAGAAAATCCAAAAAAAGAGAACACATATGTATATGTATAGCTGGGTCACATTACTGTACAGCAGAAACTGATACAGCAGTGTAAAGTATCTATACTCCAAAAAAAATTATTTTAAAGAATAAAATTAGAACATTTTATAACAGCATACACAAAAATAAACACAAAATGGATTAAAGACCTAAATGCAAAACTGGATACTACAGAACTCCTAGAGGAAAAGATAGGCAGAACACTCTTTGACATAAATCACAGAAATATCTTTTTGGATCCACTTTCTAGAGTAATGAAAATAAATAAATAAGTAAGGGACCTAATTAAATTTAAAAGCTTTTTCACAGCAAAGGAAACCATAAACAAAACGAAAAGGCAATGCACAGAATGGGATAAAGTATTTGCAAACAATGTGACTGACAAGGGATTAGTCTCCAAAATGTACAAACTATACAAATTTAAATATATACACTGCTATACTTAAATAAATAATCAATAAGGACATCCTGTGTAGCACAGAGAACTCTTAATATAATAACCTAAATAGGAAAATAGTTTGAAAAAGAATAGATAGAAGTATATGTTTAACTCATTTTGCTGTATACATGAAACTAACACAAAATTATTAATTAACTATACTCTAATATAAAACTGAAAATATGTGGTACACATATACAATGGAATATTAACAGCCATAAAAAATTTAAAAATGTATTACTAATAGTGGGAAAATCACAAATGCATGGTTACAATTGGTGTCCTTATACTAATTTTAAAAAGTTTAAGGAAAAGCAACATCAACAGGACTTTTTCCTTAAAACTTTCACTCCAAGTGTGGCATGGAAGATGCATTTGGGGCTGGGAAACAGAGAAGGTCTAGAGATAGATATAGAATATAGGAGATTATTGCAACACTATACACAAGAGTCAGACTTTTTATTGGTTAAATAGAGAAGAAGAAAAAGAATACAATATAACTTGAAGCTTTCAATGAGAAACAGGTTGTGAGTAATAACATATTTGAAACAGAAAACTCTTGAGAGTCCCTTGGACTGCAAGGAGATCCAACCAGTCCATCCTAAAGGAAATCAGTCCTGAATATTCATTCGAAGAACTGATGCTGAAGCTGAAACTCCAATACTTTGGTCACACGATGTGAAGAACTTACTCATTTGAAAAGAGCCTGATGCTGGGAATGATTGAAGGCAGGAGGAGAAGGGGACAAAAGAGGACGAGATGGTGGGAGGGCATCAAGGGACTTGCATCTGAGTAAACTCTGGGAGTTGGCGATGGAGAGGGAGGCCTGGAGTGCTGCAGTCCATGGGATCACAAAGAGTCAGACACGACCGAGTGACTGAACTCAACTGAACAAACTTTAAAGAAGAGCAAAAATTCTAGGAAAATTCCTTCAGGTCTTATTCAAATGTCTCTTTTTAAGTAAAGCTATTTGTGGCAGGTAACAAAAATGGCATGTTCATTGCACCATTTCCTATTTCTGGGTATACAGGAGGACC
This sequence comes from Bos indicus, assembly GCF_029378745.1. Classification (NCBI taxonomy): domain Eukaryota; kingdom Metazoa; phylum Chordata; class Mammalia; order Artiodactyla; family Bovidae; genus Bos; species Bos indicus. The sequence continues at coordinate 19,773,316 of NC_091785.1, forward strand.
TTTGCTAGGTATCCCTGTAGCAAAGAGTGGGAGCATGTGATTTAATTTTGGCAAAAGGCAACATAAGCAGGAGCATTGTGTCACTTCCAGGACAAGTAATGTATTGGCTACTGTCTCTCTCTGCCCTTAGAAGCTATAAGTCTGTGTGGCAGCATCACAGTGTGGAAGAAGCCCTGAATGCTGACTCACAGAATGGAGTGAGGAATCATCTACATCAGTCTTCCTATGAACAAAAACTAAACTGTTGGGCTAAACCACCGAACCTAAGTTTCTAACATTCCTTCCCTGGCCACTGTTTCTAAAACTTGCTCTGCTTCCTCACAAACATTAAAAAACAAAAAACAAAAAAAACCCACACACATATACTCACACACATACGTTTTATCTTGCTTCTTGCAAGGCAAATTGGAAGTGATCAAACAGGAGATGGCAAGAGTGAACGTCGATATTCTAGGAATCAGTGAACTAAAATGGACTGGAATGGGTGAATTTAACTCAGATGACCATTATATCTACTACTGTGGGGAAGAATCCCTTAGAAGAAATGGAGTAGTCATCATGGTCAACAAAAGAGTCAGAAATGCAGTACTTGGATGCAATCTCAAAAATGACACAATGATCTCTGTTCGTTTCGAAGGCAAACCATTCAATATCACGGTAATCCAAGCCTATGCCCCAACCAGTAATGCTGAAGAAGCTGAAGTTGAGCAGTTCTATGAAGACCTACAAAACTTTTTAGAACTAACACCCAAAAAATATGTCCTTTTCATTATAGGGGACTGGAATGCAAAAGTAGGAAGTCAAGAAACACCTGGAGTAACAGGCAAATTTGTCCTTGGAATACGGAATGAAGCAGGGCAAAGACTAATAGAGTTTTGCCAAGAAAATGCACTGGTCATAGCAAACACCTTCTTTCAACAACACAAGAGAAGACTCTACACGCGGACATCACCAGATGGTCAACACCGAAATCAGATTGATATTCTTTCCAGACAAAGATGGAGAAGCTCTATACAGTCAGCAAAAACAAGACCAGGAGCTGACTGTGGCTCAGACCATGAACTTCTTATTGCCAAATTCAGACTGAAATTGAAGAAAGTAGGGAAAACCACTAGACCATTCAGGTATGACCTAAATCAAAACCCTTATGGTTATACTGTGGAAGTGAGAAATAGATTTAAGGGACTAGATCTGATAGACAGAGTGCCTGACGAACTATGGACAGAAGTCCGAGACATTGTACAGGAGCCAGGGATCAAGACCATCCTCATGGAAAATAAATGCAAAAAAGCAAAATGGCTGTCTGGGGAGGCCTTACAAATAGCTGTGAAAAGAAGAGAAGTGAAAAGCAAAGGATAAAAGGAAAGATATTCCCATTTGAATGCAGAGTTCCAAAGAATAGTAAGGAGAGATAAGAAAGCCCTCCTCAGTGATCAATACAAAGAAATAGAGGAAAAAAACAGAATGGGAAAGACTAGAGATCTCTTCAAGAAAATTAGAGATACCAAGGGAACATTTCATGCAAAGATGGGCTCGATAAACGACAGAAATGGTATGGACCAAACAGAAGCAGAAGATATTAAGAAGAGGTGGCAAGAATACACAGAAGAATTATTTTAAAAAGATCTTCACAACCCAGATAATCACGATGGTGTGATCACTCATCTAGAGCCAGACATTCTAGAATGTGAAGTCAAGTGGGCCTTAGAAAGCATCACTATGAACAAAGCTAGTGGAAGTGATGGAATTCCAGTTGAGCTATTTCAAATCCTGAAAGATGATGCTGTGAAAGTGCTTCACTCAATATGCCAGCAAATTTGGAAAACTCAGCAGTGGCCACAGGACTGGAAAAGGTCAGTTTTCATTCCAATCCCAAAGAATGCTCGAATTACTGCACAATTGCACTCATCTCACATGCTAGTAAAGTAATGCTCAAAATTCTCCAAGCCAGGCTTCAGCAATACGTGAACCATGAAATTTCAGATGTTCAAGCTGGTTTTAGAAAAGGCAGAGGAACCAGAGATCAAATTGCCAACATCCGCTGGATCATTGAAAAAGCAAGAGAGTTCCAGAAAACATCTATTTCTGCTTTATTGACTATGACAAAGCCTTTGACTGTGTGGATCACAACAAACTGTGAAAAATTCTGAAAGACATGGAAATACCAGACCACATGAGCTGCCTCTTGAGAAACCTGTATGCAGGTCAGGAAGCAACAGTTAGAACTGGACATGGAACAACAGACTGGTTCCAAATAGGAAAAGGAGTATGTCAAGGCTGTATATTGTCACTCTGCTTATTTAACTTATATGCAGAGTACATCATGAGAAATGCTGGGCTGGAAGAAGCACAAGCTGGAATCAAGATTGCCAGGAGAAATATCGATAACCTCAGATATGCAGATGACACCACCCTTATGGCAGAAAGTGAAGAGGAGCTAAAAAGCCTCTTGATGAAAGTGAAAGAGGAGAGTGAAAAAGTTGGCTTAAAGCTCAATATTCAGAAAACTAAGATCATGGCATCTGGTCCCATTACTTCATTGGAAATAGATGGGGAAACAGTGTCAGACTTCATTTTTTTGGGCTCCAAAATCACTGAAGATGGTGACTGCAGCCATGAAATTAAAAGATGCTTACTCCTTTTAAGGAAAGTTATGACCAACCTAGATAGCATATTAAAAAGCAGAGACATTACTTTGTCAACAAAGGTCAGTCTAGTCAAGGCTATGGTTTTTCCAGTGGTCATGTATGGATGTAAGAGTTGGACTATAAGCTGAGCTCCAAAGAATTGATGGTTTTGAACTGTGGTGTTGGAGAAGACTCTTGAGTGTCCCTTGGACTGCAAGGAGGTCCAACCAGTCCATCCTAAAGGAGATCAGTCCTGGGTGTTCATTGGAAGGACTGATGCTAAAGCTTAAACTCCAATACTTTGGCCACCTCATGTGAAGAGTTGAGTCATTGGAAAGACCCTGATGCTGGGAGGGATTGGGGGCAGGAGGAAAAGGGGACGACAGAGGATGAGATGGCTGGATGGCATCACCGACTTGATGGACATGAGTTTGAGTAAACTCTGGGAGTTGGTGATGGACAGGGAGGCCTGGCATGCTGCGATTCGCGGGGTCGCAAAGAGTCCAACATGACTGGGTGACTGAACTGAATAATGAGTAGAGTTGACTCATTGGAAAAGACCCTGATGCTGAGAGGGATTGGGGACAGGAGGAGAAGGGGACAACAGAGGATGAGATGCTGGATGGCATCACCAACTCGATGGACGTAAGTTTGAGTGAACTCCAGGAGTTGGTGATGGACAGGGAGGCCTGGCATGCTGCGATTCATGGGGTCACAAAGAGTCGGACACGACTGAGCAACTGAACTGAACTGAACTGAACTTAATAATGAGTGATGTTGAGCATCTTTTCATGTGTTTGTTAGCCATGTGTATGTCTTCTTTGAAGAAATGGCTGTTTAGGTCTTTTCCCCACTTTTTGATTGGATTGTTTTTCTGGCATTGAGTTGTATGAGCTACTGGTATATTTTGGAAATTAATCCTTTGTCAGTTGTTTCATTTGCTATTATTTTCTCCCATCCTGAGGGTGGTCTTTTCACCTTGCTTATAATTTCCTTTTCTGTATAAAAGCTTTTAAGTTTAATTAAGTCCCACTTGTTTACTTTTGTTTTTATTTCCGTTACTCTAGGAGGTGGGTCATAGACGATCTTGCTTTGATTTATGTCATCGAGTGTTCTGCCTATGTTTTCCTCTAAGACTTTTATAGTATCTGATCTTACATTTAGGTCTTTAATCCATTTTGAGTTTATTTTTGTGTATGGAAGAAACACAAGCTGGAATCAAGATTGCCGGGAGAAATATCAATAACCTCAGATATGCAGATGACACCACCCTTATGGCAGAAAGTGAAGAGGAACTCAAAAGCCTCTTGATGAAAGTGCAAGTGGAGAGTGGAAAAAGTTGGCTTAAAGCTCAACATTCAGAAAACGAAGATCTTGGCATCTGGTCCCACCACTTCATGGGAAATAGATGGGGAAACAGTGGAAACAGTGTCAGACTTCATTTTTCTGGGCTCCAAAATCACTGCAGATGGTGACTGCAGCCATGAAATTAAAAGATGTGTACTCCTTGAAAGGAAAGTTATGACCAACCTAGACAGCATATTCAAAAGCAGAGACATTACTTTGCCAACAAAGGTTCATCTGGTCAAGGCTATGGTTTATCCTGTGGTCATGTATGGATGTGAGAGTTGGACTGTGAAGAAGGCTGAGCACCGAAAAATTGATGCTTTTGAACTGTGGTGTTGGAGAAGATGCTTGAGAGTCCCTTGGACTGCAAGGAGATACAACCAGTCCATTCTGAAGGAGATCAGCCCTGGGATTTCTTTGGAAGGAATGATGCTCAAGCTGAAACTCCAGTACTTTGGCCACCTCATGCAAAGAGTTGACTCATTGGAAAAGACTCTGATGCTGGGAGGGATTGGGGGCAGGAGGAGAAGGGGACAACAGAGGATGAGACGGCTGGATGGCATCACTGACTCGATGGACGTGAGTCTGAGTGAACTCTGGGAGTTGGTGATGGACAAGGAGGCCTGGCGTGCTGCGATTCATGGGGTCGCAAAGAGTCAGACACGACTAAGCGACTGATCTGATCTGATCTGATCTGATGATGTTAGAAAGTGTTCTAATTTCACTCTTTTACATGTAGCTGTCCAGTTTTCCCAGCCCAATTTATTGAAGAGGCTGTCTTTGTCCCAGTGTATATTCTTGACTTCTTTGTCAAAAATAGGTACCCATAGGTGCATGGGTTTATTTCTGGGCTTTCTATCTTGTTCCATTGGTCTATATTTCTGTTTTTGTGCCAGTACCATACTGTCTTGATGATTGTAGCTTTGTAGTATAATCAGAAGTTAGGAAGGTTGATTCCTCCAGCTCCATTCTTCTTTCTCAAGACTGCTTTGGCTATTCAGGGTCTTCTGTGTTTCCACATAAATTGTGAAATTTTTTGTTCTAGTTCTATGAAAAATGTCATTGGTAATTTGATAGGAATAGCATTGAATCTGTAGACCGCCCTTGGTAGTATAGTCATTTTCACAATATTGATTCTTTCCACCCAGGAACATGGAATATCTCTCCATCTGTTTATGTTGTCTTTGATTTCTTTCATTAGTGTCTTATAATTTTCTGTATACAGTTATTTTGTCTCCTCAGGTAAGTTTATTCCTAGTTATTAATTCCTTTTGTTGCAATGGTGAATGGTATTGATTCCTTAATTTCTCTCTGATTTTTCATTGTTAGTATATAGAAATGCAAATGATTTCTGAGTATTGATTTTGTATCCTGCAACTTTGCTAAATTCACTGATTAGCTCTAGTAATTTTCTGATACTATCTTTAGGGTTTTCTATGTACAGCATCATGTCATCTGCAAACAGTGAGAGCTTTACTTCTTCTTTTCCAATCTGGATTCCTTTTATTTCTTTTCCTTCTCTGATTGCTGTAGCCAGGACTTACAGAACTATATTGAATACTAGTGGTAAAGTGGACCTTGTCTTGATCCTGATCTTAGGGGAAATGCTTTCAGCTTTTCATTATTATTGAGAATAATATTTGCTGTAGGCTTATCATATATGGCCTTTACTATGGTGAGGTAAGTTCCTTTCTATGCCCATTTTTGAAGAGTTTTAATCATAAATTGTTGCTGAACTTTGTCAAAAGCTTTTTCTGCATCTACTGAGATAATCATATGGCTTTATCCTTCAATTTCTTATATGGTGTATCACATTGATTGATTTGTGTACATTGAAGAATCCTTGCATCCCTGGAATAAACCCAACTTTATCATGATGTATGAGCTTTTTGACATGTTGCTGAATTCCGTTTGCTAAAATTGTTGAGGAATTTTGCATCTATGTTCATCAGTGATGTTGGCCTATAGTTTTCTTTTTTTGTGTTCTCTTTGTCTGGTTTTGGCATCAGGGTGATGGTGGCCTTGTAGAATGAGTTTGGAAGTGTTCCTTCCTCAGTAGTGTTTTTGAAAGAGTTTTAGAAGGGTAGGCATTAGCTCATCTCTAAATATTTGATAGAATTCTCCTGTGAAGCCATCTGGTCCTGGGCTTTTGATTTTTTTGGAGATTCTTGATCACAGCTTCAATTTCAGTGCTTGTAATTGGGTTGTTCATAATTTCTATTTCTTCCTGGTTCAGTCTTGGCAGATTGAACTTTTCTAAGAATCTGTCCATTTCTTCCTGGTTATCCACTTTATTGCCATATAGTTGTTCATAATAGTCTCTTATAATCCTTTGTATTTCTGCACTGTCTGTTGTAACCTCTCCTTTTTCATTTCTAATTTTGTTGATTTGATTCTTCTCTCTTTTTTTCTTGATGAGTCTGGCTAAAGGTTTGTCAATTTTGTTTACCTTCTCAAGGAACCAGCTTTTAGTTTTATTAATCTTGACTATTGTTTCTTTCATTTCTTTTTCATTTATTTGTGCTCAGATCATTATGATTTCCTTCCTTCTACTAATTTTGGGGTTTTTTCGTTCTTCTTTTTCCAGCTGTTTTAGGTGTAAAGTGAGGTTGTCTATTCAATGTTTTTCTTGTTTCTTAAGGTAGGACTGTATTGCTAGAAACTTCCCTTTTAGAACTGCTTTTGCTACATCCTGTAGGTTTTGAGTTGTGCTTTCATTGTCATTTATTTCTAGAAAATTTTTTATTTCCCTTCAGTAACCTGTTGGTTATTTAGAAATGAGTTGTTTAATCTCCATGTCTTTGTGTTTCTTACAGTTTGTTTCTTGTAATTGATATCTAGTCTCATAGCATTATGGTCAGAGAAGATGCTTGTTATGATTTCCATTTTCTTAAATTTACTGACGTTTGATTTGTGACCCAAGATGTGGTCTATCCTGGAGAATGTTCCATGTGCACTTGAGAAGAAGGTATATTCTCCTGCATTTGGATGGAATGTCCTGAAGATATCAATGAGATCCATCTCATCTAATGTATCATTTGAGACTTGTGTTTCCTTATTAATTTCCTGTTTTACGATGCATCCATTGATGTGAGTGGGTGTTAAAGTCTGCTACTATTATCGTGTCACTGCCAATTTCTCCTTTTATGTCTGTTAGTGTTTGTCTTACGTATTGAGGTGCTCCTATGTTGGTTGCATAGATATTTACAATTGTTATGTCTTCCTCTTGGATTGATCCCTTGATCACTATGTAGTGTCCTTCCTTATCTCTTGTAATCTTTTTTATTTTAAGGCCTATTTTGTCTGATATGATGATTGCTACTCCAGCTTTCTTTTCTTCCCATTTGCATGGAATATATTTTTACATCCTCTCACTTTTAGTCTGTATGTGTCTTTAGGTCTGAAGTGGGTTTCTTGTAGACAGATATATATGGGTCTTGATTGTCTATCCATTCAGCCAGTCTGTGTCTTTTGGTTGGAGCATTTGATCCATTTACATTTAAAGTAATTATTGATATATATGTTCCTATTGCCATTTTCTTAATCATTTGAGTTTGATTTTATAGATTTTTTTTTCTTCTCTTTCATATCTTGACTATATAAGTCACTTTAACATTTGTTGTAAAGCTGGTTTGGTGGTACTGAATTCTCTTAACTTTTGTTGTCTGAAAAGCTGTTTATTTCTCCAACAATTTTGAATGAGATCCTCACCAGGTACAGTAATCTTGATTGTATATATATTTTTTTAATTTTTGTTTTGTTTTGTTTTCTTTAATAGAAAATTATTTAATTAGTATACATGTGTTCCCCATCCTGAACCCTCCTTCCTCCTCCCTCCCCACACCATCCCTCTGGGTCGTCCCAGTGCACCAGCCCCAAGCATCCAGCATCGTGCATTGAACCTGGACCGGCATCTCTCAGTACTTAAATATATCCTGCCATTCCCTTCCGGCCTGCAGAGTTGCTGCTGAAAGATCAGCTGTTAAGCATATGGGGCTTCCCTTGTATGTTACTTGTTGCTTCTCCCTTGCTGCTATTAATATTCTTTCTTTGTTTTTAGTCTTTGTTAGTTTGATTAGTATGTGTCTTGGTGTGTTTCTCCTTGGGTTTATCCTGTATGGGACTCTTTGTGCCTTTTGGACTTGATTGGCTATTTTCTTTTCCATGTTGAGGAAATTTTCAACTATAATCTCTTAAAAATTTTTCTCATACCCTTTCTTTTTCTCTTCTTCTTCTGGGATCCCTATATTTCAAATGTTAGTGCATTTGATATTGTACCAGAGGTCTCTGAGACTATCCTCAGTTCTTTTCATTCTTTTTACTTTATTCTGCTCTTCAGAAGTTATTTCCACCATTTCATCTTCCAGCTCACTGATTTGTCCTTCTGCTTCAGATATTCTGCTATTGATTCCATTTAGACTATTTTTAATTTCAGTAATTGTCTTGTTTGTCTCTGTATGTTTATTCTTTAATTCTTCTAGGTCTTTGTTAATTGATTCTTGAATTTTCTCAATTTTGTCTTCAAAGTTTTGATCATCTTTACTATCATTATTCTGAATTCTTTTTCATAGTTTGCCTATTTCCTCTTCATTTATTTGGACTTCTGTGTTTCTAGTTTGTTCCTTCATTTATGTAGTATTTCTCTGCCTTTCCTTTTTTTTAAACTTATTGTGTTTGAAGTCTCCTTTTCCCAGGCTTCAAGGCTGAATTCTTTCTTTTTTGGTTTCTGTCCTCCTAAGGTTGGTCCACTGGTTTGTGTAAGGTTGGTATAGAGTGATATTTGTGCTGACTTTTGTTGTTGTTGTTGTTGTTATTTGTTTGTTTGTCTTTGATGAGCAAGGCTGAGTGAGGTGGTAATCCTGTCTGCTGATGATTGGGCTTGTATTTTTGTTTTGTTTGTTGTTTAGACGAGGCATCCTGCACAGGTTGCTACTGGTGGTTGGGTGATTCCGGGTCTTGTATTCAAGTGGTTTCCTTTGTGTGAGTTCTCAGTATTTGATACTCCCTAGAGTTAATTCTCTGATATCCTAGGGTCTTGGAGTCAGTGCTCCTATTCCAAAGGCTCAGGCTTGATCTTTGGTCAGGAACAAAGATTCAACAAGTGATTTGTTATGGCATTAAGTGAGATCAAAACAAATATCCAAAAATGAGACACCAAAGATGAACCCCAGACAAATGACAGTTAGAAAATCAGGCAAATAATAATTAAAATAATGGCACATACACATATACATATAAATCCATGAGCAAAGTCAAAACAGCCCAACAAAAGTAAAGTACAGTAGATTGACCTGGTGAACAAAGGAAATCAAAAATTATGTATGCCAGTTAAGAACAAAACTAACTAAAGCACAAACCAGAAAACAAAACTAAAGCAAGTGGGGAATAAAACAATGAAAACAAAAGTAACAAATATGTTTAGAGGAAAGAAAAGAACAAAGAATAGATATGGAAAGTCAAATAGAGGTAGATGAAGATTTATACACATTAAAGATTAACTGCAAGGGGAAAAGAACAGTAGGAAATAAATGAATAAATGTGGGACTTTGTCCAAACAAAGGAATAAATGTAGAAAATAACAGGCTTTAAAAATTAAAATTATAAAAAAGAGAAAAGAAAAAAAATGGGAGAAGAAAGAAAAAAAGGAAAACTCCAGAGAACTGCAAAAGCCCACTGTAGAGGCAGAGGTTTATAACAACAATAAAAACTGTGACTGAATATACACATATAGATATACACCCATAAGCAAAATGAAAACAGTCCAACAAAACTAAAGTACAATAGACTGACCTGAGAACAAAGGAAATCAAAAATTGTATCTACTAGAACAAAACTAACTAAAGCACAAACTGGAAAATGAAACTAAAGCAGGGTACCAATTGGGAAATAAAGCAATGAAAATAAAACTAACAAAACGTTGAGAGGAAAGGAAAGAAAGTAAAGAAAGAAAGAATAGATATGCACAGTTAAATAGTGGTAGGTGTAGAAGATTTATATACATTAAAGATTAACTGAAAGGGGAAAAAAACACTAGGAAAAGCAAACAGAGGAATAAATGTAGAAAAAAATATAATAGGTTTAAAAATATTTTAATGAAATTATAAAAAAAGAGAAAAGAAAAAAAAAAGAAAAAGAAAAAAGGGGAAAAAAAGGAAAACTCCAGAGAACTGCAAAAAACCAACGTAGAGACAAAGGTTTATAACAACAATAAAAAATGTGACTGAGGAAAAAAAAAAAAAGCTCAAAAGCTTAATTAGATTTCATAGTGCCAATAAAATTGACAACTACAACAGCAGGGGAAAGAGAAAAAAAAAAAAAAATCCAAAAGAATCTACAGAACAAGTCAAGAAGAATAAAAAATGTTTTTCTTGAGTCATCGCTGTCAGAGTCCTTGCCCTTGCTGTGAGTCACAGTCCACTTTACCTCCCTAGGATGCCCTCCAACACTGTGCTGATCTCTGGACCTGCTGTGGTGGCAGTTCAGACTCTAATCTGGTCCTACCCCTGTGTGTTCTTGCCTCCAATGTCCACAGCTAACAGAACTAGTGCTTTTCTTTTGTGAGTGCCCTCAATGCCCTTTTAAGTATTCCATAGACACCCAGTCTGCCTAGTTGATCGTGTGGATTTAATCTGCAGCTTGTACAGCTGGTGGGAAGGTTTTGTGTCTTCTTCCTTAGCCACAGTGCCCCTGGGTTTCAACTGTGGTTTTATTTCCACCTCTGTACGTGGGTTGCCCACTGGGATTTGCTCCTGAGGTTGTCCTGGAGGACTTGGGTTTGCCTCTGTGAGGGCCAGGTGTGGAGTGGTGCAGCTGCTTGGGTCGCAGGGATTCTGGCAGCATTAGGTACTCAGGGGAGTTGGCAGCCAGGGCAGCAGGAAATATAGTGCTTTAGAAGGGTATGGCAACCAGTGTTGGCCAATAAGCTCCAGTATTCTTGCCTGGAGAACCCCCACTTCCTGCCAGAGAAGCCTGGCAAGCCGCAGTCTACAGGGTCACAATGAGTCGGACACTACTGAAGCAACCCTGCACTTACAGATGCAAGACTTTTTTTGCCTGTGGCAGCTCTGCTTCAGTGAGAGTTGAGCGTGAAGGTGGCGCAGCTGCTTGGTTTGCGGGGACCCTGGTGGTGTCAAGTGTGCAGGGACATGGACTGCCTCCACCGCAGGAATTATGGCCCTATCAGAGTATTTTTTTGAGCCTCTTGTAGCTGGCTATCATAAGGCCTCTTTGTCCAGTCTTTCCCTGTAGCTCCGCCCGTTCAGGAACCTAGAGGGCTCCCTTGCCTGGACTCCTCTGTTGTTCGGTGAGTAGAGGGGCACCCCTGGCTAGGGTCCTACTCTGTAGTTCAGCACATCAGTCACTGAAAGGAGCACTCTGGGTGGCGTCCTGCTCTGTAGTTCAGTGTGTCAGCCATTTGATGGACCAGCCTCCCTATTGTTCAGCTGCGGATGTTGGCTTGTGGGGAGAGAGAGGCTGTGGTGATGGCTCCACCCCTACACGTGACTCAACAGTATCACCTTGCTTCCATGGCTGCCCGGCTTTCCTCCACAGGCATTTCCTACCACAATCTCCTCCCTCACATCCCCCTGATCAGTCTCTCCATAGTCAACAGCAGCCCTCGCCCTAGATTGCTCCACAAACCCTAAACTCCAGCTCCCAGCCGCTGCACCTTCCAGGGGACCTGTGTCTCTATCTGGGGTATGTATGGCTGCGGCAAGGACTGTGATTCTCATTTCATTTAGGCTGCCCCAGATCAACTGTTTAACTCTCGGCCTTAAATGTTTCTCCTCTGACTCAGACCATTGCCCCGATGTTGAGGCTGGACCCCTGCTTCAGTTCCCCCACCCACTAAGGGCAGGTCCAGTCCTACTAACACTTCTATTATTCCCACTAGTTCCTTCATCCTACCAAGTTCTGAGTGGTTCTATATATTCTTTTCCTCTGGTCAGGTATTCCTGTCCATTCTCAGCTGGTGTTCTGAATGCACTTCTGTTTCTGAAGGTGTATTCTTGATGTATCTGTGGGGAGAGATGTACTCCACATCCACCTACTCCTCCCCCATCTTGTTCTCCCTCCTGTTCCAATTACTCATCTCTAAATTTTTATCAATATTATCCCTCAGGTTTTCTTACAAGACTTGCATCCTGCCCTCAAAGGCATCAGCAATCACCTGGAATGGTCCACACATGCTCAGCCCTACTCAGACATAGTAGTCTGTGCACAAACTGGAGGCTGGAACCTGAAAAAAATTTTTTAACATTTATTATATATTTGTCTGTGTTGGGTTGTGGCACATGGGCTCCAGAGTACCTGGGCTCAGTAGTTGCAGCATGTCGGCTTAATTGCTCCAAGGCATGTGGGAACTTAGTTCCCCAATCAGGGATCAAGCTCAGGTCCCTTGCATTGCAAGGCAGATTTTTAAACACTGGACCAGGGAAGGTCCTGTTGTCTATCTGACAACTCTACTATGGGCTGAGTCTTAGTGTAGAGCTATAGTTGTCAGGAGAGAAGTAAGTGGAAGTGTCAAGAAGAGATAAGAGAAAGTCATAGAATGATTCAAGAACCAAGATGAAAGAATAGCAATAAGATCCAAAGAAGAAGGTGATTTTCAATATAATAAGGTGGATATAATAGCAAATCTTGAAAATTAAAGAAGATACGTAAAAGAAGATAAAGACTGAGAACTACTGCAGTGACAAATAGACTACAGATTTTTAAAAAGCTTCAAAAAGGAATAGCATCAGTATTAAATGACACATACAGGCAGAACACATACAGCTATACAATATTTGGGCAGGGGAAGAGCAGTGGGTGAAGTATGTCAAATTAGCTGTGGTAGGGCATGCCTTGCCACAAGATGGCACTCATAGTTCCTCTTTTTCTGAGTTTCTATCTATAAACATTTTACAAAAATGTTATTGTCACGGAACAAAGAGGATATCGTATGTTTCACAACTTACGTATAACCTTGTGTCTCATTTTCTATCATTCCCCCACAGCTTATCATTGTTTTCCCCTTTACAATATGAATACATAATGTTAGAAACGAGTGGGGAGGTGGGGGAGGTACTAGAATCTGGAGGAGGGAACAAATGTAATGCTACAGCAGATAGTACCGAAGCCTTAACAAAAGGCTTTGGGACCAGCCATCAAATGAAGACCAATTAGCTTCAAGAAAATTAATACAGATGGAAATGGAAGCCAGATGGCTTAGTGTTGAGGACCAATAACGTCTGAAAAAGCAGACAGACTATGTGTTTAGCCCATCTGCTGGGAAAGACAGGATGGAAGACAGGTAGACTTTTTCCTTGAAAGTGATTACTTCCCAAATGAAACATTGTTTGCCTTATTCATAAGTTTCAAATACTTAACCAAACTACCTGTTAAATGGCACTTGATCTCATACAACAGTATCTCTACAGAGTAAATGCATTTCTGCTGCAGAAATACGTGTGTTTAACTAAATAACCCTTTTGGTTCCCCAGTATTATAGCACTTCTTTCTTTTCAAAATAAATTCATATTTATTCATCATATTATATTGCCCATACAGTGAGTGTTTGAATGAAAGCCTACAGATCTCAAAATTTGCCTAATATTGCATAGAAACAGAGCTGTGGGCCAGTTTTCTGATGCATAATTCCACACCCCTTCTCTAGAATTATTCTTCCTGTCACTCAATTTCTATTTCAAGTTTCTACTTATCTAATTTTATTTTTACAGCATGCACAAAATGAAAATGGCTCCTTGAAATTACCCTGTTTTGTATATTTTCCAAACTATACAAGACATGTAACAGTTAAACATTACCTGTGTCTGGAATAGTATGGGAAAATATGTTCATTACCATTTCTCATTTTTATAAAACCTAATATAACCTTGAAAGTGAAAGTGAAAGTCACTCACCGTGCCCAACTCTTTGTGAGCCCATGGACTATACAATCCATGGAATTCTCCAGGCCAGAATACTGGAGTGGGATAGCCTTTCCCTTCTCCAGGGGATCTTCCCAACTCAGGGCTCGAACCCAGGTCTCCCACATTGCAGGCAGATTCTTTACCAGCTGAGCTACAAAGGAAGCCCTTGAGCTGAGCTTAAAAGAAGAACTGACAAATTCAGTTCAGTTCACTTCAGTTCAATTGCTCAATCGTGTCCAACTCTTTGCAAACCCATGGACTGCAGCATGCCAGGCTTCCCTGTCCATCAGCAACTCCCAGAGCTTGCTCAAACTCATGTCCTTTGAGTCGGTGATGAAAACCAGTCATCTCATCCTCTGTCATCCCCTTATCCTGCCTTCAATCTTTCCCAGAAACAGGTTTTTTTTTTTTTTTTTTTTTTCCAATGAGTCAGTTCTTCACATCAGGTGGCCAAAGTATTGGAGCTTCAGCTTCAGCACCAGTACCTCCAGTGAATACTCAGGACTGATTTCCTTTAGGATTGACTGGTTGGATCTCCCTGCTGCTTAAGGGACTCTCAAGAGTCTTCTTCAACACCACAGTTCAAAGGCATCAATTCTTCAGCACTCAGCTTTCTTTATAGTCCAACTCTCACATCCATACATGACCACTGGAAAAACCATAGCTTTGACTAGACAGACCTTTGTTGGCAAAGTAATGTCTCTGCTTTTTAATATGCTATCTAGGATGGTCATAGCTTTTCTTCCAAGGAGCAAGTGTCTTTTAATTTCATGGCTGCAGTCACCATCTGCAGTGATTTTGGAACCCCTAAAAATAAAATCTGTCACTGTTTCCACTGTTTCCCTATCTATTTGCCATGAAGTGATGGTACCAGATGCCATGATCTTAGTTTTCTGAATGTTGAGTTCAAGCCAACTTTTTCACTCTCTTCTTTCAATTTCATCAAGAGGTTCTTTAGCTCTTCTTCACTTTCTGCCATAAGGGTGGTGTCATCTGCATATTGGAGATTACTGAATTTTCTCTCAGCAATCTTGATTCCACCTTGTGCTTTATCAAGCCCAGCATTTCTCTTGATGTACTCTGCATATAAGTTAAATAAGCAGAGTGACAATATACAGCCTTGACGTACTCCTTTTCCCATTTGGAACCAGTCTGTTGTTTCGTGTCCAGTTCTAACTGTTCCTTATTAACCTGCATACAGATTTCTCAGGAAGCAGGTCAGGTGGTCCCATCTCTTTAAGAATTTTCCACAGTTTGTTGTGATCCACACACTCAAAGGCTTTGGAGTAGTCAATAAAGCAAAAGTAGATGTTTTTCTGGAAGTCTATTGCTTTTTTTGATGATTGAATGGAGGTTGGCAATTTGATCTCTGGTTCCTCTGCCTTTTCTAAATCCAGCTTGAACATCTGGAAGTTCTCGTTTCACATCCTGTTGAAGCCTGGCTTCGATAATTTTGAGCATTACTTTCCTGGCATGTGAGGTGAGTGCAACTGTGCAGTAGTTTGAACATTCTTTGGCATTGCCCTTCTTTGGGATTGGAATGAAAACTGACCTTTTTCAGTCCTGTGGCCACTGCTGAGTTTTCCAAATTTGCTGGCATATTGAGTGCAGCACTTTCACAGCATCATCTTTTAGGATTTGAAATAGCTCAACTGCAATTCTATCACCCCCACTAGCTTTGTTCGTAGTGATGCTTCCTAATGCCTACTTGACTTCGCATTCCAGGATGTCTGGCTCTAGGTGAGTGATCACACCATTGTGGGTATCTGGGTCATGAAGGTCTTTTTTGTCTAGTTCTTCTGTGTATTCTTGCCACCTCTTAATATCTTCTGCTTCTGATAGGTCAACATCATTCCTGTCCTTTATTGTGCCCATCTTTGCATGAAATATTCCCTTGGTATCTCTAATTTTGAAGAGATCTCTAGTCTTTCCCATTCTATTGTTTCCCTCTATTTCTTTGCATTGATCACTAAGGAAGGATTTTTTATTTCTCCTTGCTACTGTTTGAAACTCTGCATTCAAATGGATATATCTTTCCTTTTCTCCTTTGCCTTTAGTTTCTCTTCTTTTCTCTACTATTTGTAAGGCTTCCTCAGACAACCATTTTGCCTTTTTGCATTTTTTTTTCTTGGGGATGGTCTTGATCTCTGTTTCCTGTACAATGTCACAAACCTCCATCCATAGTTCTTCAGTCACTCTGTCTATCAGATCTAATCCCTTGAATCTATTTATCACTTCCACTGTATAATCATAAGAGATTTAATTTAGGTCATATCTGAATGGTCTAGTGGTTTTCCCTACTTTCTTAAATTTAAGTCTGAATTTGGCAATCTGGAGTTCATGATCTGAGCCACAGTCAGCTCCTGGTCTTGTTTTTGCTGCTGTATAGAGCTTTTCCATCTTTGGCTGCAAAGAATATAATCAATCTGATTTTGGTATTGACTATCTGGTGATGTCCATGTGTAGAGTCTTCTCTTGTGTTGTTGGAAGAGGGTGTTTGCTATGACCCATGCATTCTCTTGGCAAAACTCTATTAGCCTTTGATCTGCTTCATTGTGTACTCCAAATTTGTACTGTCAAATTTGCCTGTTACTCCAGGTATCTCTTGACTTTCTACTTTTGCATTCCAGTCCCCTATAATGAAAAGGACATCATTCCTGGGTGTAGTTCTAGAAGGTCTTGTAGGTCTTTATAGAACTGTTCAGCTTCTTCAGCATTACTGGTCTGGTCATAGATTTGGATTACTGTGATATTGAATGGTTTGCCTTGGAACTGAACAGAGATTATTCTATCATTTTTGAGACTGCATCCAAGTACTGCATTTCAGACTCTTTTGTTGACTATAATGGCTACTCCACTTCTTCTAAAGGATTCTTGCCCACAGTAGTCGATATAACGGTCATATGTGTTAAATTCACCCATTGCAGTCCATTTTAGTTTGCTGACTCCTAAAATGTTGATGTTTGCTCTTGCCATCTCCTGTTTGACCACTCCCAATTTATCTTGATTCATGGACCTAACATTCCAAGTTCCTGTGCAATATTGCTCTTTACAGCATCAGACTTTACTTCCATCACCAGTCATATCCACAACTGGGTACTGTTTTTGCTTTGGCTCTGTCTCTTCATTCTTTCTGGAGTTATTTCTCCACTAATCTCCAGCAGCATATTGAGCACCTACCGACCTGGGGAGTTCATCTTTCAGTGTCCTATCTTTTTGCATTTTCATGCTGTTCATGGGGTTCTCATCAGAGAAGGCAATGGCACCCCACTCCAGTACTCTTGCCTGGAAAATCCCATGGATGGAGCAGCCTGGTAGGCTGCAGTCCATGGGGTCGCTAAGAGTCGGATACAACTGAGCAACTTCACTTTCATTTTTCACTTTCATGCATTGGAGAAGGAAATGGCAACCCACTCCAGTGTTCTTGCCTGGAGAATCCCAGGGACGGGGGAGCCTGGCGGGCTGCCGTCTATGGGGTCGCACAGAGTCGGACACGACTGAAGTGACTTAGCAGCAGCAGCAGCATGGGGTTCTCAAGGCAAGAATACTGAAGTGGTTTGCCATTCCCTTCTCCAAAAGAACTGATGAATTAATGTATCACTAAAGAGGTAAAATCCTATGCCTGTTGATTAGATGTGTAGATACTTCTGCCAGAATACAGTCCTACTAAATGATCCAAAACAGTTTTCCTTTCAGCCAATAAATCCAATCATTAGCTACTTGTTTTTATCTTTTATTGATCATCAAGGTGAAAACATTATTGGTATCTATATTTATGTAAAAATATATTTGATCATGTTAGACATAAAGAAGAATGAAATGAAGACAACTTTAGCTTTGTTTCTACCATTCACCTCCTCCACCTCAAACATAAAAAAGGGTGTGGCATCGGGGTGTGGGGGAGCACTTCTAGCTAGTTCATCAGTAATTCTATATAAGCCAAACGAAACAAAACTTCAAGCTTGCTTTGTCGCTAGGCCTCCATGGGGGAACAGCCTTCTTACTGCATTGGAAAGAATAAAGGGTATTTTTGAAGTCACAAGTGTCTGAAAACGTCATGTCTGCAAAATGTGGTTGGCATTTTTATGCATTTAAGAGTCTAATGAAGTCCAGCTCCTTACAAATTCCTTCAAAAATTGAAGACTGGGAAATGGTTCCTGCTACTCAGGGGTCAGAGTGGTGGTACTGCTCCCACCAACTGTACAAGGGAGACCTGTCATTTATAGATAGCTCCAAAGTCTTGCATTAGCAAAACACCATGAAGACTGATCCTTACCCAAAGAATTTACTCAGAGAGACATTTAATACGGGGTAAATATAGCCTCAGAGAATAGCTTTGAAGAAGAGCTTTGAAAAGGTCAGAAGAAGATGAAATGAGGAATGTTGTTACTTAATGCCTATATTAAACAAATGCTTGCCTTAGCTCTTCTCTAGCATGCCTCAAAATATGGCAAAGTAATAAAGACATGCCCACTTAACAGACAAAAAAGTAAGTTGGAATGTGAAATTTTTCATTAGGATGGGCCCTCAGGCCAATGAGCTGTTTTCAAAGTGTATGAATGCTCTGTTTCATCAGCCTGGAGACCCTTTCTCTCTCAGGGGCATATGTAGTGCTCCAGGAACAGTCCAGGATAGTTTGGACTTCAGGCATTCTCCCCTAACTGTTACACCAGTTAAGTTTGGAAATCCAATTTTCCCTAATCCTTATGCCATGTCCTATCTCCTTAGGCTTTTGCTTTATAAAGAAAGTAACCAATCATTGCTACCATTATAGCAGATCGCATTCCAAGTGTTAATTATTTTGGAGTCATGGGCATTTTCAATTACAAAATCAACTGGCTAGTGGTATTTGATAAATTTTTTAGTTATCTATAACATCAATTCCTACAACCAATGTTTTTCTGCTGCTATTCATCTCATCTTTGTATATATAAATGCATTCATCCATTTGACAAATAGTGCTAAGTACCTGTTATGTGCTAGATACCGTTCTAGACAATGGGTCTATGGAAATTAGTAAGACAGACAAGGTCCCTGCTTTCAGTGACCTATACACTAAATAAGGAGGAAAGGAAGATGGGGATTGAGGGAGATGATAGGCAATAATAAGATAAATTTGGATGGCAGTAGTCCTATGAAGGAGATGGCAACCCACTCCAGTGTTCTTGTCTAGAGAATCCCAGGGATGGGAGCCCTGGCTGTCCATGGGGTCGCACAGAGTCGGACATGACTAAAGTGACTTAGCAGCAGCAGCAGCAGTCCTATGAAGACAAGAAATCAGGTAAATTTGATGGAGACTGGGTGGAAAGCTGCTTTTGTTTGAGTGTCAAAGACTGCTATCCTGAGGTGAGATGCTCACACAGCTAAATCATGAAGAAGTTATACGTGAGGGATCTCAAGAATTGTGACTTTTTTTTTTAACTCTTAAAAATTTTCGTGTGTTTTTCCTAAGATCAATGGCAAGTATGAAGGTGTAATTATCAAAGTTAGGAAATTTTCACTAAAATAATCAATCAAAATCAAAAAATAACATTAACAAAAATTATATAACAACATTATTATCTAATTTATAGACCTAAATGTCCTTCACAGAAATTTTATTGATCCAACCCAGGAACACATATTTCTTTTAATTTTCATGCCTTTTAAGTTTCCTTGTGACTATGTTTAATTCCTATGACTTAAGGAATTAAGAGAGAAGGCAATGGCAACACACTCCAGTACTCTTGCTTGGAAAATCCCAAGGACGGAGGAGCCTGGAAGGCTGCAGTCCATGGGGTTGCTAAGAGTCGGACACGACTGAGCGACTTCATTTTCACTTTTCACATTCATGCATTGGAGAAGGCAATGGCAACCCACTCCAGTGTTCTTGCCTAGAGAATCCCAGGGGTGGGGGAGCCTGGTGGGCTGCCATCTATGGGGTCACACAGAGTCTGACACGACTGAAGCGACTTAGCATAGCACATTAGCATGACTTAAGTTTAATTGTGACTATGATGATCTCATAGTAACAATATGGTTAAAAAGATATATGTTTTTCAAGTAAGTAGATGGTATGCGGATGTTGTATAACAGACAGTTTGAATACTAATACCCATGCTTCAGCAAAGATGTTGCATGATTTAAATCTGACTTTAAAGAATCTTACTTTTTAACCTTTTGACTATGGAAAATTTCAAATATATACACAGGGAATCAAATATAATGAATCCCCATGTATCTTTCACACAGCATCAGTATCTTCAAAATTCCACCACTCTTTTATTTTTTTTACTGTGGTAATAGATACATAATATAAAATCGACCATTTTAAGTGTACAGTTCAGTGGCAATAAGCACATTCAGATGTTGTGTCTGCCATTCTTATGTTACCTAAATCTCCTGACATGGAATCCATGCATTCAGTCATACCATATGAAGGGTGCGAGCAAGTGACCTAAGTTACTGAATGCCTACTATGTAATAGCACAGCTATTAGATTCTCATATCATGGAGGAAATAGGAGGGGAGCAGGTAGATACATAGTATTCTTGCTTGGAAAATCCCATGGACAGAGGAGACTGGTGGGCTATGGTCCATGAGGTCTCAAAGAGTCAGGCACGACTGAGCAATTAAGCATGCACCAAACCTCCACCTACTCTCCACCTATTGGCTCCATGATCTGAAAATCTCATGGTTTAAATCAGACATCTAACACTTCAATTTCCATCCAAATTCACATGCAACTTTTTGCTCTAACCCTCAGTTCTTCTTCATGAGTATCATAACACCTCTCTCTCAAAGTTGCTGTTAAGTTTAAAGAAAGCACTCTGTTATTACATAGCAGGCACTCAATAACTTAGTTCACTTGCTTGCACCCTTCGTATGGTATGACTGATCCCAGCAATGCTGTGCTGATGACACAGTGGATTCTATGTCACTAATGTGACAACTCTCAAGTTTTACTTGGAATATTTTCTTGACATTTCTTCATTGTTCCTTTGTATCCTATCTGGGTGGGACATATATACCTAATTAAGTTTCCAATATGATAACTGTCTGGCCCAGATGGTAAAGAATCAGCCTGCAATGCAGGAGACCTGGGTTCAATCCCTGGGTTGGGAAGATCCCCTGGATAAGGAAATGGCAACCCACTCCAGTATTCTTGCCTGGAAAATCCTATAGACAGAGGAGCCTGGAGGGCTATGGTCCAAGGGATTGGAAAGAATCAGATACGACTGACCACCTAACACACACAGAGAAGTGATGAGGAAGTTCTTTACGTCTTGGTGACAGTGCTTAATCATAAAAGTAATAAAATAAGTTCTGGTAGCCTAAGTGAGGAGTTTCTCAACTCTATACAATAACTTATTCAAGTTTGTTGATGAGAAAATAAGAAACACTTTTGATTTTCCTTTAATAACTAAGCCACTGTAGAAGACACAGGAAAGGGTTGGCTCCCCTCTTCTGGGTCACTGCTCTGTCTAGGCTCTCTCATCTCTGACAGGTTTTCCTCAGCTTCATTTTAACTTTCTGCATACTAAATGGGAAGATATTCTAAGAACTACTCCTCAACCTTAAGTTCTTTTACAAGTTCCAGTAGATGACTTATTTAAATGACTTCAGTCAAAGCTCTATATATGAGCCATTCTAAAACCAACATCCACAGTCCACAATTCTCTGACTTCAAGAATCTTCTGAACTCGTCACTATTCCCTGCAAACTCCCTTTTCCCTCCCAGAAATCCTCTTTCTGTTGATCGTACCATCACTCTCCTGGTCACTGTGTCCTAAAAGCCTCATCATTCCATTTTTTAAATCCCTAACTCCTATGTTCAATTCAATTCCAAGGAAGAGTGATTCCTCCTTAGAAATAATTCTTTCATTTGCTCCACACTTTACCCAACTCCATTAACTGGAAACATTACAACTTACAACCTAATTAATGCAATAGCTCATGTGGTCAATCACATATGATTTCTAGCATATATATATCACTAAACTATATATATATGCTAGAAATAAATATATATGTGATATAAAGTATCACATATATATCACTATCTAGTGATAGTTTTATTATACAATTATCTTTGCTTTTCTAGCATATTCTGAATTAAGAAATCAGAATTCTGAACTCTTCTAGAAGTCAATCATGCCTCAACAGTCCTTCAACTAACACTTAGGAGAGTTTAAAAAGATATAGATCCTTTTTCTGAGTCAGATAAAACAGAGTTCTCTTTATTGGTAAAGCATGTTATTTTATAACTAGGTCTGAATAATGCAAACATCTGATAATCTTCAGAGAAATCACACTAACAAAATCTGAGTGCAATCTGGGCCCTCTCAAATATAGCTCACATTTCCCTAATTTTATGGTCTCTACATAAAAACTTCTATTCCCATTATTACATTTAGAGAGCCCTTCAAAGTTGCCATAAAGTTCCAGTCTTGATAATCTCCAATTAGTGTCCTAGTTACATAGCTCTGAAGTTCTAGTTTACTAGCTTAACATGCAAGCTAGAGCTTATCTTAACTGAAAACATTTATCTCTAATGACTGGTTTCCATTCCAAGCCCCCAGCTATGCAAAACAGCTAACTTCCAGATTTTAGTTTTCTGCTTAGTTTTTCTCAGGCAACTGAGTACAGTCTAAACATTTACCTTCCCAGGTGACTCTTCCATCAGAGAATACCCCAACTGACATTCACTCACTCCAGTGCTCTGGGGCTCAAAGTTCTGATAATATGCATGCATAGATACAATTACAAATATATACATTATAGTCTCACTTATTTAGTAAAATCTTAGATACAACAATGTCAATTCGTAAGTGGGTAGGAGAGTGGGTAAGTACATGCTGCTGCTGCTCAGTGGCTTCAGCCATGTCTGACTCTGTGCAACCCTGTGCACTACTGCCTGCCAGGCTCCTCTGTCCATGGGATTTTCCAGGAAAGAATACTGGAGTGGGCTGCCATGCCCTCCTCCAGGGGATCTTCCCAACACAGGGATCAAAGCCAGGTCTCCTGCATTGCAGGCCAGATTCTTTACCACTGACCCACCAGGGAAGCCTGGGTGAGTATACAGATGCAACAAAATTGCCATGAGCTGTTTCTTGTTGAAATTGAGTGATAGTTTTATTATACAATTATCTTTGCTTTTCTGTGTATGTTTGCATTTTTCCATAAAAAATTTTCAAATTAAGGGATAAACCTACTATGAATATAATGTAACACTAGAAACAATTAATTGGCTGATCTATACTCAGAAATAGAGCTATGATACACTGTCAAGTGCAAATAATAATGAATAAATAAACAATGAGTTTATTTATCTCCTCTTGGGGATTTTTAAAGCTCTCCATATGTTTATGAGTATATATTTTTGCATTACCACAGATAAAGGTCTAAACAGAGGCCCACGAAACTGACAGATAACCCCCAGAATTAGGAGGAATAAGAGTGGACGAGCACATCTTGCTCGATATACTGCAATAAGGTTTGAACTTTTACTAGCATCTGTTAAGTTTGAAAAATAAAGAAAATAATTATATTAATAACTAATACCTTCCATGCTATAGGGACCTAGAGGCTTATATTCTTGGGAATATTAAATACTGAGGAATACTAAAGATATATATCTATACTTCAAAGCATGCTACATAATAAAGGTAAAATCCAATCTGTTTATCTGACCTATTCTCTCAAGGCATTGACTTTAATTAAGTGCTTTCCCTACCAACTTTATCTGGGACTGCCTTCTGTTACTTCCTGGCAAGGTTTTACTTAATTCTTTGATCTTTCCTTGTTATAGGCAGAACAGATGGAGGAAAGCCGTAAAAGATTTTTTTTGCCCCTTTCGTCTGGTCCAAATTCATAATTTTCTTCAAAATTATGATCACAGTCGATTTCCATGGCAACCTGTAGCTGCTAACTTTCTGCTTGGCCGAAAGACACTGGGACTTCACTGTCTGTACTCAGGGATCTGTACCTCTCCTTGTTTTGGTATCTACTAATTCTTATACCCTTCAGGTCCTAGTATCCCTGCTTTTCACTATCTCCCATCCATGTCTGGGTCTAGTACTTTCTTCTATCAAATTAGCTGTCATATTATGCACGTTCCCTGTAAGACTGCAAGAAAGCAGCAACCAGGAAAGGTCCAAATTTTGTGGATTCTGAATCTAATACAACTTAGGGAGCCTTCTTTAAGAAAAGGATATAAATTATAAGCACAAAATATGCAGAATTATGTATAAACATGTGTATTATTTAGAATGAGAAGAGAAATCACAACAGATTATTGAGGCTTTAGAGTTTATGATCCCTCTCTTCTGAGACTTCTTTAGACAATTTACTAGAGATGCTTACATAGAAATGCATCCTTATTGCAACCTGGCTTTCCTTTCCCATTACTGGTACTCACACACTAGTAGGTGATGGATCTTAAAGTCTAAGCTTTAGTAGCTTCACCATAAATTTATGTCTGACTTCTTCACTGCTGAATTCTTGTTTTTGTTGTTCAGTCATCAAGTTGTATCCAACTATTTTGTGACCCCCATGGACTGCAGCCTGCCTGGGTCCTCTGTCCATGGGATTTCTCAGGCAAGAATGCTGGAATGGGTTGCCATCTCCATCTCCAGCTAAATTCTTAGCAATCAGCTTAATGCTAATATATGTATGTACAAAATATATCTATTTAAATAATTTATAAAGTGTAAAACATATATTTATATAATTAGATGTGGTATATAATAAATTATATAAAGATTATTTACTGATTAAATTATTTATGATAAGATTTAGCAAATTATTCATATACTTATATAAATTATATATATTTTGGGGGTTTCTCTGGTGGCTCAGATGGTACGTTATCTGCCTGCAATGAGGGACACCTGGGTTTGATCCCTGGATTGGGAAGATCCCCTGGAGAAAGGAATGACAACCTACTCCAGTATTCTTGCCTGAAGAATTCCATGGACAGAAGAGCCTGGTGAGCTACAGCCCATGGGACTGCAAAGAGTTGGACAAGATTGAGCGACTAACACAGGCGTGTGTGCACACGCGCACGCGCGCGCACACACACACACACACACACACACACACACACACACACACACACATATATATTGCTGTTGTTGTTGTTCGGTCACTAAGTTGTATTCAACTCTTTGCAACCCCATGGACTGTAGCATGCCAACCTCCTCTGTCCTCCAGTATCGTCCGGAGTTTGCTCAAATTCATGTCCATTGAATCAGTCATGCTATCCAACCATCTCATCCTCAGCTGCCCCCTTCTCCTTTTGCCTTCAAACTTTCCCAGCATCAGGGTCTTTCCAATGAGTCAGGTCTTCACATCAGGTGGCTAAATTATTAGAGCATGAGCTTCAGCATCAGTCCTTCCAATATATAAAGGTTGATTTCCTTTAGGATTGATTAATTGAACTTCTTGTAGTCCAAGGGACTCACAGGAGTCTTCTCCAGTACCACAGTTTGAAAGCGTCAATACTTCAGTGCTCAGCCTTCTCATATCTGTACATGACCACTGGAAAAAACCATAGCTTTGATAATTGGGATCTTTGTTGGCAAAGTGATGCCTCTGCTTTTTAATATCCTGTCTCAGTTTGTCATAGCTTTCCTTCCAAGAAGCAAGTGTCTTTTTATATATATACACATATAAACTAAATACATATATTTTGTGTTTTAAAGCTCTCATGTAGTCACTAGTCTAAAAGAAGCCAGATGATCTACTGGATGCAACGACCTTTTATAATCTATCGTATATCTGCTCCTGTCCTCATACTGAATTTCACAATCAGCTTTCCTGGAAATCGACTGCTAACTAAAAATATTTTAGGTAATTTGGAACATAATGCTACAAAAATATACCTGTGAATTGAGCTTATGCTCTATGGGTCTGATAGAGTTAAAGGTTATAGAAAAAAAAAATTATTTCTTTGAAGGAGTAATAGATATCCCTAAGATAATTAAATGATTTTATTAGATATTGTTATTACAATAGAACATGCTTTACTTTATCCTATGGGTTCCAAATTACTGTCTCTCCATAAATAGCCTTCTTTGTCACTGCATGTATGCTCAGATGCTTCACTTGTGTCCGACCCTTTGCAACTCTATGGACTGTAGCCCACCAGGTTTCTTTGTTCATGGGATTCTCCAGGCAGTAATACTGGAGTGGGTTGCCACTATCAGTATTTATAAAGCAGTATTTTCCATATGACAGTTCTCTGGCCTTTGCTTTATGAATTAATTGATATCAGTTCAACTCAGTTCATTCACTCAGTTGTGTCTGACTCTTTGTGACCCCATGGACTGCAAAATGCCAGGCTTCCCTGTCTATCACCAACTCCCGGAGCTTACTCAAACTCATGTCCATAGAGTCAGTGATGTCAACCAATCATCTCATCCTCTGTCATCCCCTTTTCCTCCTGCCTTCAATCTTGCCCAGCATCAAGGTCTTTTCCAATGAGTCAGTTCTTCGCATCAGGTGGCCAAAAGTATTGGAGTTTCAGCTTCAGCATCAGTCCTTCCAACGAATATTCAAGACTGATTTCCTTTAGGATTGACTGGTTGGATCTCCTTGCAGTCCAAGGGACTCTCAAAGCGTCTTCTGCAATACCATAGTTCAAAAGCATCAGTTCTTCGGCACTCAGCTTTCTTTATAGTCCAACTCTTACATCAATACATGACTACTGGAAAAACCATACCTTTGACTAGACAGACCTTTGTTGGCAAAGTAATGTCTCTGCTTTTTAATATGCTGTCTAGGTTGTTCATAGCTTTTCTTCCAAGGACCAAGCATCTTTAAAATTTAATGGCTGCAGTCTCCATCTGCAGTGATTTTGGAGTCCAAAAAATAAAGTCAGCCACTGTTTCCCCATCTATTTGCCATGAAGTGATGGGACCGGATGTCATGATCTTAGTTTTCTGAATGTTGAGCTTTAAGCCAACTTTTTCACTCTCCTCTTTAACTTTCATCAAAACGCTCTTTAGTCCTTTGCTTTCTGCCGTGAGGGTGCTGTAATCTGCATATCTGAGATTACTGATATTTCTCCTGGCAATCTTGATTCCAGCTTGTACTTCATCCAGCCAGCATCTTGCGTGATGTACTCTGCACATAAGTTAAATAAGCAGGATGACAATATACAGCCTTGACATACTCCTTTCCCAATTAGTAACCAGTCTGTTTTCCCATGTCCAGTTCTAACTCTTGCATCTTGACCTGCATACAGATTTCTCGGGAGGCAGGTCAGGTGGTCTGGTATTCCCATCTCTTTAAGAATTTTCCACAGTTTGTTGTGATCCAGACTTAAATTCAAAATCAGGCTTAAATTGAAGAAAGTAGGGAAAAAACTAGACCATTCAGGTATGACCTAAATTAAATCCCTTACGATTATACAGTGGAAGTGACAAATAGATTCAAGAGATTAGATCTGATAGACAGAGTGCCTGAAGAACTATAGATGGAGGTTCATGACATTGTACAGGAGGAAGTGATTAAGACCATCCCCAAGAAAAAGAAATGCAAACAGGCAAAACGGTTGTCTGAGGAGGCCTTAAAAATAGCTGAGAAAAGTATAGAGAAAGGAATAGTTAGAATTTTCCCTGGTATATTTTCAATGTTCTGTTTCAGTCACCTTTCTAAAACAGTAGTGTAATATTGATAACATTTTGGTTAATTTTAAAAAAATTGGAAATTATCAGTATATCTCTTATGGAAGAGAGGAATCACTAACATTTACTAAGAACTTGTCTATGTTCCTTATGAGTGAACCTTTCAATTTCACAGGAACTAAATCTGGACGGCAGGAAGGTGCCTAATCCTAAGGCTAGACCACCAGGAAATCCCAGGAATTCTTTTAAATCATAATTTTTGAAAAAGTTCTGTGTTTGATCATTAATAAGTTTTATGTTTTCTAAATATAATGTAGTGTTTTCTGTAACATTTTGGTGAAATTTTATAGTTACTTAAATTCACAGTAAATAAATGCTCCAGTACTCTTGCCTGGGAAATCCCGTGGACAGAGGAGCCTGGTAGGCTGCAGTCCATGGGGTCGCTGAGTCGAACATGACTGAGCGACTTCACTTTCACTTTTCACTTTCATGCGTTGGAGAAGGAAATGGCAACCCACTCCAGTGTTCTTGCCTGGAGAATCCCAGAGACAGGGGAGCCTGGTGGGCTGCCGTCTATGGAGTTGCACAGAGTTGGACACGACTGCAGCAACTTAGCAGCAGCAGCAGCAGCAGCCTTCACAAAAATACATTCTTTTTTTTTTTTAAAGATAGTGATATAAGAGAGACCAGGGTAAGTTTAAGGCATGAAACTGGGCACTCAAAGCTGGTGCTTTGGGACAAGACAGCCCAGAGGGATAGGATGGGGGTGGGTGGGAGGGGGTTCAGGATTGGAAAGACACATGTTTACCTATAGCCGATTCATGTTGATGTATGGGAAAAAACCATCACAATATTGTGAAGTAATTATCCTCCAATTAAAATAATTTTTAAAATATTTGAAAAAAATAGAGGTGCATACCTTGTTTAAAGGAAAGCAAATTTCTTATATTTGGATTTTTTACCATCCTGAATGAAGATAATTATAGAGTAGTGGTTACCTTGGAATCTTTTTCTCAGAAGATAATTGGAATCTTGAAGGCTGATTTTATTTTATTTATTTGCCTTTGGCTGCACTGGGTCTTCATTGCTGTGTGTAGGCTTTCTCTAGTTGTGGTGAGTGAGGGCTGCTCTCTAGATGCTTTGTATGAGCTTCTCATTGCGGTGGCTTCTCTTCCTGCGGAGCGTAGGCTCTAGGGCGCATGGGCTTCAGTAGTTGTGGCGCACTGACCTAGTTGCTCTATGGCATGTGGAATTGTCCTGGATCAGGGATCAAACCTGTGTCCCCTGCATTGAAAGACACATTCTTAACTACTGGACCACCAGAGAAGTCCCTTGAGGCTGATTTCAGAGAAAAGAAAAATGATAAGTTGAGTAAATGGTAAATTCAGTAATTTATGTCTAATAAAAATA
Organism: Bos indicus; assembly: GCF_029378745.1. Lineage (NCBI taxonomy): Eukaryota > Metazoa > Chordata > Mammalia > Artiodactyla > Bovidae > Bos > Bos indicus. The sequence continues at coordinate 19,802,224 of NC_091785.1, forward strand.
TTATTTTATAGAAAATAAAACTTCTAGTTTTGTTTCATTTTTCTAGTTCTCAATGAAAGTGTGACAGTTTCCCATCTAAATATATGTAAATTTGAATTTATTTAATAGCGTTTAAATGTATTATAGGTGAAAGGTTAAGTGCTTATTACAGAATTTTTTTATGATCTGAACTCCCCTTTCAATAAAATTAAATTGTAACTCAGGGAAATAATTTATTCTCCAGAGGTACAAATGTTCCTGTTTACTTCCCACTAGGCCTTAAATAATTTTGTGCTTCTTAAATATGATTAATTAATATATTATTGCCAAATGAATTAATGGAACTTTTATAATGAGAGTTTTACTTTAACCATTAAAATCCACAAATTTTTTTAACGTACAATCAGTTGCGTATGTGAAGCTTTGAATTTGAAAGAGTTACCAAAATTGTTTGACCATTACTAAGTTGCTTCAGTCATGTCCAACTCTTTGCGATCCTATGGACTGTAGCCCACCAGGCTCCTCTGTCCAGAGGATTCTCCAGGCAGGAATACTGGAGTGGGTTGCCATGCCCTTCTCTAGTTTGAGCATTAGAAATAAACTAACGTAACATTTCTTGTGTTCCAGGCAGTATATTAAGATACAATTATTTCTTCAACTGTTGTAAGGAATTCTTTCAAAGCCACAGTTGTTTGCATTTGCAGTCATGTCACTAACTTTGATGTGCTTACTTCAGTGGACATTAATCCTGTAGAGTCGTATGTGACTAGAGTAGAAGTTTCAACAGCAGCCCTTAGAACATTCTATCTTATTTGTCTTTATTATTATTATTTTTTTGTTTTGGTTGCCCTGGGTCTTCCTTGCTGCATGCAGACTTTCCTCTAGCAGTAGTGAGTGGGGCTACTCTTGGTTGCAGTGTGCAGGGTTCTCATTGCAGTGGCTTCTTGATGCAGAGCACAGGCTCTAGGCTCAGGAGTTTAGTAGTTGCAGCGTGCAGGCTCAGTAGTTCTGGAGCACTAGAGTGCACAGACTTCAGTAGTTTTGGCATTCAGGCTCAGTAGGTTGTGGGTTTTGGGCTCTAGAGCACAGCCTAAGTAGTTGTGGCGCATGGGCCTACTTGTTATGCGTCATGTGGGATCTTCTTGGACCATGTCCCCTGCACTAGTAGGTGGATTCTTATCCACTGTATCACCACGGAAGTCCAGAATATTCTTAATTTTTGAGTTTTTGAACAAATTCCTAGCCTTTTCTAATAACCACTAAACAAAAAGACATCTGACATTGATTATGATTCTGTCCTCAAAAATTTCCTTTCTCATGTTCCTTGTCTCTTGCTGATTGTTGTCAAATGTGTAGGCACAGTAACTTTTTAATGGTAAATTTCTCTTTGCCCTTGAAGAATTCTTTTCTGAAGCATTCCATATGCATCTATAATACTAATCTTACCACTTTGGGTATTTTTTATTATCTATATTTTCACTTCTTATAATTGTATGTCTGTCTTCCTAGGATTTCTAACACTTGTACTTGTACTTCTTTTGCACTTATTGGATATGGTGGGTTTATAAAATATCTCAAAATTAAGCAGAAATAGGAAGCTCATCATAGACTGAAGAATACTGAAAGACCTGAAATAAAATGATTTATGGCAGTTTAACACTCTTTTGGTGGAGGACAGAGTTGACACATTATCTAGTAGTGTGGCATTGATGCATTTTTGACTGCTGTTAACTATTAATATAAACTGTGGTCAAAAGTTTGATTGGTTTGAAAGTCATATGAAGGAACTTGCTCATGTTAATTTTTAAAAAGACATGACTTGTTCTTGTTGGAGCTATGTGAATATGTGTGTCCTTTACCCTGTCAAAACTGAGATGATGACTTACCTTGTTCTAACTATATATGAAAGCTCAAAAACATGACAGTCATTCTGTGCTGAATATGACTTAATGCTCTCCTTTGGTTGCAGCTGCAGTTTATTACCTTGCCTCTTCCGGTTGCAGAATTCCTCATTACAGAATTAATCTTTTATTAGTGAATGTGCATTTTTTTCTACTACTCTTGCTTCTCATTATTATATGATTTTACCAGGTTGTTAAAGTTACACCTTTGTGGGCCCTCTTCTTTTATCCTCCTTGCATAAACCTGCTTCAGTTTGCCATATAGCAGCTTCTTGAGATGTGTCAAGCTATGTGTAATATTTAGTGTACTTTGCTATAAGAATTGTTTTGTATTATTACGTGTTTATGGCTTAGTACCTTACTATTTGTAACATCTTCCTATTAAATAATGAGGATAATACATGGTATCAGGAACATAACTCTTCAACAAGTTCAGTGTAATTTTGTGTTAGGTGGTAGAATTAGATCATTAGTTTGTCATGGCAGTGCCACATGCTGCTGTCAAGAAAGCATTATGTAACCAGTGTTTTTTTATTTTTGGTGATGTCAATAGAAAATACCTCTGTAAGTGGAGTTTTCATGATGCATATAGCTCTGTGACCTCAATGTGCTAGTCATTTAATGCCATAATTCATTGTTGAAGAATCAGCTTATCAACATATTGCAAGGTAACTTGATTATTTCAGGTAATTTTGAATTTAGAGAATATTTTTAAAGTTCAGTAGGAGAAGGTAATGGCACCCCACTCCAGTATTCTTGCCTGGAAAATCCCATGGACAGAGAGCCTAGTAGGCTGCAGTCCATGGAGTCGCTAGGAGTCAGACACGACTGAGTGACTTCACCTTCACTTTTCACTTTCATGCATTGGAGGAGGGAATGGCAACCCACTCCAGGGTTCTTGCCTGGAGAATCCCAGGGACGGGGGAGCCTGGTGGGCTGCCGACTATGGGGTCGGATAGAGTCGGAAACGACTGAAGTGAATTAGCAACAGCAGTATATATTTAACTTTTGTTTTTAGCTCATTATTTCAAATAATGTAAAGTGTTAATAGTGTAATAACCAAACATTAAACATGCATAGTATATATAAGAAAGGGCCTTAGAAAACATCTTGTCCCATCTCCAATGCCATGTTTCCTTCCACAGTGTTCTGACAAATAATCTAGCCTGCTGAGTCATTCAATTCACTCTTAACAGCCATTTAAAATGCTGAATGTTTGAAATCCTGTTTCTACTTCTTAATCTTGAGATAAAACCACATCTTTATGATTCAAGCATATTGATTATATATTATTCCTTCTATATGCCAAACCTTAAAACATTTGAAGATTGTTAATTGTATTGGCAAATTGGTTAAACATACCAAGTTTTCTCTGCATTCATTATGTTATATGCTGGATACCCTTATGAATGTTCACTATTTTTTTTGAGAGTTTCCTCTCAATGTGACATCCCACTTAGGATACTACCTGGATGATATGGTTTATATACAGTACACTCTGTCTTCACTTGATTGTACACTAGGTGAGACAGGTGTATATATATATATGTGTGTGTGTGTGTGTATATATATATATATATATATATATAAAATATTTGTATATTGTGTATAGTATATCTGGCTTAAATACTGAAGTAATTTTAGGTCTAATGTTTCAGTTAACTGAGATTTGTTATGGAGTTAGAATGACAGTTGACCCAACCTCATGTATGTCTAACTGAAGTTGTCATGTGTTCTCAAGGATAATTTCAATGAACATGGGATTTGTAAAAATCTGACAGATCCTAACTGTAACTCAGCTAATGGGCAACATTATAATTTATTTATAGCTATGCAATATAGTTATTAATGAACTAATGTAGAAATGAGGGCAAATTGTACTGTATTTTGTGAGAAATCATACTTCATGACAAAGGTTGGCATTATGTAATAAGTACCCACAAAATATTAACCTACTTACAATAAATACAATTAATAATGTACATAAAAGAATGAAATTAAGCTAATTTTCTATCAAAAAAAGAATTATTCATGAACAGAAAGTGGACAGCATAGATTTGATGACAGGAAGGTTGTATCTAATCTGAATTACTGAGTGACCTAGGAAGCTTGCTCAGAGGGATTACAGAATAATTATGTTAATATGCAATTATCACCTCATTTCTTCTGTAGTAACCTCAAGATGTAGTGTAGTGAGGGTGTTATAGCAAGTGCTGATAGTTTGCAAAAATACTGATGTTTGAGATTTCTGAGACAATAAGTCTAGCTTGAGGCATATAAGTGATGATCTGTCATCTTGAAGACAGATCTGACTTTGTACTAATCTTATATACTGTATATGACTTACAGTATAGTAACTAGCATATAGTATGTTTGCTGTAACTCATTATGATTTCCTAGAACCTGAAATGTGTTTTATGTAGATTTAAAATTCCATTTGCAGCTTTTCATTAAGTGTGTGAATTTTTTAAATAACAGTTTACAGTTCAGTTAAAAGAAAAATTCTATAGTTATGTGATTACATGGAGGAGGACACAGTGATAGTATTTAAACATTTAATAAAAAGATTCTAATTGATACAGCAATTTCATTGAAATTTAGAGAGGCCAAACAATATAACATTAATTTGTTTATTTTAATTTAGTAGTTTCTCTTTTTTTAAACTTAATGAATAATGCCTACCTTCAGATATGTCCCTTTGTTATGTTGACATAAGCTGGTATTTATAACTCTGTTGTATGTATTTAACTGTATAGAGATTGTTGAAAAATCTGTTTGAGAGTGTGTGAAATTAGTTTATAGGTCAAAAAATGTTTTCTTGCCTGGATTCTCCTCCATAAATGTCCTGAATGTAGGGAAATAATTTATGATGTCAAAATTCTGGATCAGTGCAACACATATTGATGATCCATTATTCTTTATTGTATCTCAGTGCAATAGCTTTGAGTCTTGAATGCTGTTAAGAAAAAATGTATCTTGAATGTATCTTTTCATTTTTAGAAATATATTCTGAAAATTAAGCCAAGAAGATTTTTTATGGTTGCTAAAATACTAGCTTACTTATTCAGTTTCTTATAGCATATTTTTAGACTGATGTGATTTTTAATATTAATGTACTAATAAAATTTTTTTCTTAAAAAGAATGACTCCTCTATTTCTGAGCAGAGATAGTCTATTGGAGACAAGTAAGGTACATTTCACTAAGTAGATGTAAAAGAAAACTTTGATTGTTAAAGACCTCTTTTTATATTTTCACAATATTCAATTTTATCTTTTCTTTTACCACATGTATTTTGTATGTTAAAAAATTTGTTATACATATATACTCTGTTTTTGAGCAAAACACTTTGATATCTTCCAATTTATGGAAGCTCTTATAAAGCCATTCTAGTAATGAGAATGCAATCTCCAAGCCGACATGGATATTCTCATAGTTTGTCACCCTGCTGTTCGGTAGGTGTCCAGGGAAGTTGCTTTAAATGGGAAACGTCTGTTCCATCTCTGAACCTCTAACACCAGAACAGATGGGTGGAACGTGGAACATGGAAGGTTTTACCTCTGAGGTGGTAACAGTGAAGCCACTCATTAACACTGAATTTACCACTTTGTTAGCAACGTTGCTTCCTGTTGAGAAAAGCTAATATAGGCTTTCAGATTGACTGAGCATATATTTGTCTACCTCTATGATTATAATAAGTTGGAATAGAAAGTAAGTGTCTTACAGGCTAATTTTTTAAAAGAAAGATTTGTTGTCCATTTCTGATTTATGTGGTTGTTCCTATTTGGGCGTTTTACTTTTTCTACTTAATAAGAAACATCATTAATGAGTAGTAGTATAGCATTATGATTTGCTTTCCTTTTCATTGACATTTGCACACTCCTTCCTAACACATGTTTATGTGCTGTCCATTTTTAACTTCTGTGTATGTGATGTGGAAACTCCTGCTGGGTGCTGCATTAGCACCATTTTGTGGAGTGATATCATTGAATATGATCTTATTTGAAGTCTGTTTTTATTACTGTGGAAATTTGCCAATCTCAAAACAGAATTCTAAGACCTATGAAGGTCAGAAAAATAATTGTTGGTATAAGTGATAATGCCAAAGAAAGATATTTGTAGTATTTGTTGTATTAAAGAACATATCTTGTGGAAGGTATAAGGTCATATTTATAAGAGCTGCTTTAAGTTGTGAAATAAGAAGAAAATACTTAGAAGCAGTTCTTTGATTCTTTAACTAGATTTAATGTTTTACAGAATATATATTTGGTATATAAAATAAATTAGAAATAATAAACTTTATTGAAAATGTTTTCATTTCTAAATAGCAATTAAAGCTCCTGCTGTTCTAAATAAAATTACTCATTATACAAATAAGAATACTATAAAAAGAAAAAGATAGACTTTATTCTTTATATGAGAGCAGGAACTTTGTTTGGCACGTTTGCTACTGAACCCCTATTACTAGAGCAGTGTGTGGCACATAGTAGGGGCTCAATAAATATTTGTAACATTAATAAATTATACTTAATACTAGGTGCAAAAGGAAAAGAAATATGGAATATTATGCCAGTACTTCAAATAATTAAATATGTGGGGTTGCCAAATAGCAGGTTTGTAAATTGCACTTGATGATTATTAGATATTTTGAAAGCCTTGCTATAACTGCTGAGTTAAGAAATCAGAAACTTGATGGAATTTCCAATATTTAAATGAGATACCCAAATTTCATAAGAAGAAAACTAGTTTTCAGAAACTTTTGAATTGATTTTGCAGTTGTGCTTTTATTCATTTACCACATTAGTGCTTTATTCAACAAATATTCCTGAGCACCTATGCCAAGTATCTTGTTAGGTTCTAAGAGTTCACTATCCCTACCCTCAAAGAGCTTACATTCTTCCAAGGTAATGGCTATATAGTGTGACCATTTCTAAAAGCAAAATAAGAACAGACTACAAGGAAATTCTTAATAGTGGGGGCAGTATTTATAGCCATTGAATGTTTGTCTTCCAAACTTTCAGAAGTCTTCTTTTAAAATATTCTGCTGTCCTCTCATAACAGTTAAATATATTATCAAAAGCATTTAGTACCTATGGCTGATTCTTGTTGATGTATGACAGAAAACAACAAAATTCTGTAAAGCAATTATCCTTCAATTAGAAATTTTTTTTTAAATGCCTCGAAAATATTATCTACATTTTATATGAAATAAATGGAAGAATTTACCATACATTTATGATGTTTTCAGATTAGAGTAACAACTTTTAGATCATTGCAGTAGACTGTCAGATCATAAAATGGGATAGCTTCCTATTAGGGAATGCTTTGAATTTGGGGACTCAAGTTATGAAAGTTTAAAGAAGCATAAAGCTTCTTGATTTTAACTTTACAAATTTAGAATGAAGGATAATTTACATAAGGATAGAATGAAACCCAGTGAATGAAATGTTTTTTAAATTAGTAGAATTTTAGGAGAATGTGAAATACTGAGAGCAGAACAGTCTTATTTTAAATTAAAAAATACAGTTTCATACATTAGTCATTGTTGTTGATAGCACATAAGTACATTCAAGTAAGCTTCTTTACTGATTGTTGTTTTGTTACCTTTATGGAGTTTTAAGTGACAAAAGTTTTACTTTTGTGTAATATGTAACACTTTACATTATTCTCTAGTGTAGAATGTCCACAGTAAATTTACTTAGGTAAGATAATTTTCTTTTTATTAACAATCTCATATATAAGATTTTAGATTTTTTTTCAGTCTGTAGCATATTCATTTATATTGTGTGTGTCTGTGTGTTGTGTGTGTGTCTGTGTGTGTGTGTGTTTATGTTGCTTTGCTCTACACATTTTGTATATATACAGTTTGGGGGGTGTTGTTGCCTAATTCAAAGGAAAAATTAACCTCTGCAACACTAAAAATCTTTCAGTTTCTTCAAGTGTTTCTTCATTCTTGAAAAATTATTAGGGTCTTAATATAATGAGTAGAATTAAGCGACTGAAAATGTGTACTTTCAACTCTCCATGCGTTCTAAGGATAATCTTTCTTTCATGCAAATCTAAAATTTTTTTTTCCATTTTCTAGACTAAATGTGTTAAATGGGCTTACCAACAATATGGATGATTTGAAGATAAACACCGATGTTACTGGTGCTAAAGAAGAACTCCTAGATGACAACAGTTTTATATCAGACAAAGAGAGTGGAGTTCATAAACCAAAAGATTGTCAAGCATCATTTCAGAAAAACAATACATTCACTTTGCCTGAAGAACTGTCAAAGGACAAATCTGAAAAAGCCTTAAGTGGAGGCCAGTCTACTCTGTTTATACATGCTGGTGCTCCTACTGTTTCTAGTGAAAACTTTATTTTGCCTAAGGGAGCTGCTGTTAATGGACCAGTTTCACACTCCTCCTTAACTAAGACTTCCAATATGAATAAAGGCAGTGTTTCGTTAACCACTGGACAGCCTGTGGATCAGCCAACAACAGAATCTTGTTCAGGTTTGAAGGTGGCAGCCGATCTTCAGCTGTCTACACCACAGAAAGCAAGTCAACATCAAGTTTTATTTTTATTATCAGATGTAGCACATGCTAAGAATCCAACCCATTCCATTAAAAAACTACCTACCTCTGCTTCAATTGGTTGTGACATTCAGAATTCAGTAGGGAGTGGTATAAAGTCAGATAGCACTTTAATAAATCAAGTAGAGGTGGGTGAGGATAGTGAAGATTTATTGGTAAAAAATGATTGTGTCAGTACATTAACAGGAATTTCCTCAGGTACAGATGAATTTAGGTCAGACAATGATACAAACTGGGATCCCCAAAAAGAGTTCATTCAATTTCTTATAACTAATGACGACACAGTAGATAAAGCTCCAGTTCACTCTAAAGTAGGTCTGGAAAAAAAGAGAAAGCGAAAAATGGATGTAAGCAAGATAACTCGTTATACCGAAGATTGCTTTAGTGATTCTAACTGTGTACCCAATAAGTCAAAAATGCTAGAAGTAGACTTTATGGAACAGAATGAAGATGTGCAAGCAATAGACTCACGGACATATGCATTATCACAAGTGAAACCTGAATCAGCTGATGAAGACTTGGAATCCGTGGATACTTTTCAACATCTAATTTTTAACTCAGATAAGTGTGTGGAGAAGACAGTTCACCTGTTCATACTAGCACTTTTCTTTCAAATACCTTAAAAAAGAAATGTGAAGAAAGTGATTCCGAGTCACCTGTTACTTTTAGCACCGAAGAGCCATCATTCTACCCCTGTACAAAGTGCAATGTGAATTTTAGGGAGAGAAAAAGCATCTCCACAGGCATATGATGTATCATTTAGATGGGAATAGTCACTTTCGTCATCTTAATGTCCCAAGGCCATATGCTTGTAGAGAATGTGGACGGACATTTCGAGATCGTAACTCACTGCTAAAGCATATGATTATTCACCAAGAAAGAAGACAGAAATTGATGGAGGAAATACGTGAATTGAAAGAACTTCAGGATGAAGGAAGAAGTGCACGATTACAATGCCCTCAGTGTGTGTTTGGTACCAATTGCCCTAAAACATTTGTGCAACATGCTAAAACCCATGAAAAAGATAAAAGGTACTACTGCTGTGAAGAGTGTAACTTTATGGCAGTGACAGAAAATGAGCTGGAATGCCATCGAGGAATTGCCCATGGAGCAGTGGTAAAATGCCCTATTGTCAGTTCTGATGTAGTCCAGAGAAAAAAACACAAAAAAGCATTCATGAAAGACCCCATTATAGGATCATCCAAAAAATCGGCTACCTATATATGTAAGATGTGTCCTTTTACTACTTCAGTCAAGAGTATTTTTAAAAAACACATGGAATACTTGCATTCATCATCATGCATTGATTCATTTGGCAGTCCTCTTGGGCTTGATAAAAGAAAAAGTGACATAATTGAAGAACCTATAGATACTGATAGTTCTAAACCATTAACTAAACAACAGTCAACAACATTTCCAAAGAACTCTGCTTTAAAACAAGATGTAAAGCGAACATTTGGATCATCCTCACAATCAAGTAATTTTTCAAAATTCCATAAACGGCCACACAGAATACAAAAGGCTCGGAAAAGCATTGCCCAGTCAGGTGTAAATGTGTGCAGTCAAAACAGTTCTCCTCACAAGACTGTTATGATTAAAAGCAGCATTGACCAAAAACCTAAGTATTTCCATCAGACAGCAAAAGAAAAATCTAATGCCAAGGCAAATAGCAACTATTTATATAGACATAAATATGAAAACTACAGAATGATCAAAAAATCAGGTGAATCATATCCTCTGCATTTCAAAAAAGAGGAAGCTAGTTCATTAAATTCTTTACATCTGTTTTCATCAAGTAATTCTCACAACAATAGTTTTATTTCAGACCCTCATAACTCTGACACCAAAAGGCCAGAAGGCTTCAAAGACCACAGGCGTGTAGCTGTAAAGAGAGTAGTTAAGGAATCTAAGAAGGAAAGTTCTGTTGGAGGAGAAGACTTGGATAGCTATCCAGATTTCTTGCATAAGATGACCGTTGTTGTTTTGCAAAAACTTAATTCTACCGAAAAGAAAGATAGCTATGAAACAGAAGATGAAAGTTCCTGGGACAATGTTGAGCTAGGTGACTACACTACACAGACTATAGAAGATGAAACCTATCATGATATTAATCAAGAACATGTAAACATATTCCCTCTATTTAAAAGCAAGGTGGAAGGTCAACAGTCTGGGGAAAATGCTACACTTAGTTATGATCAGAATGATGGCTTTTATTTTGAATATTATGAAGATGGTGGAACCAATAACTTTTTGCATGAGATTCATGATCCTCAGCATTTAGAAAATGCAGAAACTGCATTGTCAAAGCATAGTTCTGTTTTTCACTGGACTGATTTGTCTCTTGAGAAGAAATCGTGTCCTTACTGCCCAGCAACATTTGAAACAGGTGTTGGGTTGTCAAATCATGTCAGGGGACATCTTCACAGAGCAGGATTAAGCTATGAAGCCCGCCATGTTGTATCACCAGAACAAATAGCCACAAGTGACAAAATGCAGCATTTCAAAAGAACTGGCACAGGAACACCTATTAAGCGAGTTAGAAAAGGTAAGTTTTCACGTGGATAATTTGGGCTAGTATGTCCATATTCGAATTCAAAGGATTTGAAGGTTTTGCTCAAATTTGACCTTCATTAGAATCACATAATTTCGTATTTCAGAGTTAATTTGTTTTGAGGAGTTCAATTTATAAAAAAATTCTGATATTACTCTTAAAATTTTTTTTTAGCTATAGAGAAGTCTGAAACCACTTCTGAACACACTTGTCAGCTCTGTGGTGGTTGGTTTGATACTAAAATTGGATTATCAAATCATGTTAGAGGCCACCTGAAAAGACTTGGAAAGACCAAGTGGGATGCTCACAAATCTCCAATCTGTGTTCTGAATGAGATGATGCAAAATGAAGAAAAATATGAAAAAATCTTAAAGGCATTGAACAGTCGTCGTATTATTCCTCGACCATTTGTAGCTCAAAAACTTGCATCGAGTGATGACTTTCTATCTCAAAATGTTATACCTCTTGAAGCATACGTAATGGCCTAAAGACTGAAGCTTTATCAGTGTCTGCATCAGAGGAAGAAGGGCTGAGTTTCTTAAATGAATATGATGAAACTAAACCAGAACTGCCCAGTGGAAAAAAGAATCAGTCTCTTACACTCATAGAACTGCTTAAAAATAAAAGGATGGGAGAAGAAAAGAATTCTTCTGTTTCTCCTCAAAAGATCCATAATCAAACTGCAAGAAAGAGGTTTGTTCAGAAATGTGTTCTTCCACTAAATGAAGATAGTCCATTGATGTATCAGCCACAAAAAATGGACTTCACTATGCACTCAGGTAAGAGGACATTTATGACTATCTTACATAACTTAAACACAATTATGTTTACCTTAGTGGAACATGTATATAAAATACTTTCTCAGAATCCTTTATTTAAGCTGCTTTTTTGCAGAACAGAGATTGGTTACACTGTTATTTCTAGATAAATCATCAGTTGATGTTCATCAGCATTGGAGTCTCTGTGCCTCATTTCTTGGTCACAGTGCAAGGTGAGAACAAAAGAAAACAAAAAAAGATCAATAAAAAATAAAATAAATCTTATGACGTGATAGTTCTTTGATTGATTGTGTGTCATTTTTCGCGAGCATAGGTTGTGTTACATAGTGAAAGGCTGTCATATTTTTTGCCAGTGCTCCAGAGTGATTTTTGTTTTCAAGATTGTAGTTGTCCAGGTTTTCCTCCTGCGTAGGTCAAACAAACAGAATGGATTGGTGTTTGTCGTGTGTTGCCATTAACCCAAAGAAACTTCCTCCCTCTCTAATTCCTCCTTGTATTGTGAGATAGTTTGGTTTTGGAGGACTGTTGTGAGTATAAAACATTTATTTGGGATTTTAGATTTTAACAACACGTTCTATTTGAACAGAACAGATGGTTTAACCTAATGGTTGTGCACCCATAGTTTTTCCTTTTCAAAGGAATATTTTGTATGAGTTGGCAAATGATGTGGCAGATAAAGTTGCCAAGCTTTATTTGGTATTGCTAAGTCTGGTTTTAGACTAGAGAAATGTTGTGTCTGTATGGGTTTCTTTTGGATGTTAAGGATGCTGAAGATGAGTTTAGATGATACCATAATTTTAGCCCTAGGTTGAAGGTAAAAGTAACTTGTCAGTGAATTAATAATGAATAAAATTACTATAATGTTGATTTGTTTACTTTGGGCAGACATTGGGATATTCTAAATATTTGTAATGCAGATTTGATTTGAGGAAAGATTGTCTTGAATCGTAAGTGGTCTGAAAAACAATTTATCTTGTATGGGCTTCTGGTTAATAGGGGTCTTTCTTTTGTACAAAGAGAGTCTTTTCAAAGCTAATATTTCAACATTTTTCAGAGGGATAAAATGTAAGCAAGATGCGGCAGTTATGTTGGCCAAGGTGTAGTACACTTCAGAGAGGGGAAAGTGTATCTGTGGCTATCACAATATTTGTTGAAAAAAAACCAGTTGAAATGTGTTGGAGCGTGAGGGCTGTCTGAGAAGATAGGAGTTTCTTATTGCTTCAACATGTTTTCTTTACTGTGATGACTGAGATGTTAGCTTGTTGATCATTTATTTAGCACAAAGATTTTAGGAAAAAACTTCAGATCATTAACTTTCATTATTGATTGCGCATTCAGAGTAATGAACATAAAATGCCCTGAATAAAATGTTGTGTCTAACAGCTGTTCAGTGGTGTGTTTTACCACCTTTTCTCCCAGCCTTCATCAGAAAGCCTAATTTAGTATTGAGCCTTTTACGGTTTTGTGGGTAAAACACTTTAATTACCACTTTGTCAACTAGACTTTTTAATTTTTTTTTTTTATTGATAATGTTGTAAACTTTGAAACTTCTCAACAGAACTGTGCAATTCAAATCACAGGATTGTATTTTAGGTTTAGGAAATGATCTGCGTAACACAGAAATCTGCAAGAAAGTGATAATAGGTATTAAATCCAAAGATACTCAGGGGTTCAAGACAACTCCTCTTCTCCCTTTCCAAAAGAGCATGGGTTGCCTCTAAATACTAACTACAAACTAATAATAGTTAACTTAATTTCCCCTCCATATCTTAAGCTAATTCATTGAACGTTTTTTAAAACCATCTTTATTGTGGTACTTTTCTTCACGCTTTTACCTAAGAAAATTTCACTTTTTGAAGTGAGAACTGGATTATAGTTTTCTTTTGAATGATAGGTATGCCTGTGAAGCTTAGAACATGTGTGCATTGCAATACGACGTTTACAAGTGCTGTTAGCCTGTCCACCACTTACGCGCTTATGCACGAAAGAAGAGTGCTGGACTTTTGACTGGTACAGGTATGTTTGAACAGATAACACAGCAAGTCTGTTTGATACAATACACTTTTTTTTCCCTCACCAGACTGGTGCTAGTTCAGATGATATTTATAGCTTTCTTTTGTAAGCAGCAGTTGAGTCTGAACACACATTAAATTTCAGCAACTTGTAAACTATTGGATATAATTTTAATTAATTTATTTTTTTTCATTTAGCTCTTATTGGCTTGATTTGAGGAAAAAGTAACCCAATAGAGGTGTGGAAACTTTTGAGTCTACATTCTTTTTATTGATTTTTAAATTATAATATTTTTACATTTATTTTTGTTAGTAGATTCTAGTAAGACACCTCTCTTTGGTAAAAAAGAATTCTAGCTTAGGGGAAATGCTTTCATTGGCAAGGATATTATAGTGAAATTTCAGATACGTAGCTAGATTAGAAAAATAAGCAAATGAACAAGTCTTCATTAATCTATAGATCAACTTTTTTGAACGGGGCTAGCCTTAATAATGGCCTGTGTTTATGACTGAATAAATTTTTCATTTAATGCCCCCTAAGCTATATTTAGCATTAAGTAAATACTAGCTATGCACATAAATGTTACCATGCACATTTCTGTGTTATTGTTTGCTTGGTTAAGACCCAACCCTTGCAGATACCTTTTCTTATGGCTAGCTTGTGAAAATTTTATTAGCTTACTCATATGTAATACTGCTACTTAAATCCTATGGAAATGCCTGCTCATTTTGTTTGCTAGCCTTTCAAGCAACCTTGCTTTAGCAAACTCCATCTCTCTGACATCTTAAAATACTCTCTTTTCTAAAATAGATCTACATAAATCCTTTTGCTAAAATCATCTTTCCAGGCTTTTTCTCTTGCTCTTTTAGATCACTGCCTTCTGCTTTCTTTCGAGTTGTTTATCCAGCTTATTTTTATTCTTCCTCATGTCTTCCTATGGCTTACATTCAGTATGGTTCTTGCCACCAAAGAAGCACTTGTAGTCACACTAGTGTCTTCTTCTTCTGCTTCTTTGCTTTATCCTGACTTAATATATCACTGACTTGGGGTGACTACTGACCATTTATACTTAAAAGGAGGGAAGTAGAGTGAGCTTTACTTTACTGGATTAGTCCTCATACTGTGACATTTTAGTTACTTCTAGCTTCATCAGTCTTGAAAGGTGATTGCAGACATTAGAGGCAGGGGACAGTAAAAATAAAGAGGCTGTAGAAGCAGGAAATCATTATTGTATCATAGCCACTAATTTATATTGAACACTTCTATGCATTAGACAGTATGCTGCATGCAACTTACATGCATAAACATTTAAATCTTCACAACCACCATTTTAGTTGTACGTGTTGTAATGATCTGTATTTTATAGGAAACTAGAGATTTAGAGAACTTAAGCAAGTTGTCCAAAACTTATGCGGCTGATAGCAGACTTGAAATTTCAATCAAGGCTGTGTTATCCCGAGGTCTTTGTTTTTAATCACTGTTACTTACCATATACAGAGTGACAGCAATGGAAAATCCTAAAAGTGAAGTTGGGTTCAAGGTGAGGAGTATTCTGGTGAAGAGTCTAATTAGAAGGAGCAGGGAGAGTAGTTCCCTGATGGCCTAGTGGTTAGGAATCTGGGCTTTACTGCCATGACTCAGGTTTCAGTTCTTGGTTGAAGAACTGAGATCCTGCAAGCTGCATGGTATGATCAAGAAAGAAAGGAAAAAAAGAAAGAGAGAACATGCAATCTAATACAGGCCTATCCCAAGAAATGAGTTAGGCCTGCATTAGATTTCAGATGACTTTAGAAAATGTTCCATTCTGACTGTTTGGGCACATTACATAAATATTCACCTCCAAAAAATGGAGGTCGGGGGGAGTCTCTCCAGTCTAGATTTTGTAGTCCATTAAAAAATGCCTTTATCTCATCTGAAAATCCTTCAGAACATAGTATTAATTGCTAATAAATAACTGATCATAACCTTCCATTGACCGAGGGTGCATTCTCATGAACACTTTATCATCTAAAAAATTTCATTAGTTGGGAAAAAATACAAGATGAATGGGGATACATTTTTGTGGGCATCAGGAAAGGGATGCTATGTTTAAATGTTATTAAATACTAACCAAAATATCCATCAGAAGTGTTAAAAATATAAAAGTGTGTATTAGGCAGTCCAAGGGCAAAGAGAGGGAAATGAAAAGATGAAGGAAGGTGGTATTTTCCACAGCCCCCATCCACTCTTAAAAAATATAAAAATCCCATGGTCCCTTGGAAATTCTGAAACATTTCCCCTGCTTTTAAAAATCTTGACCAGTAGAGCTACATAGAAGATATTTTTGCTGCTTATTCATGCCAATAAGAAGTTTTTATCAGCTTTATTACTGTTTTTTGTGTTCTAAGTGGAGAATTCTGTATTACATTTATAAAACTCCACATACTTATTCTCTTCTTCCATATCAGTTTCACTGGTATAAAATAATGGTCCCAGCCTATTATCCTGAGGGTTCCGCTGAGTAAGTAAGGCATTCATCAATTTATATAAGTAAAAGGCATTATTTTTTAAGAATACGTAGATGCTGTTTTGAGGAATAAACTACAGAATCAATTTTTTTTAATTTACCTTAATCCAGGTATATCACAAAATTGAAACAACATAAAGGGAAAATAAGTAGAACTGAAACCTCTGTTCTCCTAGTCCAAGCAGATTTGATTGATGTGTATTTTTAATTATGTGGCCTACTTTGGAAGGAAAAACCATAGATCCTTGATGAAATGATCAAGGCATGCTTTGATTCCTTTAGTAGAATAAACTCCCAAGCCTTCTTAGAAGCCACCAGCTCCTGGCCTTGTCTCTGGGAACTGGTGGCTTTTTGAGAAAGAG